>NC_139546.1:11018011-11542516 GCF_965153285.1 Podarcis tiliguerta
TGATATATCACAAGGTCCAGATGGCATCCACCTGAGAGTTCTGAAAGAACTCCTGTGAATATTACTCTTTGCGACCCTCTGTAGCTTCTTATTTTATCTACTGATGGATTTCCTCCAGAGTTCAGAAAGGAACTGGGAAGGAGATGTGGTATTCCTCCACTCTTCAATATAGGAAAGTGGTCAAAGCCACTACGGGAGGTGTCTCATGTGTAGAAGGGTTCTAGAAGACTCTCTATCTGTAGCTCCATCTGGTACGTAGGCTGAGACCCTATCTGCCTGCAGACTGTCTCGCCAGAGTGGTGCATGCTCTGGTTATCTCCCGCTTGGACTACTGCAATGCGCTCTACGTGGGGCTACCTTTGAAGGTGACCCGGAAACTATAACTAATCCAGAATGCGGCAGCTAGACTGGTGACTGGGAGCGGCCGCCGAGACCATATAACACCGGTCTTGAAAGACCTACATTGGCTCCCAGTACGTTTCTGAGCACAATTCAAAGTGTTGGTGCTGACATTTAAAGCCCTAAACGGCCTCGGTCCAGTATATCTGAAGGAGTGTCTCCACCCCCATCGTTCTGCCCGGACACTGAGGTCCAGCTCCGAGGGCCTTCTGGCGGTTCCCTCACTGCGAGAGGCCAAGTTACAGGGAACCAGGCAGAGGGCCTTCTCGGTAGTGGCTCCCGCCCTGTGGAACGCCCTCCCATCAGATGTCAAAGCGATAAACAACTACCTGACATTCAGAAGACATCTGAAGGCAGCCCTGTTCGGGGAAGTTTTTTATATGTGACATTTTTGTGTATTTTTCATCTTTGTTGGAAGCTGCCCAGAGTGGTGGTGAAACCCAGCCAGATGGGCGGGGTACAAATAAATTATTATTATTATTATTATTATTATTATTATTATTATTATTATTATCTCTGCAGCCGACCTGGGTATGCATGACTCTTAGGGCTGAACTGTATGGAAACCCATTTGATAAGCATCAGTTACAGATAACAGCAGTAATGGTTTTTTCCTTTCTCTTCTTTGTCTTCACCCTTATTTTGGAAAGGCACTATGGGCACTACTATTTGGGGTCAAATAGCGCCCTTAGCCCATTTCCCGCAGACACAGAGATAAAGATTTTGTACTTTGGGGCAGGACATTGCTTTCTTTAAAATAAAACAACAACAACACCCCACCCATCTGGCTGGGTTTCCCCAGCCACTCTAGGCAGCTTAGGTAAAGGTAAAGGGACCCCTGACCATTAGGTCCAGTCGTGACTGACTCTGGGGTTGCGGCGCTCATCTCGCTTTACTGGCCGAGGGAGCTGGCGTACAGCTTCCGGGTCATGTGGCCAGCATGACTAAGCCGCTTCTGGCGAACCAGAGCAGCGCACGGAAACGCCGTTTACCTTCCCGCCGGAGCGGTTCCTGTTTATCTACTTGCACTTTGATGTGCTTTCGAACTGCTCGGTGGGCAGGAGCAGGGACCGAGCAACGGGTGCTCACCCCGTCGCAGGGATTCGAACCGCCGACCTTCTGATTGGCAAGTCCTAGGCTCTGTGGTTTAACCCACAGTACCACCCATGTCCCTTTACAACATCTAAAAACATAATAAAAACATCAATCCTTAAAAATTTCCCTAAGCACAGCACATACTTGTAATTATGTGGAACTTGCATCAAAATAATGGCCTGTATTCTCACCTTTTAGCATGAATATGCCTATTCAAGCTTCCAGCCAACCACCCAAGCATTCTTCAGGATTTTATAACATGTAAAGAGCTCAAAGGGGACATTCCCTTCCATTTCCCCCTTTAGCCCCCCCCCTTTATGCAGTCCGTGATCTTTCAGTGGCTACTGAGCATGATCGCTCACCGTTGATCTCCTTCCCTCCCCCTTAAGCTTTGGAGGAAAAACACTTCTGCCAAACTTGGGGCTCCCCCCCGGTATACTAACACTTCTTTCTTATTTCTCCGTGCCCTCATTTTGGTTCCATTTCTGTCAGCACTCACTTCCCGAATTTACTATTACAGTGGTACCTCGGGTTAAGTACTTAATTCGTTCTGGAGGTCCATACTTAACCTGAAACTGTTCTTAACCTGAAGCACCACTTTAGCTAATGGGTCCTTCTTGCTGCTGCTGCGCCGCTGGAGCACGATTTCTGTTCTTATCCTGAAGCAAAGTTCTTAACCTGAAGCACTATTTCTGGGTTAGCGGAGGCTGTAACCTGAAGCGTATGTAACCTGAAGCGTATGTAACCCGAGGTACCACTGTATAAGGAGTGATCAGGGCTTTTTTTCCAGCTGGAACTCACCAGAACTGAGTTCTGGCCCCTCTTTGGTGCATTCCGGCAGCTCTTTAGGTTGGGGCTGTGTGCCGGCGGGTGGCACAGCACCTGGGACTGCGCGGTGTGCCAATCGGGTTGCCGCGGCGATCATGTCGCCGAAAGTGGGTGGGGGGCGAAGAAGAGAAGGTGGGTGCCCCCCTAAGAACAGCCCAACAACTTTGGGCGGGTGCTCAGCAAGTTCCACCACCTCTTTTTCTAGAAAAATAAAAAGCCCTGGGAGTGATAATGTTATTATTAATTGCAATAATAATGACATGCCAGCTCTATCTACATTCTGTGAGCTCCTATGACTGCACTCACGCCATAGGCTAGCAGCCTAAACCACCATCACCCTCCCCACCCCAACCCACTGCCAGCTATTTTCAGCCATCTTTCTCTGTGACTGTGGGGAAACTGCGGAGAGGAAACCAGAGGCTGTTCACCTGATAGAGTAGCACTTTCAGTGTTCCTGCTCTTCTTCCTCTTTGTAGGAGTCCTTCTTGCTCCTGCTTTAGATGGAAGAAATTTAACAGGTGGCTGCTGACTCTGCTCTTATTTACCATCCTCAAAAGGGAAGGTTCCAGTGTTCTCATAGTGTTTAAGTGTTTCACAGTTGCTGCCCTGCGTTGCTGTAGCCTGTAGTTTGTGCATCTGCAAAGAGATCCCTTTGACTTACCGATCCAGGTACGTAACATGTAGCTTGGTGGTGGGGTCTGCTTTGAGGTTCTGCTTTTGATTCCCTTCTGTTTTGCTTGAAACCCTAGCACAGCAGAATGCAAATGGCTGTGGATTTGCATGTCAAAACGTACGTTTTCCTAAATTGCTAGTTTTGATTCTCTGCAGATTTCGATGAAATGTTTGCATCTCAGTGTAGTCTGCAGAAAATGGCATGGTTAGAAAGAAAGGGCCTCCACAACTTAACCTGATATGTTCCTTGCCTCTTCTGTTCATCAGTTGACTTCTTCAGGATCTTGAGGGACTGCAGGCTGTTGCAGATGTGAGAATTCCATTAAATCTTTATTTAGCTGCAGCTCGCTGCTTGGCTGCTTCTGAACTTGGACTAGTTGCTTGGCAACCTCATGTAGGCTGTGCACAAAGGGAGCACAATGCAGGCAGACAAGACTTTTATCTGAAGAGTTGGGGAGGATCTATTTTTAGCTGTTTTCTGAAATTTTGACTGCTGACTTCTCTTATATGCACAGGTATTACATGGAGGTTGTATTCTTGTGATGTGGACACTGACACATGCAACACTTTGATAAGTCACACAGAGTTTTCCAGTTTAAAAGGGGTTCTGAGAACAAGGTCAGAAAATGGCAAACGCCTCGGTTTCCCCTAGGAGAAGGCTGACTTCAGTTTAGCTGGTGAAAAAAATGTTGGAAACCAATTGTCGCAGTTTAGCGCAGGCTATGTGTAAGGATGCATTCCTAATCCCGCCTGAGACCTGGAAGGTTAATATTACATAAAGAAGCGTTTTGGAATAAGATAAAAATAAATGGCAAAGTCACAAAGCATATGGGAGAGTCATGGAGAGAGCTGTTTATGTGTCAGCAATGCAGTTCCATATGTTAGGATATCTTTCAGGGGAACTTGACTCCCTCCTTCTCCTCTCACCCCTCCCTTCTCTTCAAAAAGGACTGCAGTTCATTGGAGAGAAGGGAGCAAAGAATCTGACTTGCTGGGGAAGTTTGCAGCATGTTTACATACGCGTGTTTGCAGATGATGAAAGAAAAAAATAGAAGAAAATAGGCGCTTTAAGGTTTCTGTTGAGAATACTGGAAGCCAAAACTCACCAAAGGGAATTACTTTTGACATAAAAGGTTTGTTTTTCTTGCTTCCCACCACCTCTCTCCACTCCCTGTTGTGGAACATTCCATATGAGGTATGTGCTATTTTCTCCTGTGATGAAATAGGGTTAGTCCTCAGAAACCTAATTATTAAATTATTATTATTATTATTAAAGACAACTGAAGGCAGCCCTCTTTAGGGAAGTTTTTAATGTCTGATGCTGTACTGTTTTTAATATTCAGTTGGAAGCCGCCCAGAGTGGCTGGGGAAACCCAGCCAGATGGGCGGGGTATAAATAATAAATTATTATTATTATTATTAAATTATTATAAACCTCAGGTAGGAGAGGGGGAGAGGAACTTCGTGTTGCCGTTCATACTTAACATTTTGAAGTTAAAACCAAGGCCTCTGGCCTTAATTTTTCTTCTTATTCCCCCACACTGTAGTTTCTCATTGCACTCCAGAATAGTTAAGTCCTTTGTTGCAGAGGTAATATTTCAATTATCGTAGTGAAAATGTTGACCCTCGTTTCTTAATTTGAAGATTATTGCTGCATACTGCCTCTCCCCAAAAAACAGGATTCTTTTCATACTGCTGTGTTTTCACAATACATTTGTAATGTTTTATAGAGAGAATTAATGGAAGAAAATGCCAAATAAGCAGATTATGTTTTACTTATAATCTTACATTTTGCCTTTGCTTTCATATCATGGAGATTTTATCTGATCAACAGTGGAACATTTATTTGTATTATATTTGAAGTAATCCTGAGATATTGAAAAGAAGGTCTTTGGAAGCCTATTAATTTGGTCCTAGACGATATAATGAACCAAAAGGCCCAAGGTGGCTTGAATACTTCAGTTTACACTGGAACCTCGTGTTACGGACAGGATCCATTCTGGAGGCCTGTCCACAACATGGACCTCACACAAGCCGAAGTGTTGTGTCTGTGCATGAGCACGGAGCAATTTAGTACTTCTGTGCATGCGTGAGCGGCGAAACCTGGAAGTAACTCGTTCTGGTACTTCCGGGTTGCCACGGGACACAACACGAAAACATGTAACCTGAAGCGGACGCAACGTGAGGTATGACTGTACAGTGGTGCCTCGCAAGACGAAAAGAATCCGTTCTGTGAGTCTCTTCGTCTAGCGGTTTTTTCGTCTTGCGAAGCAAGCCCCTTAGCGGATTAGCGCTATTAGCAGTTTAGCGGCTATTAGCAGCTATTAAAGGCTTAAGGGATTAGCGGATTAGCTGCTAAAAGGCTATTAGCAGCTTAGTGCCTTAGAAAAAGGGGGTGGGGAGCGGAAAAAAAATCGCAGCAACTCGCAAGACATTTTCGTCTTGCGAAGCAAGCCCATAGGAAATTCGTTTTGCGAAGCACCTCCAAAACGGAAAACCCTTTCGTCTAGCGGGTTTTCCGTCTTGCGAGGCATTCGTCTTGCGGGGCACCACTGTACTTGGGACAGCGCCACAAGATCTCAATGGAAAGCATCTCAGAGCCCAAGCACTGAGAGGGCCTTGCCCGGTAAGCTATAGCCTTACTCCTCTTATTTGCCTTGCTGTGGTGGGCTCTTGGCTCCAGTATCCCAGAGAGACCAGTACAGTGGAACCTCGGGTTACGGTGGGGATCCGTTCCGGAGGCCCTGCCACAACCCAAAAATGACGCACATCAAAGCCCTGTGTCTGCGCATGCGCGATTTAGCGTTTCTGTGCATGTGCGAGCGGTGAACCCGGAAGCAACCTGTTCTGGTACTTCTGGGTTTGCTACAGACGTTTGCTGAAGCGGATGCAAGCGGCGGCGGATGCAGAACAAGGTTTGACTGTAAATGCTTGGTAGAAGATGTTGCCCTTGTGAAATATCACGTCCTACCTAGAGATTTTAGTATGATAGAGTCTTCCCAAAACAGGCAGCAAAATGTGAGAGAAGGGGGTGTGCGCACCATTAAATTGTGACAAATTAATTTTTTTTTACAATAGCTACATTTCTAAATAAAATTAACATTGAGTAGAACATGGTTAAAAAGAACCCTGGAATACCTTCCCACCAAGATGCAGAGAGTGAACACATCTTTTAAGATGGCTGTCTTTTATTAGCTACCTCCCAGCCAGCATTGTTCCTTTTCCTTGGCAGCTGGTGCGATTCTTCAAATGCTGCTGTTAGCATGGTGCAGCCAGTCACCTTACAGAGTTACTTTAAAGAGCTGCAAACTACTTTGGACTCTTTGAGTCTCTAGAAAGGAGTCAAACATAAGATACGGCACGGAGGCAAAGGGATCTTAAGAAATCCTGCAATCTTAGTAAAGGGTTCAGAGAAGCACAGATGGGAATGGGGAAAGGAAGGAGCTGTTTCTGCAAGTCAGAGAGAGAGAGAGAGAAGAAGAGGAAGCAGTGGCGTAGCGTGGGTTGTCAGCACCCGGGGCAAGGCAAGTAATTTGCCCCCCCCGCTGCACTGTCCCTCCCCCAGATAGTCCCTCATTCTCCGTACCGCACGCACGCCTGGCACCCTCCCCTCCACAGTGGGCGGCGACCCGGCGGCTCGGATCGGATTCGCACAGCCAGCACTGCAGTGAGAGAGAGTAAGTGAGCCAGGTAGGGGCAGAGAGCTGTGAGTGCGAGCGCCCCCCCCCCAGATGTTGCGCCCGGTGCGGCCGGCCCTCCCTGCACCCCCCACGCTACGCCACTGAGAGGAAGAAGTTATTAAAAGGAAGTAAGACACAAATAGGTATGTGGAGAACTAGGTAGAACATATGTGTTCTTGAGAACCTAAATGTTTATTCAGAAATATGAAATGTATTAAGCATGTGCAGATTTTTAGTTTAAAGAGAACAGAAAAGAAAGCGCTAAGGTAACAGATTATTCCATCGCATTGCTTAATTTGCCAAAGAAAGGAACTGGAATGGTTCAAGCATGATTGAGCACCATGCTCTGCTTCGGATGCCTGGCACCAGTTAATTCTATGCTAACCAGAGTCTGTTTGCCCATAAATCCCAATAATTTAAGTGGAGCTTATTTGCTAGAGCAATCTGTTTAGGATTACAACCCAATACTCTTGAAACAGGCTGAGGTAGCTTAATATTCCTGGACCCAAAATCTTATTCATACCCCAACTTCCACTCAATACAGTAGGACTTAATTCTGAGTAACATGAAGACAATTGAACCACAGACTGCAATCAAATGATAATGCCAAATGCCAGTTATGCATTATTTTATATTTGAGAATTCAGTGTGTGATTTTCTGTGCTGTTCCACTGCAGTGAAAATGTCATGTGCCTGCTCTACTACTCATGAAGTCATTCAGTATATGATTCTGTGGGGCTTTTTTTTTTTTTGATGGGGCAAAATGATTTGTCTGTTGCATTGACTATTTCTTCTGTGCTATGTCTATCTGATCTGAACCGCCTGCCTGTAAGGAAGCTGTGTGAATGAATAATGATTACCCTGTAACTTTAAGAACTGGTGTCTGCTTTCTTCCTCCTCCCTCCCCATCCCTTTTGCCTTTTGTGTTTTGTCTTTTAAACTATAAGTCCGAAGGCTGGGGCTGTCTTATTTTTTATTCATCAGTAGAACCATTCTAGGAGCGTTTTCAATTGAAGATAAGGAAAATGATTTAAGTAAATAATGGATGCACTGATTGACTTAGGCAAGTCAGCCTTGACTAGCAGTAAAATGGGAAAGTAGGGATGAAGGAAGGCTGTTTGTGAACAGCCATTGATATGGTAGTCGGTGGTTAGTAAAAAATTTTTTGCTATAGATTCACTCAGTCTTGGGCTTGTCCTCTCAGCTTCAGTGTTTCCCACTTGTAAAATGAGACAGATGCTTTTTACAATGACTTTCACATTATTAATTCCACAATAAAAGTACTGTGTGTGTGTGTGTGTGTGTGTGTGTGTGTGTGTGTTAGAGATTTGTGTAGGTTCTCTGTGCAGCCCAAATTACAAGAGTCATGATTCAGGTGAGGTTTTTGGTTATCCAGGTCAGATCATGCTGTTAATCAGGCATCTCCAGTCAAATAAGGGACTCCTTTAAAGTCCCAAATTGCTCTCTTGGCTTGGGTGCCCAAAATTTCAACATTTTGCCATTTAAAATAAAGCAGCTGCTGCATCTTTTTTAAAAAGCAAAGCAAAAGTAATCCATTTATTTTTATTCTATTGCTTTTCTCTCTCCCCCCCCCCCCCCGGATTATGTTAGTTTTGTTCTTAGCTTGCAAACTTAGGGTCATTCTTCAGTTCGTCTCTGTTCAGTTGAAGGGCTCTTAATGTGATTTATTTCTGTGCTTTTTATTCTAATCCTTATCTGTTTTCCAAAAGAACACGTTTGATTTCGCTTATTTTTCCTTGGGTTTGGGCTAACTTTTCCGTTACCCCACCCCTGCTGCTGCTGCATGTGTGCTGTTCGTTGTCTGACCTACCATATTTTTCGCTCTATAAGACGCACCAGACCATAAGATGTACCTAGTTTTTGGAGGAGGAAAACAAGGGGGAAAATATTCTGAATCTCACTGCACAGCGATCCCTCTTGCTGTTCTGGCTTCTGGGATAGCTGCGCAGCATGCATTCGCTCCATAAGACGCACACACATTTCCCCTTACTTTTTAGGAGGGAAAAAGTGAGTCTTATAGAGCAAAAAATACGGTATATACATTAAAGCTGTTGTTTTCCTCCCAGTTTTAATTTGCTAACTTAAAGTTTCATCCTGCTCTCTTTGGTTTCAAGGTACCTGTGATTTCATCACATTAAATTACTATTGTCCAATATTTTTAATAACTGATGCTTTCTCCCTTCCGCTCTGTAGGCCTCATACTTTCCCAGCACTCAGATAAGCCTGCTTGTCTCTGAAGTAGGCTCCCAGTGGTGTTAGGGACAGGCAACTCTGTCTTAGTTTCTCATTTTTCCGGTTGTGTTCTACACATTACCCACATTACCACATCGTTTGCTGGATTGTTTTTTAAAATGTCCTCATGAAAAGTAATCAGCACTTTTATTTCTCACAATGCACATATTTTTACATGCCGTTTTGCCTAATACAGTCGTACCTTGGATCTTGAATGCCTTGACTCCCGAACAATCAAAATCCGGAAATGAGTGTTCCGGTTTTTGAACGATTTTTGGAAGCTGAACGTCCGAGGGGGCTTCCGCGGCTTCCAATTTGCAGCAGGAGCTTCCAGCAGCCAATCAGAAGCAACGCTTTGGTTTTCGAACATTTTGGAAGTCGAAAGGACTTCCAGAACAGATTCTGTTTGACTTCCAAGGTACAACTGTATACTCTTTTTTTTTTTTGGGCAAAGCAGTTTCCCCTGGTAGAATTCAAAGCAATTTCCCTAAAACATTTTTTACTAATATATGCATTTATATGCACAGTTTTCCCCAGTATACACATTTTTTACATATTACTTGGCTGAAGAACTGCACCGGGAAATGTTGAGAAGTGCAAATTTTGAAGGTTGGCCATGTTTTGGTTCACATATTCTTTCTAAAAGTGTAATATTTACTTCCCTTCAATGGAGAACTTCTCCATTGTCACTAAGAATTGCTGCAATGAAAGATTTTCTGAAAAAGAACAGCAGCCCCCTGTCTACATTTCAGACAGTCATGTCAGGGAGGGGAGGATATCTAGCATAACCATTCAGCTACATTGGATTTTCCTCTCTCTCCCCCCCCCCCCCCATCTGACAACTTCATGGCTATGGAGCCTCTAGTAGATGAGGGAGCTTTGTCTGTTACAGAACTATTAACATATTGTGAGCCAAAACAATTATTCTGGTTGTTGTTTTTCAGACTTTTGAAATAAATACTAACTAGGGCACTTAAATCTTCCATTTCCCCCGAAGTGCTACTCTAGACTGTAAACCATAGAGAAAATGGATCGGAAGTTATTTCCTAAATGAGATAAATCAAAAGAAAAACTTTGGATTTTACCATTAGCTTAAATGATAAAGAATGTTACATTTAGCCTTGTTGGCCTGTTAGGGGACTTTGCAAGCTGGGAAATTAATGCATTCTCTGGGTTCTGTGACGGGGTGGGAGCAGATATATCAGAAAACAGGATACCAGTGTGGTTTCAAAATGTTGAGATAAGGGAATTCCTTTTATCAAAATGTGGTGTGCAGTGTATTGTCACTCATTTGCTAATCTGCAGGAAGTGTACAACATATGGTCAACTTTTATCTTCGTATAACGTAACCACTCAAAGAGCTCCCTTGTCAAGTAGGAATCTGTTAAAAATGCAGCATACTATCTACTACTTCATTGCACTGGCTCTCTGCAACTTCAGGAATATATTGTTAGGATATTTCCGTTCCACCTTAAAAGGGAGCAGGATGTTTGTGTCACAGCCTGCGCATTTCCTGTTTCACAGGATGTTTCTGTTGTGTCTTTGCTTTCGTTTCTCTCTCTGCCGGAACACTGAAGCAGGCAGTCATGTTTTTCTCTGTTCTGATCAACGCAGAAATAAACTTCTAAATAATGCTCTCCTGAGTGCATCTTTCGCTGTGTGCTTTATCTGCTGATAGAGCGTGCACGGCTCTGGAATGTGGCAAGCTATTTCTGGAGCTCGTGTCGCTAATTGCTGATACTACGTGTCTACGGGAGATCGATGGACGTCCGGAGACGACGTGGAGTCATGATGGACTTTGTCTCCCTGGCAGTATCCCAACATATATTAGCAAGCTGGACGTCTCAGTGGGGGAGAGATTTTTCAGGAACTTTTTCATATGAGAGCATGCCATTCTATAAAGGCAAGTCTGACGCGATGGGCGTAAAGGTTCCCCAGTACTTATTTGACTCATGTTGATGATATCAGCATTTTTCCTTATTTAGCCATCACCTGAAAATGGGACCTTCTGTCTGTAGGCAAGGCCCCCACTTCTTATAGCTACTGCATATATGACCCCAAAACTCCTTTATGCATATGGGTAAGAGAGCTATGAGGGACGCAGGTGGTGCTGTGGGTTAAACCACAGAGCCTAGGACTTGCCGATCAGAAGTTGGTGGTTCGAATCCCCATGACAGGGTGAGCTCCCATTGCTCGGTCCCTGCTTCTGCCAACCTAGCAGTTGGAAAGCACGTCAAAGTGCAAGTAGATATATAGGTACCGCTCCGGCGGGAAGGTAAACGGCGTTTCCGTGTGCTGCTCTGGTTCGCCAGAAGCAGCTTAGTCCTGCTGGCCACATGACCCGGAAGCTGTACGCCGGCTCCCTCAGCCAATAAAGCGAGATGAGCGCCACAACCCCAGAGTCGGCCACGACTGGACCTAATGGTCAAGGGTCCCTTTACCTTTACCTTTAAGAGAGCTATGAACTTAAGTTGCCCCTGCCTTGGTCTGTGTTTCCCTTTCAGTGCTGGATGAAAACCTTTTTATTTGTTCATGCTTTTTAGTTGTTTTAGTGTGGATATATGATATTATTCTCGCCTGCTATGTTTCTGTGATTTATTTATTTTTTGTAATTGTATTGCTTGGTGATTTATTTTTTGTAGGCCTCTCTGAACATTTCAGTTGAAGAGTGACCAATAAATACTTTTAGTAACACAGATACTGTTGACTAGGGCAACAAAGGCGGTTCGAATCCTGAACAAATTTAGGGCAGAATAACCAAACTATTGTGGGAATATAAAGTATCCTGAAGTTGAGGACTCAGTTTGCCAGTCAAGGTAATGCTGGGCACCTTCATACTTAAAATGGCTCAAATATTTTGCGCAATGTATTTATTCAGTAAGGAATATGTAGTCCTAATTGTGCTTACAGTGTCCACGCTTGAACCTCGGGTGTGTAAAGTAATAATGAAGATGTGAGTTCATTACAGCATGGAGGGCAATTTTCCTTCTTACTCATGAACCACAGTCAGCTCACTCGTACTTAATATCTAGGGGAGGACCTTCCAAATGAGAGTATGGGATATTTCAATGTCTAGTGGAGGCCCAGCACATCTCCTGCGGGAAATTAAGTATCACAGCAAAAGAAAGCAAAACAGTAGTTAAAAGCTCAAATTTGGGAAACTGTTAAATGAAATGTGAATCGACTGCAGTGTCTTAGCCAAAGGTTTGTGGCTGGACAACTGCAACTGTTAACTGAGCTGGAGGAAGGAGGAGTATGTGCCTTCCCCAGCTTTAGAAAGGTCTGCCTCGTATTATGGTAATTATGATTTATCATGCTAGGTTTTTTTCTTTAAAATGTTCTGTCAGGGAACTGCCATCGGAGCCAGAAGGAGAGGGAGGGCTCCAGAGGGATTCCGGAGAGCGTCCCGGGAGGGAGAGAAGCAGCAAATCTTCTGGGGAAGGAAATCAGCGTAGCACCAGTGGAGGAGGGGGGCAGATGGGGGAATGGGCGAGGTGGCTCCAAGACTCCTCGCCGGGGGCCGGCGGGGAGAGCACGGGTCCTCCGATGCCCACACCCTCCCTGCGCAGAAGGCTTCCGCGCAGGGAGAGTAGGCGGAGACTAGGCGTCAAAGAACTTTTATGCTGGAAGAAGTTCAAGAAACGCCCACTGACGGATTCTGGCAGCGATTGAGACAGCCACGGGCGAGTGGCTGTCCAGACAGAAAGGGTTCACTCAGGCAACCCACCCAGGTGTGGCGCCGATTTACGCATGAGCAACCCCAGAACCATTACATGTTCCAAATTAAGTTTTAATATTTCTAGATTTCCTCATGTAGTAGTGCTTTCGTGATCTTTTAATTTATTATGCTAAACAAAGATCATTACTCTGTTGTCCCAACAACTGTACAGTGGTACCTCGGGTTACATACGCTTCAGGTTACATACGCTTCAGGTTACAGCCTCTGCTAACCCAGAAATAGTGCTTCAGGTTAAGAACTTTGCTTCAGGGTGAGAACAGAAATCGTGCTCCGGCGGCGGAAGCAGGAGGCCCCATTAGCTAAAGTGGTGCTTCAGGTTAAGAACAGTTTCAGATTAAGTACGGACCTCCGGAATGAATTAAGTACTTAACCCGAGGTATCACTGTATATGAATAATGTGAGCAACTGTGGACATTCTAAGTTGCATGATTGCTGACCTTCCACTGAAACTTGTCCCCTCTAATGAAGCCTTGTCCATGTAAAGGCCAAATGAACCAACAGAGCTGGGTGTGAAACGTTGCAAATTAGTCTGATGAAAATTACTGATAAGCAAAGTACATAATTTATTGAGCTGGACTTTTATAAGCCGTACCTTCTACAGAGCAGACAAAAGGAGACATTCTGTGTGGGACAGAATTCTTCTGCCAATAGGGAATACAGCTAAAGAAGAGTACAGTGGTGCCTCGCAAGACGAAAAGAATCCGTTCCGCGGGTCTTTTCGTCTTGCGGTTTTTTCGTCTTGCGAAGCAAGCCCATTGACGGAGTAGCGCTATTAGCGCTATTGACATTTTAAGGGCTAAAAACGGCTTTTTAACGCTTGGGAGATTAGCAGTTTTGCTGCTAAAATGCTTTTAGCAGCTTAGCGATTCAAAATAAGGGGTTTTGGAGCGGGGGAAAAAAATCAATTTTTTTCGTCATTTTTCGTCTTGCGAAGCAAGCCCATAGGGAAATTCGTCTTGCGAAGCGCCTCTGCAAACGGAAAAACCTTTCGTCTTGCGGGTTTTCCGTCTTGCGAGGCATTCGTCTTGCGGGGCACCACTGTACTTGTAGAAAATGAAAGAATCTCTTGCACATCCCTTCCCCAAATGGGAGACCTTAACTTTTCCCCACACTCCTGTTTTGATGTGAACTGTTTGAGCAGGGATCAGACAGCCTTCTTGTAAATCCTCTTTTGCATCTTAGCAGAACATAAGTCACTTTCTGGCCATCAATGAACAGGGGCAACACTGTTGTGTCCTAAATGTTAAGATTGCAGAAAGAAAAGTAATGGTATATTATTTGTTTGTTTGTTTGTTTGATTGATTGATTGATTGATTGTTCATTCATACCCCACCTTTTTCCCTGACAGGGACTCATAGTGGCTTACAAATAAAATAGCAACAGCTAAAAATATTTTTTATAGTTAAAACAATTAAACATTAATAGAAATAATACTGTATTTATGCGAATCTAATGTGCAACACAATTTTCAAAACCTTGAAACCAAAAAAGTATTTGCTGGCAAATGTAAATGTGCCATCAAATTTTATGTGCACCCTAATTTTCACAGTGTAATTTGGCCAAAAAGGGACGCGGGTGGCGCTGTGGGTTAAAGCCTCAGCGCCTAGGGCTTGCCGATCGAAAGGTCGGCGGTTCGAATCCCCGCGGCGGGGTGCGCTCCCGTTGCTCGGTCCCAGCGCCTGCCAACCTAGCAGTTCGAAAGCACTCTCGGGTGCAAGTAGATAAATAGGGACCGCTTACTAGCGGGAAGGTAAATGGCGTTTCCGTGTGCTGTGCTGGCTCGCCAGAGCAGCTTCGTCACGCTGGCCACGTGACCCGGAAGTGTCTTCGGACAGCGCTGGCCCCCGGCCTCTTTGAGTGAGATGGGCGCACAACCCTAGAGTCCGTCAAGACTGGCCCGTACGGGCAGGGGTACCTTTACCTTTACCTTTAATTTGGCCAAAAATGGTGTGCATTACATTCAGGAAAATACGGTATATGTTCTCTCTCTCTCTCTCTCTCTCTCTCTCACACACACACACACACTCACAACAAACATGACATGGCACCAGCTGTTTCATTAAAAGCAGTCAGTTTCCCAACGTCTGTTGGAACAAGATGATCTTTACCTGCCAGCAGAAGCACAACAAGGAGGGAGCCAGTCTTAACTTTTTCTAGGGTGGCAGTTTCGAAGTCTGAGAGCAGCCACAGAGAATATGTGTTAATGACCTTAGTCCAGCAATTGCGAGGGGGGATGAGGCAAGTGGGAAGGAGAGCTTCTTTGGGGCAGCATTTGCCCCTCTCTTGGGCTGCCCATGTGAATGAAGTTCATTGAGCTAGTTGCTGGGTGAATTAAAGGTGAATTAAGTTTGTTTTAGGATAGAATTTTAAAGAGTTTCTAGTTAATCAATCTTTATCTTCAGTCCCTCCTCACCCCCAACAGGAGGCCTGAACTCATGGCCTACATTTTTTAAAAAAAGAAAAGTAAGTCAATCAGGCATCTTTAAAGAATGTTAGAAAGCAAAATGTGGAGGCAATACTCTAAAACTTATTTAGGCAAATATGGAGGCGCTGCTGTTGCTAAGGTTGCTTAGTCACTTAATCACTGTTGCTAAGCAATCAGAAAGAAGCAATGTATTCTTCCTCCTGGGGAGATTCACAGTCTTCCAACAAGAGCACTTTGCAGTGAGAAATAAAGGAGAAATAAAGGAACAAAGTAAATGATGACTTGTCCTTATCAGCTGTGTGGAAGGCAGAAATTAAACAGGGCAATACAATAATTGGGAAAAGCCTCACTTTTTCACATTCTGTCAATCACACATATTATTTCAGTATAGCACCTGATTTATTTTTGAACACTGTACTTCAGCACAGCAGCCTTTAACATTCTGGATGCTATTTTTGTTGTTGTGGATGAACTGAACTAGCAGTTCACTTTGTTAAAGGAAGAGCTTGCTCCTTTTTGGGCAGGATGAACCTGTACTAGAAATAATAGCTGAAAATAGTTGGTGTGCTTTGAGTACATTTTGGTGAAATCCAAAGAAAGCATTATCACAAATGGACCACCTGTTGTTGCATATATATAGAACGGTTGAGTTAGCTGGAGAAATGGGCAAGAAATCAACGCAATGGAGTTGCTGAAAAAGAATTAAACTGTTGATGAGTAAAAACTTAATTAAAACATACTAGAATGCACTGGAGTCAAATTGGAGAAGCTATAATAACATTATGGAAGAAATCCTAAGTTTCGAACCCAAAATATTCTTGCTAAGCATTAACAATATCTGGAGAGAAAGAGGGGGTACTGTTCCCTATAACAGCCAAGCTAATATATGCCAAATATTGGAAGGCTCTAGAAATACCTAAATTAAGGGAATGGTATGTAAAGTAATCGAATACATCTGTTTTAAGTCAACTAACAAGGGCACTGTAGAGGAAACAGGAAGCATGTAATTAAAATTTGTTTGAAACAGAATAGAGGGTTGTATTCAGTGTAGCACTAAAGTAAATGTCTTATTAGTGCAAAAACAGTTTGGGGGGGTGGCATGGAGGGAGGAGAGGGGAAGAAATTACGCTAGTGCCAGAATTTTGTTGCATACTGCCCAGGGTTGCTATCTAGTACAAAGATGGGGTGCAAGGTAAAGTATTCTGCAGTTGGAGCTTTGTATGACACTGGAATCAAAGGTGTGCTAAAGGAAGAAAATTACAGTGGTACCTCGCAAGACGAATGCCTCGGAAGATGAAAAACTCGCAAAACGAAAGAGTTTTTCGTTTTCTGAGTTGCTTCGCAAGACGGATTTCCCTATGGGCTTGCTTCGCAAGACGAAACGTCTTGCACCTTTTTTTTTAAACCGCCAATGCATTCTTATGGGAAACCGTCAATACACAGCGGTGCTTCGCAAGACGAAAAAACTCACAAGACGAAAAAACTCGCAGAACGAATTAATTTCGTCTTGCGAGGCACCATGTAGATCACAGAGAAGCTGACTACATTGTCTGCATCTGTCTTCATCGCAGAAGATGTGGGGCAGGTCCCTGTGCCTGAACAAACTTTCTTGAGAGTTTGAGGAAGTAATGCTGCTCTAGGCCTCATTGACATATAAAAAAATGCACAAAGCACTTTTAAGCTCAAATTTGAAATTGCTTATATTCTAACCAAAGTAACTTGTCCCTAAGGTCAGCCTCCATCCCTGAGGATGGGAAAGTGTCCATTGTAACACCAGTTTTTTAAAAAAGGGATCGAGAGGGGATATGGGGATATTAAAGGCCAGTTGACATATGTTATGATAACACTGCCGAAAACCATTATTGAAGATTAAATTGTCAAGTACATTTTAGGGTTGCCATATTCCCAAACGTGAAAATCTGGACAAAGATGTTGATATTTTATCTATATCTATCACCTACCATGCAAGGGACGCGGGTGGCGCTGTGGGTTAAACCTCAGTGCCTAGGGCTTGCCGATCGAAAGGTCGGCGGTTCGAATCCCCGCGGCGGGGTGCGCTCCCACTGTTTGGTCCCAGCGCCTGCCAACCTAGCAGTTCGAAAGCACTCTCGGGTGCAAGTAGATAAATAGGGACCGCTTACTAGCGGGAAGGTAAATGGCGTTTCCGTGTGCGGCTCTGGCTCGCCAGAGCAGCGATGTCACGCTGGCCACGTGACCCGGAAGTGTCTTCGGACAGCGCTGGCCCTTGGCCTCTTTGAGTGAGATGGGCGCACAACCCTAGAGTCTGTCAAGACTGGCCCGTACGGGCAGGGGTACCTTTACCTTTACCTTATCACCTACCATCTATCTATCATCTGTCTATCTATCATCTATCTATATATCGCCCTACTTGCCATACGTCCCGGACATTGTTCTGATTCAGCAAAAATCCACTGGATATATGGCAGCCCTAATACAGTGGTACCTCGGGCTACATACGCTTCTGGTTACATACACTTCAGGTTACAGACTCCGCTAACCCAGAAATATTACCTCGGGTTAAGAACTTTGCTTCAGGATGAGAACAGAAATCGCACGCCAGTGGCACAGCGGCAGCAGGAGGGCCCATTAGCTAAAGTGGTACCTCAGGTTAAGAACAGTTTCAGGTTAAGAACAGACCCCTGGAACGAATTAAGTCCTTAACCCAAGGTACCACTGTATGGATGAACAATCTTGAAGAAGCAGATAAAAAATGACTTTTGCAAGAGTAAGTCTTCATGGATGCTGTTGCACCTATGTGTGCACTGTAGGTAGTTTGATTCCATTTTTGTTTGGCGTGACACATCTTTTTGAGGGAGATCTGGGAGAACATCCAAGCACATTTCAGTTTTATTAGTGTCCATGTATTGTTTGCTCAGCAGGCACCATCCAAATACGAATTCTTCCACCTTGAAAGGAGCTAAATGGTTGATGTGTGTAACACCCAAATTGTTTTGTTACCTTTAAGCCCTAAACTGTTTGGGGCCAAGTTACTTGACGTAATTGCTGTGCATATAGGTCCTAACAGACCCTGTTAGCAGACCCAGCATCAAAATCAGCCAGACCTAGTAGCTAGAAAATGTTGTGGCCCTCTCACTTGAACTCCCTTCCATGTTGTTGTTGTTGTTTAGTCGTTTAATCGTGTCGGACTCTTCGTGACCCCATGGACCAGAGCATGCCAGGCACTCCTGTCTTCCACTGCCTCCCGCAGTTTGGTCAAACTCATGCTGGTAGCTTCGAGAACACTGTCCAACCATCTCATCCTCTGTTGTCCCCTTCTCCTTGTGCCCTCCATCTTTCCCAACATCAGGGTCTTTTCCAGGGAGTCTTCTCTTCTCATGAGGTGGCCAAAGTATTGGAGCCTCAGCTTCACGATCTGCCCTTTCTTTAGTCTCTTTTTAAACAGGCTTTTAAAGACTTTCCTATTTCAGCCTGCTTTCACTTACTGTTGATCTGGAGTTGTTGTTGCTCTTTCTGGATTGGGAGTGATTGCTGATCTGGACTGAGTTGTTTTCATGTAACTATCTTATTTTAATCTTTTTACATGTGTACTATGTTTTTAAATTGTCTTTGTTTAAGCTGATACTAGTTTTACCTTGCAGAGTCTTTTGCTTGAACTAGCTGGATGTAACTACCTAAATAAATAAATTGCTCTACAGAGTTCTATGCAAAGATATACAGAGTTTTTAAAAAGTGCATAGACACTTTTTGTTATGTTTACCCCTCTTTTGTAACTGCATAATTAGCTGTTTTGGACTTTTCAAAGGAGTATAGGGGAACACAATGGAATGCTTGACTTGACTTGAATACATTGTTATTTCATCCTAGAACTATTAGGGCCTCTTGTGAAATAGTGGCTCAAAATCTGAGCAGGTGTGGTGAAAAATCTTATCTCAGTTTTATTTTGTGTGTATGAAATTGGATACACAATAAAATGGTCTTCTGCTATGAATGAAATTCTCCTGAAAATATCTTGAGAGTATGAAAACCCCTTTTGAGGCACATTTAAAAGACAAGTCACGCTGCATTATTAATATTCCGGTTGTTCGTAAAACGGCACTCTCTGCTTGCACCGTATATCATTCCAGGAAACAGCTGCTTCGGCCAACGACTGTTGCTTGGGCTTAGAGCTCTCAGACGTTTTCCTTGTGAGTCAAGAAATCGTTTCCCCTCCTCCTGAGTGTAGCTAAGCTGCTGCAGAGTCTGGGGCTAGATAGAGAAGATGGTACATCTATTCAACACTTACTTGAGAAACTAGAAGTGTTCACTCATATAATCTGATCACGCCAAGGCCAAACCTCAATGGCCCCCTAGAATGATGCCACTTCTGGACTCATGGCCAGCCCGGACCTGGACCCCCATTCAGCACTGATGCTACCTTCATCAGGACTGTCTGGTTCTTCTGCTGTTTTTGTAAGTGCCACCACTACTAATCACTCACCTACCCTCCTCTCCCTGGGCCCAGATGTGTCTCCTTGATGGGCAGGCAGACAGACAGTCATGCTTTGTAGAGCCCTTCTCTGTGTCAAGCCCATCAGCTTGTACCTAACTATGCTTGCCCCTATGCCAGCCCTGGACACCATCATTTATATCATCTATGCTAGATACCATTGAGCGGTTGTTACACGAGATAAACAACAGGATGTGCACAGTCTGCGCCTCTTGCTCATTGTCATATTTTGTACATTGCTGGTGTCTCTTGAGGAAAACCCATTTGCTTTGCTACAAATACTTGCCTGCTTCACTGAAAACCCTGAGGAAGTTCTGAACTAAGACCTCCAGGAAGATAAAAAAGGAGTGGCCACTGTTTGTGTTAGGATCACAGGGTACAAATATCTGCAGAATGGGGTGAGGTTTGTTTTGTTTGCCTGTGTCACAGTGTAGTGTGATAATACAGTGACAAGACATGCTGCTCTTTGAGCCTTCACCTATCTTAATTCAGAACCATCTCTCAGAACAATCTAGCTAAAAGCAGTTCACCCCCTTGACTGCTGCTTTTATGTTGAACATTTAAAAAATGCTATTTATTTGTTTTTTATATTAACGTAAGCTGCCATGGCCAGTTTTGATAAGTATATAAAAATTGTACTGTTTAAACATGTAATCCAGGAGCAACTCTCATGAGCATATGTGTGTATAAACATTTCTTGGCTTGAGATTTATGGATGTGTTTCTAAGTTTAAGTTTGTAACACTGAAAACAGTAGCAAGGGCCTAGTATAAGAAGAGTTTTCTGTACATACAGACTCAACCAGTTTTGTTCAGAATTGTTCATAGGGGTTATTTATTTGCTTGCTTTGTAATTGTGGACCTGCAAAGTTCTCTCTAGGAAATCGGAATCTTAAGTATTCGGTAACTTTGAAGAACTTTTCTCTTTAATTATTAAAAAAAAAAGTTTCTGGTCCTTATAACAGGCAGTTGGATTGTTTCTATCCTATAGGTGCAATGAGATAATTTGTTTAGAAGCGAGCAAACACTCTTGGCGGGAGAAAATGGAACTGTATATTTGGTATATCATCATCATAATCTAATTTGAATATTGGGAAGAGATAGTGAGGTGGGAAAGACCTGGGAAACATTGGATAATGATGTTGTGAAGTATAATCTTTACAGTTGACATCCTATTTCCCCCCCCTCTCTGCAGGTGAAGCTGAGCAGGAACTGGGACCCCCTCCATCTGTAGATGAGGCAGCAAACACACTCATGACTCGCCTGGGCTTCCTCCTGGGAGAGAAAGTCACGGAAGTGCAGGCAGGGCAGCAGTACAGTATGGAAGTACAGGAGGACAATCAGGTGGGTTTGCTTTGTGCTGATTGATAGTGATTTGACTGTGTCTTGTTCCTTGACGTAACACTTGATTTGCAAAATGAGGGGTTCTGTTAAAAATATAATCCCCGGAAGCCATGGCTCATAATCTAAGATTCATCGGAGATTACTTCATAGGCTCTCTCTTCTCTAGTGGCAGAGGTAGGAGAACCTTGTCCCAATGAAATACAAAATGCTGATTTCGAATTGTGCGGCAACCGTAGTAGATTGGGACACAGCTGAAGTGGGTGCAAAGCTTGTCCCCTGTGGCCCAACTTGTTCCCGCAAGCTCAGATTAGTGGAGCAGGAGAGCTGAAAATAATGCCACATCTGGCAACCAATGTGCCCCTTTGGTTTCAGAAGTACATTGGTAGGGGAGTCTAAAAAGCCCAGGACACAAATTTTCATGGCCCTCTAGCGGCTATAGTGGTTTGTTTATCAGAAGTAATGTATTTAGTATTAAATCTGTAAGTGTATATGTGATTGTGACCAAATTAAGCCTCCTGGGCCTCCTAGACTGTGGAAATTTGTGCCTTGGGCTTTTTGGTCTGGTCTACCCATGTACTAAGGGGCGCGGGTGGCGCTGTGGGTTAAGCTACAGAGCCTAGGACTTGCCTATCAGAAGGTTGGCAGTTTGAATCCCCACAATGGGGTGAGCTCCCGTTGCTCGGTTCCTTCTCCTGCCAACCTACCAGTTCGAAAGCACACCAGAGTGCAAGTAGATAAATAGGTACCGCTCCGGAGGGAAGGTAAACGGCGTTTCCGTGCACTGCTCTGGTTTGCCAGAAGCGGCTTAGTCATGGTGGCCACATGACCCGGAAGCTGCATGCTGGCTCCCTCAGCCAATAAAGCGAGATGAGCGTCGCAACCCCAGAGTCAGTCACAACTGGACCTAATGGTCAGGGGTCCCTTTATCTTTACTTTACCCATGTACTATCTGAAACCCAAGGGTCACTTTGTTTGCCAGCTGTGATTTTTTCCCCAGCTCTCCTACCCCACTATGAGAGCCAATGTGGTGTAGTGGTTAAGAGCGGTAGTCTCGTAATCTGGGGAACCGGGTTCGCGTCTCCGCTCCTCCACATGCAGCTGCTGGGTGACCTTGGGCCAGTCACACTTCTCTGAAGTCTCTCAGCCCCACTCACCTCACAGAGTGTTTGTTGTGGGAGAGGAAGGGAAAGGAGAATGTTAGCCGCTTTTAGACTCCTGAAGGGAAGTGAAAGGCAGGATATCAAATCCAAACTCCTCTTCTTCTTCTTCTTCTTCTTCTTCTTCTTCTTCTTCTTCTTCTTCTTCCCACTAGAAAAATATTTTTCTATCTGCAGATGGGGGCCTCCCCCATTTACATTTTTAATGGGGAGAGGGGGGATTCTCCCATTTTCAAGCTAGTGATGGCTCTGCTACAGGCAGCAGAGTTCTTGTGGAGCTCCCAGTACCATGATCTACAAACTAATTTTAAAATAGAATGAAAAGAAACTTTTGATTTTTGAATGTTTATTAAATAAGCTGAGTTGTACATTCTAATGATGTTAGATAAAACAGGATAACAACTACCTCAAATAATAATTAGTAGCTAGGTTTACATCGAATAACAAAAATTAAAAAACATATCCAATCAATATTAAATTACTTAAATTTAAATCAAGTTAACCAGAATCACACACAGTTATTCAGATCATTCCCCAAATAGAACAGAGTTGCTCTGCATCATTCCAATATTGAATAAAAAGGCTTCATTTGTCAATGATATCACTGTGTTGCCTTCCCTCTATAACCTATCAAATTTGTAAGTTTAATTGAGTAAACTGTATCTCATACCCTCAGGCACTCGTTCTCTAAAGACAGTGGATTGATCTTTTTCTATTTATGACTGATAGTCATTCAGGCAGCCGTTAATAAATGAAGTACTATTTCTGTGCCCTCAGTTTAAAACGATGCCCTTGACAAAGCCAAATAAAATTAACAATGCAAATGAAATAATTTGTAGACATTTCTTCCTCCTGATGGCTCTAGTTAAGGCGCTTGCAAATATCTTAGGATTGCCTCCTCACAGTGGCTGCAAATGAGCCCAGCTAGAAGTGCTTTCCCGCCAAAGTTTAGGTCGACCTTGCATGGATATCACTATTTCTTATTTCAACAATTTATATGCTACTTAATCACAACAGTCTCTAAGCAATGTACAAGAAACTCAATGCAATAAGAATGAAAATCAGTTAAAATCATAAAATTAGAATTGTTAAAATGCCTGTTGGAGTAAAGAAAAAAGTATTCACGGAGCACCAAAAGTTCAACAGGAAAGGGGGCCTGCATGACTTCAGCCAGGAGTTCAATAAAGCATAGCTGCCAACCGTCCCTTATTTGGCAGGAAAGTCCCTTATCCTAGCACCGTGTCCCGCTGATGTCCCTTATTGATGATGTCCCTTAAATTTCCCGGGTTTCAAAGGAAGCAGCTCTTCTCCCTCCCTCCCTGCCGGCTAGAGAGGAGGGAGGCTCCACTGTGTTGCTTGGCTGCGTTGCTCACCCAATAAGAAGTCTAAGAATGACTGGGGGGTGGAGCTTGCATGCCTTGTGCCGATCAAATTGGCCGCGTTGCCTGGGGACTCACCTTTGCTCAGTGCTTCCCAGCAGAGAGGTGATGGTGGTTTTCCTTGCTGCATCCCCTTTGCCAGGTTGCTGCGCTGTGGGAACCACTGCTTGAGACTTCGTTTGGCTTCTGGCTGGGCTTTCTGCCTTTGGCTTGGAGGGGCTCAGAAGTCGAACATACTTGCCCCCCCAAATCCCTTATTTTGGCTGCTGGTCCCTTATTTTCAAGGCCGCTGGTCCCTTATTTTCAAATCTGTAAGTTGACAGCTATGCCATAAAGTTGGGCTCCAGGTTGATATGAGCTGTGCCTGTGAGTCATGGGGCACCATTAACATTGACCCCCAAAGACCTCTGTGATTGGGAAGACTCTCAGAGCAGACTGTTTGTTGCACAGAAATCCACTTCCTCTCCTTTACTCACTCCAGGCTGAGTCAGTATTGAACAGTATATGAGTGCAAAAGCAGGGCCAATGTTTCTTGCACTCTCAGTACCCTAGCTCTAGATTTGGTAGCTAAAATTCTTCCGTACTGACGGTATTCGTACCCAGTTCAAGTCATGGTACCCGGAGTTCATTCATATTGATAGTCCTGCTACCAAACTCAAGCTTTGGGGCATTTCTTGGAAGGGGCATTTCTGATATCTAGCTCAGGCTCCAGTATCTATAGTTCCTTAGTGCTGGCAGAGATTCTGTTTCTGATTCCAGCTGTCAGTACAACAGTTTTTGATACCCAACTCAAACCTTGGGAAATGGCATTTTACCAAGACATCTTTCTGAAGTCCTTTTGCAAGTGGTTTGCTTGCAGACAGACTTCAAATGCGAGCCCCTTTCAAGTTGTCACAGGATGTCATAATGGCACCAAGTGATTGACAGGTAACGTTGGCCTGCGTGGGGTAGAGTGGGAAGGATCTGACGTACCATATGGATGCACTTATGCCCTTCAGCTTAAATTGTATTGAGATTTTAATCACAAACTTTTGGAGAGTATATAAACATTCTTATGAATAAATAAAATGCGTTGGGAAGTGGAATTTCACACAGTCCCACCTTTAAGGTCATTCCATTCCAGCTTGAAAGGTGTCCTCAAGTGACAGCCTCCCAAACTGGGATTGGTTGGCTGGCTGTCTTTGAAGGCACAATCCCCATTCACCTCTTTGAGATGCCTTGTAGGTTTGCAAGTGGTAAATGTCTGAATTCTCAGCCCATGCAGTCTCTACCTGCAAATTTATATAATATATAAAAATTAGAAATTATTTGAAAGAAAGAAATAGGCCTAGGATTAAATTAAGTTATAATTAAATAAATGGGATTTAGAATGTTAAGAAAAGTGAATAAGATGGACTGTAATTGGGAATTGTTTTAGTTTAATAATGATATTGGAAAGCTGTTACTTTTAATTACAAGGAAACTCAGAAGGGAGGGATTTGAGGAAGTCAACCAAGATGTTTAAAAGGTCGGATTTGTGAAGAATTAAGTTTGTTGTTATTGTTTATCTGTTTATTGTTCCGCCCTCCCCCCCTTTCTTTTTTCTTTTTCTGTTTTTGTGTATCATTTTGCTTTGTGGTTTGTGTTATCACTGTGGAAAATCTAATAAAAAATTTATATATAAAAAAAGGAGAATCACACGGGCTGACAACTATCACAATCCCCTCTTTCAAAGCCACTTATTTTCTGACTGTCAGGGGCAGCCTGACAGCCAGGGAGGCAGTGTGCCTGGGCAGCGTTGAAGGCAAGGATGTGTACAAACATCCTTTTTCGTTAGCTTATTTTTAATGGGCACTTAATTGAATACATCAAAGCAGAGAGCAGAGACTTCCGTTATAAGTGGTTCCTTGTGTTCAGGGATTAAAAAATAGATTCCATCTTCTTATAAAAAAGCAAATATGCTTCTGGAAGGCAAGGACAAGAAGGTATCTGTGGAGGAATGGTTGCATTCTGTAATAGATTTATATCTCTGAGCTAGTTTTTGCATGAGCAGGTTTCTGATGGGCTCTGAATACTTTCTGTGTATGTAAAGGAAAAATAATACCTGTAAAAGCTGTTTTCTGTGAGTGGTACTTTTGTTAAGGGCAGTGATAAGGCTGTAGTGAGGCATGGGCAAATTGGGGTGGTTTTGTTAAGAATTCCTCTTGTCCCAAATCAGTGAGTGAACGTAATAACTTTGGCCTAGATGCCGTGTGATGCCTTGGAATTATATAGCAACACAACACAAAGGCCCTAACTTCAAATAGCCTGGTAGAAAACTCAGTGAGACTTAAACATGAAAAACAGCACTTAAAATGGGCTGAAGCACTAGAAGGACCCGGTTAATTAATGTCAGATACATGAGATAACATTCATATTATATTTTGCTGAACTAAAATTTCCTTTGTTTTGCCATTTTGAAAAATATTAGCAATTTGGTCCCTATGATGTACATGGGTTATATGTGCTCCAACAAGAGACTGATGGCTGCTTCAATTTAGACCTGGTGGAAGGGGGCAAAAAAGAGTTTTCCAGTTGAGATTCCTTCCTCATGCAATGAGCAATCTGTAGGAGAAGATTATAAAGTATGATGGTGCTCTGAATCAGCTAACAGGAGGTTTTTTTATTAATAGCACTGTTACCCCTTTCCTCCAACCCTCTCCAAGTCTCTTTCCACTCATTGTAGCTTACTGCCACTACACATAGCAGCAAACCTACCACTGGAACCTGCCTGTCCTGGGATTGATTGCTCAACATAATGAATCATTGTGGGGGAAATTGTTTGGATTACCAACCGTTGATTTGCTAATCATAGTATCTGGTGTTTGGTTGAGTTATTAATTTCCCCTTAACTTTCAAATCCCATTAAGTAAAGAAAACCACTCTGAGACACAACAGCTTGCAGACTGTCCCTTTTGCCGCTGGGAGTTTCTTACATAACCAGAACTCCTGAAAAGCCACTTACAATCAATTAAAAAAAATAAGAGCCCTGTTGGTTCAGGTGGGGTGCTAGGGCTGTTGGCAGTGGTTCTCTTGCCTCTAGTCATTCTGTGTCGCTAACAGATTTTGTGTTTTGCTATCTAGTGTAAAGGCTTGGCTTTCTTTGCTTTCTCTGCTTCTTGCCACACTTATGTATTTGCTTTCCGAAGAAGTGAGAATTTTCACAAGCAGCAGTAGAATTTCTGCAGCAAATTCTATCGCTTCCCTCACAGATACCCAAGCAAGTGTCCTTCTAAATTAATTCTGGCTATATTTTCATTGCCCTACTTTACAAGAGTCGGTTGCAGACATTTCTCACATCCATAATGCTTAAACAATTTTTTTATATCATTAAAAAATTAATACATCTGATTTAAGATTCATATAACATAAGGGACGTGGGTGGCGCTGTGATCTAAACCACAGAGCCTCTTGGGCTTGCTGATCAGAAGGCTGGCAGTTTGAATCCCCACGACGGGGTGAGTTACTGTTGCTCCATCCCAGCTCCTGCTAACCTAGCAGTTCGAAAGCACACCAGTGCAAGTAGATAAATAGGTACCACTGCGGCGGGAAGATAAACTGTGTTTCTGTGTGCTCTGGCTTCTGTCATGGTGACTGTTGCACCAGAAACAGTTTAGTCATGTTGGCCACATAACCTGGAAAGCTGTCTGTGGACAAATGCCGGCTCCCTCGGCCTAAAAGCGAGATGAGCGCCGCAACCCCATAGTCATCTTTGACTACACACACACACATATATATAAAGAAAACAAATGAAATACCAAAGTATTCCTGATTACTAATAACAGCACTCCCAAAATTGTTGAGTTATGTTTCATTTGGTTCCCAATTTCATTGTTTGTATAATTTTTGTATAGTTACTACCCTGTTTTTCAATGCTGTTCTATTTTTCAATCATATGAAAGTCTTCCACTTAGTGGCAAGGGCCATTGTTATAAAATATAATACAGCTTCTTATATATTTCCGCTTTTATATTTGCAGATAATTAAGCACACATTCTAGTAGGTTAGGAGTGATGCTATTACCGAAAATTTCTTTAGCATTTCTGTTAACTGTTTCTGCATATATTGGTGCTCTTTATATTGCCAGCACATTTGGTAAAAGTCTGCTGTTATAAGACAAACGTTGGACAGGAAAGGCTTTGAAAGTTTCCCTAGTAAAGAGTTTAACATTCCCAGGGTTTGTTTGCTTGCAATCGACATGTACATCTGGACGCCTGTGGGAATGGTCTCACAAATACATTAAGCAAGACAAGATCATTGGTGCACTAATGGCTGAGGAGTAGCACACATGCTATTTGATCTGTTTCTCCAATGTTACAGATTCAG
Organism: Podarcis tiliguerta; assembly: GCF_965153285.1. Classification (NCBI taxonomy): domain Eukaryota; kingdom Metazoa; phylum Chordata; class Lepidosauria; order Squamata; family Lacertidae; genus Podarcis; species Podarcis tiliguerta. Next base: position 11,045,793 of record NC_139546.1, read on the forward strand.
ATAATCTGGGCTCAGAGCACTGGAGAGCAGTAACAAGTACCAGTACCAATTTTGGTTCTGAGTTGGCATGTGCATTTTTGGTAGGAACACTGTCACAGACTGCAATGTGGGTGGCCTATGATGGCTTTTAAAAGTAACTTATTTTAAATGTGCAAAATTAAAGCAGCTGGCTTTTTCAGCACGCTATAAGCTGAGCATACAAACTCTCTTCTTCAACAGAATCAAGATTATTTGTCAGATTAGACATCTTGAAGCCACTCATCTCTGTGCATGGTTTTGCAGACAGTTAAAGTGAAATAAATCTTCCCTTTTTGATCAATACCAACCTCATGCGCCTTCAGCTTTGGATTATTCTGTTATGCAAAGGAAATACTTTATTGGTTGCTCTTTTTCAAAAAATTAAATTTGGCATGAAAAATGTTCCCTGTGAGAAAAAGGGGAGCTGTTTTGATACGTCCTCCTTTATCTGAGTACAAAATCATTGTCATATTTCGTGAATGGAAGAAGCACTTACAAAGCAAAATCAGATGCCAAGAGAGCTTCCTGAGCAGAGTCATTGGGGAAAGTGCCAGACTGCAAGTTTATTGGATTTCCTGTATATATTGTGCCAGGGATGCTAAAATAGAAGGAAACTCAAATAGTCTTCTCGGCTTTCACAGCTGTCTTGCTTGTGTAGAAAACCATTTTTGCCAATGTTCTGCAAAATGCTACCATTCCAGTACTCGTATCTAAAGCAAATAATGACATTATGCTGGTTAAAATATGTGTTGCTTACTACTGGGGGAAAGCAGAAAATAGAATTATGTGTGTCTTTTCTGTGGCTAGCTCTCAAAGTAGCAGGTATGTGGGATACAATCGAAATACAGCGTTTTAAATAGGTATTATGTGAGGAGGCTATCAGTCCCAGATACAATGCAGCTTTGGGTGTACTTTCAAGTATTACACCAGCAGCCTGTACTAATTTTGCAGGTTTTTGTTGAAAGAATGTGATTTTAGTGTATTCTGCACCAAGAGAAAATGGTAGGACTTAGAATGGCCTGGAAGTGTAAGAGAGGTTACTTTAGAACCATTGTCTTAGCCCAGATGACATTCCAACAGCCAACTACCGTATTTTTCACTCTATAAGATGCACTTTCCCCCTCCTAAAAAGTAAGAGGAAATGTGTGTGCGTCTTATGGAATGAATGCAGACGGGAGGCTCTGCTCAGCAGTCCCTTTAAAGAGCTGTGTGGAACGTGTGTGTGGCTCTTGGGGGCTTTTCCCCGAGGAGGGAGAAGGGCTGCCCTTCTCCCTCCTTGGGGAAAAGCCCCCAAGAGCCGCACACACGCTCCGCGCGCTCTTTAAAGGGAGCACAGCTCTTGGGGGAGCCTTCCTCCCGCTGCCCGGTAGAGGCTACGCACGGCTATCCCATAAGCCAGAACAGCAAGAGGCTATCCCAGAAGCCAGATCCCTCTTGCTGTTCTGGCTTCTGGGATTCAGAATATTTTTTTTCTTGTTTTCCTCCTCCAAAAACTAGGTGCATCTTATGGTCTGGTGCATCTTATAGAGCGAAAAATATGGTATATTTGTTGTTATACTATATAGATGCTGAAGTGCAAGCCAGAGTTAAGTGTCTGAATGCTATACTAATAGATTGCAATGACTGAATTGTTCCCGTTTCCAATTTTGCAGACCTCAGCAGTGTCCCAACGAATAAGTCCTTGTTCCACGCTGACCAGTAGCACTGCTTCACCACCTGCCAGTAGTCCCTGCTCCACCCTCCCTCAAACTAGCACCAAGGATGTTATAGCAAAAGACTGCAGTTATGGAGCTGTTACCAGCCCCACTTCTACTCTTGAGAGCAGAGACAGCGGCATAATAGGTGAGTCATGTTCATGGGCACCAGTAATGCTATGTGTCTTGGAATCATGTTTAATAGAATGTTAGTGACATGAAGAATTGGCATGAAACTGCTGAATTAAAGCTTACTAAGACTGATTCTATTTGCTCAGGCATGAAAAGAAACAATACTTTCCTTTCCTACTACAGGATTAACTTAACAATGAGAGGATGATTGTATTAATACAAAGTGCTGCTGTTATGAATGGTCACTGTGCTTATTTTGCATACAGCTAAGCGCCAATTTAATAGTTGTAGAGTGTACTTTTTGCATTTCATTGCCGTTTGATCCCATTATGGACCACTTACACACCCTGAGGATAGTATTTAATTCATTGGGAGGACTTTAGTCGATTAAAAGCATATGCCATAATAATCCATTAGTCTTTAAGGTGCAACAAGACTCTTTGTCATTCTAACCTTTCTTTGGGGTAGAGTATATCCATGGGATGCTCAGTAGATGAGCCCTCCAGTTAACTTGCAGAGCTTGGATCAAGAAAAGCAGTCTCTCAAAATAAATGTATTTCACAGAGTCATGATCAACTGCAGAATCCCTATCATAGCACTGTTTTGTTTCTCCTGTTAGCAACAAAGTGCAAAGCTTCTCCAGGTCTTTATGCTAAGGTGCAAAGGGGACCTAACTGCTGTTGTCACCTTGGCTCAGAAATTTGCTTCCATCTGCAATAACCCTGATTCCCAGAGTGTTCAGGAAAATCAGAACTGAGAGAGTAGATATAATCTGTGTTACCTCTCAGTAGTACCCACTAGTGAAGCTATTGATGTGATACCAGAGAGACTTCCACTGGAGCGCAATCTTATCAGCTCAGGGACTGGCAAATGTCTGCCTCTTGGTTATCTGACAGAAATGATCTCAACAGCTTTCTACAACACAGTTTATGAAGTAATGTGGAAGGTGTGTATTTTGTAGTGCTGGAGGAAGAGAGCCATAGCTCTTCGTACTTCTTTCAAGTAGAAGTTAGAATTGCCTTAACTTGTCCGGTCACTCCTCTGTTCCCCCAATCATTAAAATACTTAACCAGCTTTTTAAAAGATGGAGTTTTGACATGGGAAAGAGGACAGGTTTATGTGTATCAGTATAGCACTATCTTGTCATATTCAACATTTTCTGTTGCCTTAGTAATAAAAGTTTTAGCTGCCAATTTCTCTGTGTAAAACATTTACCTCTCAACCCTTACTCTATTCTCTGCAGTTGAAAAATTATCAAAATAATTCCAATATATACTTCCCCATTATAAATTGTTAGAATTTCTTGTTTGGAATAATGAAAGGCAAAAAGGTTGATACAAGTGCGGCTAGAAAACAGATTAGAGTTACCCTTTTCAGTGCAAGATGGATTAAGAGCCGCGTGTGTCCAAAAGTAAATTCTAAAATAGCATACTGGTTTGTAGTATATTTGTTTCAAATGAGAAAAAAGAAAGATTTGTGCTCACCCAACACCATTCCTTTGATGAACCACATTTCTTTAACCAGAGGCTGCACCAGAGGAGTCTGTTCTTGCAGAAATATTCACTGCTTGGTTCATTTCCATGAGGATCACGTGAAAATTCTAATCAAATGCTCATTCAGTGATCTGTTTTGCTTCCGTGGCATCTTGGTAGGTCTGGCTCATAAGTCTCTCCAAATCCACTGCAACTTCTCTCAGAGAGTCCTCCTTTTTCTTTCTTCCTCTTGTCATTCCTGCTCTGGTTTCTGGCCCACTCTGACTGGTGGTTTGATCCAAACCTTTGATCAAAAGCCCTGAAGTCTTCATCTGGGGCCATCTCTTGCTGGACTTGAGAGGTTGAGCCATTCAGACTAACTGCCAGTAGTTTCTGTTTCTTTCTGTCATCTCCATTTTCCTGAGCATGGTCTCAATATGAGGCAGATATGCTTCTCAGACTGCCTGGCTTCCACGGGCTTGTGAATTAATCCTACTGTAAGAGATTTGATCCATCCCACCAAGGCCTTTACATGAGGCTTTCACACAAGGTGAAAAAGTTTAAGGGTTTCCCCCTCACCAATGGCTACAACTAAATCTCCTTCAAGCCACTATTAGAATAGGTTGCACTTTCACTAGTCAGCAGCTATTCATATAGCTTTTTGCTCTAGTTTGCATTGGAAGGTCAGAAGGTAGATGAAGCCTGCTTATTTTCAGCGTCTGACTGTAGTACTCCAGTCCAAGCTCATTAAATACTCATACATCTTGTGGAATGTCTTAACCAGACTCAGATGGGATCTGTGCAGCTGGGCTTTTAGGTCAGCTTTGATCCCTTTAGCTGCTGAGCAAGCAAGGCTTTCACCTATTCCTGTGCAGCCTTCAGGGTTGCTTTAAGTCATCTTCATCTCCTAGTGGGATACCCTGATTCTACTAGAAGCGCTGCAGCAATTTTCTACATATTGGCTAAATCACATCACATCACAGTTTCTCCTGAAAGAAACATTGCTCTACTTCTTATGCTACGGTTAAGCACTCCATACTTTCTCAAGTATGAGAAATCCAGGGAACTGTACTACGGGATTTAGTTTCCTTTGAATGAAAGTACGCTACATACTTAAGTTGTCACTGAAGTATCTGTTTTATTTACAAGCATAGTAAAAGGAAATAGATTTCAAAAACAGGCAGTAAAACTGGTGACCCAAGGCAGCTCCCCAGCAGAAGCCAGTGCAGATGAACTCACATCTGCCTGCCTGTCTATCTCCATCTGTGTCCAGATCTGTCTGACCTCAGCATCTCTCTCCCCATCTGCTTCTAGTGTTCATCCTGTCCTTCCTCTAAACTCTGATGGGTGCCTTATTTCAAAGGCATGGGAGGGGAAGTCCCTGGCTATCCATTGGTTTAACAATAGGTCCATTTGCACTAATCGAGGCAGCCAAACTCATAACAAAGATTACTAATGGAAGCAATAGAAGCCTCAAAGGAAATTTGTTGCAAACTAAGTTTATCGCTCTTAGATTTGTCGGTCCATGTTGAGTCTGCATATTATCTCACTTCAATTGCAGTTTCTCTCTGCCTCTCTCATAACCCATAAAGCAGAGGTTTTCAACCTTTTTGGGTCCACGGCTCCCTTGACCAACTACATTCTTTCTGCATTGGATGCCCAGCCCTCACACTTCCTTTCTAAAGCAAAGCTCTCATAGGGTCCTAGAGTCCTCCTTCCAAAGCACAGTTAGTGCATTCCCAGATTTGGGAATTGGTGGGAGGGCTCTAGGACCCTGCCGGAGCCTCTCTTTGGAAAGGGGGTGGGGCGTGGAGTGTCAAATTGTGTGGCCTGTGGGTTCCATGTCAGAGTACTCTTGCAGCCCACTTGGTATGAAAAGTTGGACTGCCCTTGTTTATAGCTTGCTAAGATAATTGTATGGAAGTGAGAGCTGGACCATAAAGAAGGCTGATCGCCAAAGAATTGATGCTTTTGAATTATGGTGCTGGAGGAGACTCTTGAGAGTCCCATGGACTGCAAGAAGATCAAACCTATCCATTCTGAAGGAAATCAGCCCTGAGTGCTCACTGGAAGGACAGATCCTGAAGCTGAGACTCCAATACTTTGGCCACCTCATGAGAAGAGAAGACTCCCTGGAAAAGACCCTGATGTTGGGAAAGATGGAGGGCACAAGGAGAAGGGGACGACAGAGGACGAGATGGTTGGACAGTGTTCTCAAAGCTACCAGCATGAGTTTGACCAAACTGCGGGAGGCAGTGGAAGACAGGAGTGCCTGGCTGTGGTCCATGGGGTCACGAAGAGTTGGACACGACTAAACAACAACAACAAAGATAATTTCATATGGCGATGTATACACTAAGAAGATCTAGAAAAGTCTAGTTGACCAGATTTGTGTAGGGTGAGGGAAGTTCCTCTGGTCAAGCTCATAATTGGGCTTAGGTAATTGGTTTGTTTATTCCTTGGCCAGTTGCGAGCCAAATTGGACCTCATCATGCACACTCCACAATGTCTTTGACAGTGCAGTGGGTTCCAATCCCACCTCCAACTGTTCCCCTTCCATCCCACAAACTTCTTCCTTGCTTGCTTTTATTCACCCGTGTTTTTCCAAGCTCCCTTCTAACGCATGACACCGCCCATGTGCCTGGCTGCTAGATCCAGTGCAGAGGAGGCAATTTCAGGCCTCACCCTCCACCTCGATCTCCAGTTCTGGGCCTGCTGCACTGCTATGCAATGTGCTGGATGCAAGCACACAGAGAAGTACAATGTGCTGGGAAGATGGAGAGTTGAGAGAAATGTCTATCACTTATTTTCTCACTCCTTCTTTCAGCCAAAGCAGCAGGAGCAGCCAAGTAAGTGGATGGAAAAGAAGGAGGCTTGGAGGATCATACGCATTGGGGGTGGCAGGGACATAGCTTGTGAAGTGTAGAGTTCTCCTTTGCTCAGATTGAAATCTAAACAGCAGAGAACAGACTCCAAATTTCATATTTCAGGGCTGGGTGATATAATGCCTGCATACACAGAAGCCCAGAGCCAATGGCTGGGAGTTAACCAATGAATCCTGTCAGCAGAATCCCTGTGCAAAGGCTCCTCTTTGCACAATGGGGATTCTCCCTCTTCCCCTGCTTCCCCCCCAAAATTGGTTTTGGGGTGTCAGGAAAGTGGGGATCGTTTAATCTAGCAAGTTGAAATGCTTGCCCTGGTGGAACAAATTGCCTTAGTGCAGTGCTGAGTTCCACCCAGTGATTGTGTCCTGTTTGAATGATAGCTAAATTAACCCCGTTGGAGGTAATGTGAGAGAATGACAGAGAAGTGGGAAGTAGCCGTCATCTTGAGTTCACTGTAGCAATGAACAGATTGATGAACAGAACAGCTGAGAAGAAAAGTCAGGGCTCCTGTATATTTTATGCTGTAAGAGCAAAACTTCTGCTTAATGATGAACTCCAGCAACTAACAGTTTGGCCTTTGTGACCTTCATGTTTCCTTAAATACAATTTGTGTTGTTACATTTTTCAAACTGCAAATGTATATTTGCATATTCATCTCCCCTGTAATTCCAAAACTTGCATTTATGTGGCAGAATAGTTGCCATATGTCATCTTATATTCTCTTTCTGATTGTCAAGGGAAAATATACATGCTTGCATAGCCACAGTAGACAACACTCATGCATAAGAGGAAGGGGGAGGTATCAGCAGACTGAACTTCAAGGTTTGCAGAAAACAAAACAAATAAAACCTGAAAGGTATCAATAAAGATCCTGGTCTTTCCCGTTTAGGTCCCCCCCCCTCAAAATCCAGAACAAGTGCAAATAATTGTCCATATTGCAGGTTGGAAAGGCATATATCTGGGAGAGAGTGGCTTAACTGTAACATTTTGTTGTGCGGACCAATTTGGATTCCATAATCTTTGAATTTACAGTTCACTTTTTGATATCTGAATGCAATGCAAAATTATGTTAGGGTTGTCAGATTGTTAACTGAGAGACCACACCTAAAATTTGTGCCTGAAGGCTCTACAACACCACCTCTTTGCTCTAGCCTTAACACTGTTGGTCCCATCGCTCACCAGAAATCAATCTAGGCTTGCCCCACAGCAGACAGGAGTGGATAGTATACAGATCTGGCTGGCCATCTCACCACTAGAATTAAGACCACTACTGGAGTCAAACAGGGATGCATTTTGGCACCTTTCCTGTTCAATTTTTATATTAATGACATGGTTAAAGAACTGGAGGGCCTACAGTTTGCCCCTGTCACAATTCTCGACCAAAAACTCTGTTTTAATGTATGCTGATGACCTAGTACTTGTATCTAGAACCCAGGTGGGCCTGAGACGGCTGCTTGCAAAATTAAGTTCATATTGCATGAGGAATGCTTTATCTATAAACTATGATAAGACGCAGGTCATTGTATTTGGGAAGCGTTCTAAAAAGCATGCTTGGCACCTGGATGAACACATCATAAACCAAGTAAATATGTTTAAATATCTGGGATTGATTTATTCAGAAACGGCATCTTGGAATACACAGCTATCCAATATTAAATTGCAAGCCTTTAAATCAGCAAAAGCCATTCTGAAATTTGCTGCATGTAAAGGTGGAAATCTGGTCAACCCAGCTCTATCTGTGTATAAAGCAAAAACAATGGCCCAGATTTTATATGGTGCAGAGGTTTGGGGTACCTCAAAGGTCTCCGGTCTGGAACCCCCACAGAATTATTTTTTAAGAATTCTTTTAGGTTTACCCAAAGACGTGCAATCTGCCATGGACAGGTTGGAAACTCGCATGTTGAGCATAGAGAGCCAAATAGATAGATAGTATACAGATCAGCAGTGGGGTAGCAGGCCAGAAAGTGCAATGGCTGCATTCGTACTCTTATAAGGCCGCTGAAGAAATAGACATGGTTGAACCATGGCAATCCTTTCCTTCATCTGTAGAGTCACACTTGAATTAACTGCCTCCTTTGTTATTCATGTTCTCTGTTTGTTTGTTACAGCAACACTGACAAGCTATTCTGAAAATATGGATCGTGCTAAGTATGGAGGGGAAAGCAGTAAAGAATTAGGATCTGGAGGAAACTTGAAACCTTGGCAGTCTCAAAAATCCAGCATAGACTCCTGTTTATATCGAGTGGATGAAAACATGACGGCCTCTACATACAGTTTGAACAAGATCCCTGAAAGGAACTTAGAGACTGTTTTATCCCAGTCAGTACAATCCATTCCACTCTACCTTATGCCTCGCCCAAACTCTGTAGCAGGTAAGAAATTCTCATTAAGTGCTAAGGTAAATTGTAATTAATGGTGAGCCAGAAACTCGTCACTTACATTTTTATCACCCTTGTAAAAAATTGTGTGAATGCTTCAAGTGTTTAAAATATTATTTCTGGAACAACATCCCACACTAACTTTACATTTCAAGTTATCCAGTGTCTTCTAGTTTTGTGTCCCATGGATCCTGCCTGTCTCTACCTTAGTCGTGTCCTTGGCCATGAGAAACTTGCTGAAGGATTACACAAAGCAACATCTCCACTCCTGATAGTTTCAGAAGTACTAGCACAATGTCACTTGCTCTTTGTTCAATTTAACCCTCATATTTAATTTAATCACATAAATTTCTAAATGTGCTAATGAGAGATTAATGAAAAGCTGCTAAAGAGTGATGCTGCGTGAACCAAGTAGTGAAATTGGGAGCGGAGGGGAGCCAAAATAAGACTGCACAAGGCCACTACAAACTCTAATATTCTGTCATTTCCCCTACTCCTAGGAACAACTTTAATCCAGTCTGGGTCTGCCTTACTTCCAACTAGCTCTAAGTCAAACATTTCTATTGGGTAGTCGCCAATCCTAAATTGATGAGTGACTCCCTAGAAGAATTTCACATGCCGGCAGCGACCATTTTAGGCGCGTCCATGTTGGGTGATAACACCGAAACTGGTGCTTCCTCCCTATGAAGCGTTGCCCGGGATTCATCACTCCGGTCCCGTAATGTCCCAAAGACATGAGCACATGACTAGCAGAGTCCAAACAGAAGCTCAGCCTTGAGGAGTAACATCTAAGCCTAATTTATTGCAAATTAAATCAAACGTAACAGAACAAAGAAAAACATGGCTTCTCTCTCTGCAAAGAGAACTGCAAAAACAATAGCTATACAAGACTCCAATAATCAGTGCTGGAATGTAAACAGACATGTGATATGTAACAATCCCACACATCTGTAGCACGGGAGGAATGGAATTCTCAACAGTCCAATTGATGTATGATTGCTGAGACATGAGTCCTTTTGGACCCGGAAGAGGGTAGAACCGGGGTGGTGGTGCAATGGGGGCAGGGCACACTTATGCGCATTCAGCAGATGCACACGGGAGCCGGGAACAGAACCCACACACAAAATGGTTGGTGCTTGTAGTAACAGACCTCAAGTGGTACCCGGAGAACCACAAAAGGTTTATATCAGTGATATTGCAGAAACTAATAGATACTGGTTTAGGACACAGATTTGCTGAGCTTGTATGCTTGGGAGAGATGCCCATGAAACGTTGTTTCCCTCATAATTTGCCTACAGCTGAGAAATGAAATTCTGCACATGGGTGGGGGACATTTCTTCCCAGATGTCTCAGTGCTGGACGCAGAGGCACTGGAGAAAAGTTTTTTGTTTCATTATAAAGGTGAGGTGAAAACATAAGCTAGTGTAGGGGTTCCCAAACTGTGGTTCACGGACCACCAGTGGTCTACAAATTTCATTCAAATGTGTTGATAAAAAGGACAATTAAAGATCATACAGCATCTAAGGTAAAGGTAAAGGGACCCCTGACCATTAGGTCCAGTTGTGACCGACTCTGGGGTTGCGGCGCTCATCTCGCTTTATTGGCCGTACAGCTTCCGGGTCATGTGGCCAACATGACTAAGACACTTCTGGTGAACCAGAGCAGCGCATGGAAACGCCGTTTACCTTCCCGCTGGAGCGGTACCTATTTATCTACTTGCACTTGACGTGCTTTCGAACTGCTAGGTTGGCAGGAGCAGGGACCGAGCAACGGGAGCTCACCCAGTTGCGGGGATTTGAACCGCCGACCTTCTGATCGGCAAGTCCTAGGCTCTGTGGTTTAACCCACAGTGCCACCCGCGTCCCTTCATACAGCATCTAGTGCACTACAATTACTAAAACAGGCAGAAAAAACTACTAAATGGTCTGCCAGGACCCTCAGCAATTTTCAAGTGGTCCATGGAGGAAATGTTTGGGAATCACTGAGCTAGGAGAAGCTAGCAAAGCCTGTAATAAAATTATTTGCAAATGCTATTGGTTGCTTGAGTTAGGAAGCTTCCTAGAACTTACTTGGTTAAACAAACCTAAAGGCTGCATAGCTTTTCCCCCCTCGAAGTTTGAGAGCATCACTAGACTTGCTCACCTTGTCTGTGAGTCTTAAACATCCCCCTTTAGGGCAGGGTGCACTTATTTTGGAGCTGAAATTAATATTCAGGGCTTAGGACAAAAGATAGGTGGGATTTTGAACCAATCTGATATAGTACATTAAAAGTCAATTTAAAATAGCTGGTGACTCATTTCCAACCTGAACTGAGGAAAGTTTGCCCATCCCTAGTTTATATCACAAGGGCTTTATAGAATCATTAAGTACCTTTAATCCTAGTTAAGCTATATTTCCTTCACTCTTGGAAAGTTTTATCAGAAGCTCTGCTTCTCTTTTTCTTTTGCAATAACTTGTGATTAAGTGTTACCTGGAAACTAAATCTGACAGCATGACCTGAAGACACACGATCCAGAAGTCTTGCTAGAGTTGAGCAGGCTCAGATATGGTATGATTTCGGGGGGGAAAGTCATGATATCAGTGAAATAAAATGTTTATCTCAGCAGCCCCCCTCCAAACTCCAATGGATCCTAGACCGCAAGGCATTGGCTAATATAAATGGGGGGGTGGGCAGTAAAAGGTTTAAGATTGTAGGCTATACTGGTATCTAGATCATGATAACTTTCATTTCTCCAGTCTTTGCCACCCTCAGCTGGCTGAAGATCTCCTGCTCCCTTAAACAGTTCCAGCACACCTTTCCTCTCTTCCTCCTAGAGCACCTTACTTCTTTCAAAGACACCCTCAAAATCTACTTTTTTGTGAAGCCTTTGACACAGTAGCCTGGTTTGCCTGTAATGCTGAGTTAAACTGGCTTACCTTGAACAAGAAAATTCTGGCCACCTGGCTGATCCCTTCCTCCTCTGCCTCCTTCACTATCAGGAGCTAAGTGATTTGGCTTAGCGTTATGTCTGAAACGGGGCTTGTGATTTGTCTCACTCCAGACAAGCCATGATCTGTAACCAAGCTTTGTTCATGGCTTGCCATTTTTGGTTTGTTTGGGAGAGACAAGTCCCAAGCCCGGATTTGCTTGTAATGCTAAGCTCCTGGCTTAGCTCTTCGTAGCACAGCAGCAGGGAGAGAGAGGAGCGAAGCAGCTGCCAGTTTCGCATTGTGTGATCAAGGCCACTCTCCTAGTTCTTCTGCCTTACAGTACCTAAGCCTAAGTATCTTTAACTGAAGTAGCACATATTCTTTTCCTGTTTTCCTCTGCCTGCCTCCACTTCGCTCTCCTTCCTTTGTTGTCTCCATTGTGTCTAATTATAGATTATATCCCTTTGGCAAAAGGACATCGCCTCTTGTAACTCAGCAAAGCAACATGTGCACCAATTATGCTGTATAAATCAGTCATCTTCATTGCCCAAAATAGCCTCATATCTATAGAAATCTTGACATGCTTCTTAGGACAAAGAGGTCATTTCTCTCTCCTTTGACCATAAATGTTCTCCACATATTCTCCACCTTTCTGCTGAAATAATACTTCATCATTTTATTTATTTTTACTGTGGACCTGTTCAAAACAACATTTTAAAAGCATCTAAGCAATTTGTTTATTGTATTTATTCGTTCAATAAAAACTCAAAAGTATTTTACAAAATGCAAATGCAAGTGACACCTTTTGCTTTCTGTGGTTGTATATTATACTTAAAATTACATATACATTCTGTGCCGGTTTTCTTTTTCCTGTTCCACGCAATCTGAATACCTCTCTTGCAGTTCTCCTTTGTGGGCTGAGTAAAAGGAAAATATAGATTGAGTGATTTTTGTGTGCATTGGGCCTTAAGTATTTTGCATTGTTAGTGACGGAAGCCATTCAGCATTCCTTAATTTCAGCTGAGAATATTTACAGTGTACAACATCATTGTTTTCTATGTAAGCCTTCTAAAGAACTAATCAGGCTAAAGGTACATTACAGTATGCTGCTATATCATTTTATTCTCACAACAGCCCTTTGAAGTTGGCCAGGTGGAGAAATAATTACTTGCTCCAGGCTGTGGTTTACGGGTGAGAAGGTATTTTTGACCTGTGGTTTCTCTGTAACATATATTTTAGCCTTATGAACAAAGAGCTGCCTACACCTAGTTATCAGGGTTGAAATGCATCTCTTTTTAGGCACTGCATACACCTACCATTAGGTGACATGAAGGCATTTTATAGCCGGATGGAAGTATTCATGGCAATGAAGTGTTTGCCTCATCAAACTGCAAAAGGGTCAGTGAGAGAGTTGGGAATCTATTTACCGCAAGGTTTCGGGCTCCAATATACTCATAAACAAATCCCAGGAAAGCAAGGTCCAACCATGTATGAACTCTAGATATAGTACCTGACATGATATATATTCTCTTGGAACTACTCGATCTAGGGCCAAAGAAATAAACAAGTGGCTACTATTAGGTCATTTTGCTAATAATAATAATAATAATAATAATAATAATACAGCTTTCAAAAGAATATTAAAATACTGTGATACATCAAACATTAAAAGCTTCCCTAAACAGGGCTGCCTTCAGATGTCTTCTAAAAGTCTGGTAGTTGTTGTTCTCTTTGACATCTGGTGGGAGGGTGTTCCACAGGGAGGGCGCCACTACCGAGAAGGCCCTCTACCTGGTTCCCTGTAACTTGGCTTCTCGCAATGAGGGAACTGCCAGAAGGCCCTCGGTGCTCTGGGACGTTAACATAATTGATTTAAGGAATCTTTCTCCCCATTCTTTAGAAACCTTCAGGTTTACATTTCTATCTTTTTCTAAATTAATAGATATTAACATTCTAATAAGCATGACCAACATATCTGATGAAGATTTTTTGTTGACTTTTCTTTGGTCCTGTGTTAAAGAGCATGAATTATTTGCTTTGATCCAATGAGCACAGCTCAGATGCTATACACCAGGGGTGGAGACCCTCCAACCTGTAGGCCAAATTAAACCTGCCAGGCCCTGGAGGTTGACCCACCCAACAGTTTTGGGCAAAGCATGCCCACGTTCGTGGGCCTGGCATATATGAAAGTTCAAACCGCAAGTTAAGGAAGAAAAATCTCCAGCGCACTTTCGGTATGCCTCTGATTCTTCCTTTTGAAAACAAAACACTACACTTTTGAATATGTTGCCCTTCAATATGTATTGAATGAAGAGTGCTGTATATTTACTATAATGTCTTAATACCAATCCCAAAATCCCTCGTACCTACGGGACTGCCTCTCCCGGTATGCCCCATGGAGAGCCTCAAGGTCCATAAATAGCAACACCCTAGTGGTCCCGGGCCCTAAGGAAGTTAGATTAGCTTCAACCAGAGCCAGAGCCTTTTCAACACTGGCTCCGGTCTGGTGGAATGCTCTGCCTCGTGAGACCAAGGCCCTGCAGGATCTGATTTCTTTCCGCAGGGCCTGTAAGACAGAGTTGTTCCGCCTGGCCTTTGGCTTGGAGCCAATTTGATTCCCTCCCCCTCTTTCTTTTTTCTTTTCCTTTCTCCTCCTGCAATGAGGTTTCAGTATTTTAATGTTGTATTTTAATTTTGTTTTTAAGTTGTATTCATTCAATTTGTTTTTATTATTGCTTGTTAGCCGCCCTGAGCCCGGCCTTGGCTGGGGAGGGCAGGGTATAAATAAAAATTGTTGTTGTTGTTGTTGTTGTTGTTGTTATGTGTCTCATCAAGCATTCTATTCATTGGCAGCCACAAGCTCAGCCCATTTAGAAGATCTAGCTTATCTAGATGAACAGAGGCATGCTCCCCTACGAACATCACTCCGGATGCCTCGTCAGAGTATGGCTGGTGCTCGCACACAACAGGACCTAAGAGGTAAGTATTATATGTGTGCAGCTGTGACATATCCTGGGGTCTTTAGCAGCTACCACCCTAGTACAGATGCCTGCTGAAGGTGTCCACATTCTGAGAAGGAGCCTAGTGTAGTCTGGGCTATCTCTGGCTGTGCTACAGTAAGTTATCCCGAGCTATCCAAAACAATTGGAATTGCTTTAAAGCAGGGTTTCCCAAACTTGGGTCTCCATTTGTTTTTGGACTACAATTTCCATAATTCCTGACCACTGGTCCTGCTGGCTAGGGATGATGGGAGTTGTAGTCCCCCCCCCCAAAAAAAAACCCACAAAAAAAGAAAAGAAAACCAGCTGAAGACCCAAGTTTGGGAAATCCTGCTTTAAAGTAGTAAGATTTAAATAAAAAATAATTACCACACTTTTGGCCCCTAATAGGGCAGTATAAATGGTGCTATCCACATACAGTATGAGAGCTTATACGTACTGGGAGATTCCCCAGCTATGGCAAAAAAGACTGTATATTAAGGGAGAGAAACCTTTTCAAATGTATGTGGGGTGGTGGGTGGGCCTTTGTATCTGCAATATCCTTCCATAGTAACAGAATCTTAAAAACAGCTAAAAGCGTCATAATTATTGAAAGACAGAGCAGAATATCCAAAATAGAGGAAGGAAATCTGTCCACCCTTGTTTTTATAGTCGGTATTCAAAAAGAGAAGGTGGTATGAGGCCGTTGGGGACCATCCCCCAAATCCCTTCCCATTGAATTATGTTTCCTTCTGCCTTTTTTGAAATTTCCCAACTTCTCTGTATTTAAATAGAGCAGTGCTATAATAGCCAATGATACCTAAGTTCAAATGGATCCCTTGAAAAGCTCATCATTGTTCAGGACTAGAAGGTGGCACTCGGTGCTTCCTTAACCATAACTAATTATAGTTACTGAATTGTACACGTGTTTTTCCCCCCTTTGCAGTACGCTTTGCACCTTACAGACCTCCTGACATCTCTCTGAAACCGCTGCTTTTTGAGGTGCCCAGCATCACCACAGAATCTGTATTCGTTGGCCGGGACTGGGTGTTCCAAGAGATAGATGTACAATTGCAGAGTGCTGATGCCAGTGTGAACAGAGGTGTGGTGATCGTTGGAAATATAGGCTTTGGCAAGACAGCAATCATCTCCAGGCTGGTTGCGCTGAGCTGCCATGGCACGCGCATGAGGCAGATTGCTTCTGACAGCCCCCATGCATCCCCAAAACGTAAGTGAAGAGATGTACTAACTGGATAAATCTGTTGTGTGCTTATATGGGTTACATATTATCCAATGGAGATGTGCTCCTATATACTGTACGCAAGCAGGTTGGGACAGTTCCTTGCATTTGTAGGTGTGAGAAATTATAGGGATTCATTTTCCAGTCATATACTATAAGAGCTTGGCATTGCTAGAAATTCAGCTTTTATTTCCATTGAATCTAGACTTGTCTTTCCACTTACTACAGTTCAGATAAGAGTGTTGGCAGCTATCTGCCTATATACTGAAACATTTGGGTGCCAATCTTTACAATGAGGACAGATGCAAAGAGTTCTTAGTGACTTCTCCACAATTAAGACTTCTTTCTCTGGAAATCATACTGCGTTCAAGCCAGAGGATGTTTTGGAAAGCTATTTTTAGTGGCCAGGAATATATGTCAGCTTGGGTTTATTTAATGTACAAAGCTTTGAATAGGTTTGGTAGTACTTATGCATCAAGAGCCTTCAGGGTGACATAAAAAGCCTAATAGAAAAATGCTTTTATTGATGGTGGAGAGGTACTGTGGTAGTTTCATTCTGGGGACTGTAGGCTATTCTAGTTTTATATGGTGCCATTTTGGCTGCGTTGCCTTAATGTCCAGCTGCCCACCCCTATATTCCTTTATTTGACTCCTGTTTTCCATGACCTGCTGTTTACAAATGTTGGCTTGTGTAAGGGAAATCGAGCTGTCCTTCTAGGGTGCATAGATGTGATTTGCTTGCTTCTCACTCTTTCCAGTCTAAGTCCATCTTTCTGCCTTTTCTGCATTGCAGATGTTGATGCAAACAGAGAGCTCCCCCTCACTCAGCCACCTTCTGCTCACTCTTCCATCACAAGTGGAAGCTGCCCTGGAACCCCAGAAATGCGCAGACGTCAGGAGGAGGCGATGAGGAGGCTTGCTGCCCAGGTATTACTTCCCCACCCAAACTTTTCATTCTGTTTTTCTTTCATATGGATGAAGCGAACCAAGGGAAAGGAATAGTGTACTTTAAGTCCTGCTACAGATAATTGGGGACGCGGGTGGCGCTGTGGTTAAAAGCCTCAGCGCCTAGGGCTTGCTGATCGAAAGGTCGGCGGTTTGAATCCCTGCGGCGGGGTGCGCTCCCGTTGCTCGGTCCCAGCGCCTGCCAACCTAGCAGTTCGAAAGCACCCCCGGATGCAAGTAGATAAATAGGGACCGCTTACTAGCGAGAAGGTAAACGGCGTTTCCGTGTGCTGTGCTGGCTCGCCAGATGCAGCTTTGTCACGCTGGCCACGTGACCCGGAAGTGTCTCCGGACAGTGCTGGCCCCCAGCCTCTTAAGTGAGATGGGCGCACAACCCTAGAGTCTGTCAAGACTGGCCCGTACAGGCAGGGGTACCTTTACCTTTACCTTACAGATAATTAACAACTATTTATTACGCTATGGCCGTGCTAAAATTCCCAAAATATTCCTTCTGTTTGCACAGAGGTTCCACTAATGTCGGAAGATCTCTTCCACCTCTTGGGGTTATTCCTTCACCAGTGTTGAGTGGGAAGTCTTTCCCTCAGTGTGATACTATGAAGATACTTGCAAATGCTCCCTTTCTTTGATGGTTGACTGGTTTGTTCTGAACAATGAAGTCACTGTGTGGAAGTATTGCTAAGTTAAATGACCACTGTTTGGTTTTGTGGGAGGGAAAAGAATTAAAAATACACAACTGCACCAAACCATTGTCTAACCCAGTGTTTCCCAAACTTGACTCTCCAGCTGTTTTTGAACTACAATTCCCACCATCCCTAACAATTGGCCCTGCTAGCTACGGATGATGGGAGTTGTAGTCCAAAACCAGCTGGAGACACAAGTTTGGGAAACACTGATCCAACAGATAGACCCAAGGTGGCAAAGCTCCAGCCCTCAAGCAAACCTTGGTCCACCAGGTGTTCCAATTTGGCCTGCAAGGGCATTTACTATACCCTCTTGTCACTTAGCTGACATCAGCTAACTGATGCAAGCTCATGGACAGGGGGGCAGAGTTCAACTCTGCTTTGGCTGCGTGAATATAGGTGTTTTCAGCCAAAGCAGGTTTTAGTGGGGGCACTAAAGCCTGCTCAGTTTGGCTGTGCACACGTCTTCCTTACTGGGAAAAGACTCCCATAGCCAGTGCAAACATTCCCGGATTTTACAGGTCTCAAGTGCGAGAGAGACTTCTTCCACCACGCTTGCAAACTGCACCTCTCATGCGATGGGGAGGGGAGTTTCCTTTTGCAAGCATTAGTGGAATGTGGGAGAAGTCCCTCCTGTAGCTAATGCCTGTAAAAAAAGGGGCACCTTGCTCAAGGGTGGGGGAAGCAGTTTCCTGCAGTCCTTGTAAAGGAAGAGTTAGGAGACCCCCCCCACCCCCCAGAGCTACAAGTACCCTTAATAAAGTACAGTTCCTCAGATCCTATGGGGGAAACCATGACCATTAAAGTACTTTAAATATATGGTCTAGGTGTGAACCTAGTCACTCTGCCCCTCATGCCAAAGACATTTAGCACAGGATCCTCCTCCTTGTTAGAGTGAGGGAAACTAGCAAGCAAATGTGGCTATTTTTTAACATTTGTCCACTGAGTAACTGATGTTTGTTCCCCCTTTTGCAGGTTGTTGCGTACCACTACTGCCAGGCTGATAATGCCTACACCTGCCTTGTGCCAGAATTTGTACACAACGTGGCAGCCTTGCTCTGCCGCTCCCCACAGTTTGCTGCCTACAGAGAGCAGCTGTTACGGGAGCCCCATCTACAGAGCATGCTCAGCTTGCGCTCCTGTGTTCAGGATCCCTTAGCTTCTTTCCGGAGAGGAGTTCTGGAGCCATTGGAAAGCCTTCATAAAGGTAGTGAAAAGCATGAGTTTCCCTTGATAGCAACGCACGACTGCGGCATCATTTTAAAAGCATAAGCTGAACCTTTCTGACCATATCTTTCTCCCACCTCCCTATTCCCAAACTCTCAGAACGAAAGATCCCCGATGAAGATTTCATCATATTAATTGATGGGTTAAATGAAGCTGAATTTCACAAACCTGACTACGGGGATACAATAGTATCATTCCTCAGCAAAATGATAGGGAAATTTCCATCCTGGCTGAAGCTGATTGTGACAGTCAGAACAAGTCTACAGGTAGGTTGGGAGCTAGTTTTTCCACTGTTCTGTATGATAATTGCTTTTCTCTGAATGGGAGCAGACACCTTACGTGGCCTCTGCTGTGATGGGGTTATCTGTTTGGAAACAGACGATTTATGCACAGTTTGCAAGGCATATGTACTGGTTGGGAGGAAATTTGGGGTGCACAAATGTTTATTAACCACTGCAACCTTACAGTATTAAGCTAGCTGTCTTGTTTAATAGTACCATGACAATTTCTAACTAAAAGAGAAAATAGGCAGCCACCTTCGTTGTCTACAGCTGCAAATAGAATTAGTTCACTTACTAAAGCTGAAATGTTGACTTCTTAGGAAATGAAAACTGTTACAGTTCAAAGGAAGATTCGCTTTCCAACCAGTATTTTAAGAAGGCAAGGCCACAGTTAGGTGCACCCAGCAGGACTTCCGGTCTTTTTTCATTGTGCCTCTACATGAACTGCTTTTGAAACTCCTCCAGCTTTCAAGAGTACATTGAATGCAATGGAGAAGATTGATATATTAAAAAGAAGTAAATCCCCCCCCCCCTTGACATTGTGGTTAATCCTATGATTCTTTGAATTGTTCCCAAGACCAAAACAATAATGGCAGTCAGTCATTTGCAGCTGCTACATTTGGATAATGAAAGTACATCTACCCACCTGCTGGTTTACTGATGAATGGTTTGGCTTCTTTAAAAAATTGACTTTTGCAGCAGCAGCAGCAGCAGAATCCCCCCCCCCTTCATTTTTTAAAAATTAGTTTTTAACGAAAGAGCACTTGTCGCCTTTGAGACTAGTAAATTTATAGTGGTGTGAATATTTATAGACAACATAACATGCATAAATATGATGGGAAGGGTGATAGAAGAGTTAAAGTACAAAGGAGGATAAAATACCTTCATATGGCTATCAGGGGCATAAAATATTAATAGAACACATTGCCAGAACATCTGCTTGAGTTTTTAAAAAGTGCTGGAGCACTGGACTTGCAAATGGAATGTGTAACTTAGGGGAATACAGTTTTCTCAGTGAGAACCACCTGTAATCTTCAAACCTTGAGAAACGAAAACATTTATTAGTTGATTCTAACACTGGCTTAGAATAGCGCTGAACACTTGACACCTTTCCTTCCAGCCAAGGTTCTCACATTGTTATGGCAGAAAAACAGGTGGAAAACATAAGCACATCCCTATTGCCACTTCTAATCATGCCTTTCACTGTGGTTCCCATACCTTGGACTCCACCCAGTGTGTTGTTCCATCTTTAAAAGTGCTGATTCCAGCCTCTTTCCAAGGAGAAAGCCCATTTTTATTTAATATTACTATTTAAATTTATATCCCATCCTTCATCCCTGAGGGGGATTCTCTTTTCTATCCATTGCTGTGCACATCAAAATCCCGTTCTTTTAAAAAGATGGAAGAGTAGCACTAGATACATCTACACCTTTGGAGATCATGCTTCTCTTGGGCTCTTCTGCTGGGGAATCAGACTTCTGGCTTCTGAAAAGAAGACCGACGAACCATGATGAAAATACAGAATGATAATGATGGCATGACATGGGTGCCCCATAAAAAAGTGAATGAACAAAACATGGCAGTTTCACACTAACCTGCTAGTGTAGAAGCACCCTAGGTCAGTATATAAAGGGCAATGACAGACCAGAAACAAATCTGTAGAAACTGTTGATTCCATTGTCACTTTGCTCTCTTGGTTGTGGTTTTGAAAGGCAGTTTGGAAATTTAGCTTTGTGTTTATTTCAAAGTCAGTTTAACTGTACCACCCAGGTTTAACAAGTGGTGCAACCTCATTTGGAGCCAGGATGACAGCATGTTTGGCCTGTAACTCATAACTATGTGTGCCAATATTTATACTTCCAGTGGGAGACTGATTGTATTTCTCCCATTTTTAACTTCTCCATTATTTACTTTACTCTTTTTTTTTCTTATAGGAAATAATTAAGTTATTACCCTTCCATAGGATATTCCTGGACAGACTGGAAGAGAATGAAGCTATAGATCAGGACCTCCAAGCCTACATCCTACACCGAATACATAGCAGCTCTGAGATACAGAATAACATCTCTCTTAATGGCAAAATGGACAATACAACCTTTGGCAAACTTAGTTCTCATCTCAAAACCCTGAGTCAAGGATCCTACTTGTACCTTAAGCTCACCTTTGATCTAATAGAGAAGGGCTATTTGGTGTTAAAAAGCTCTAGCTATAAGGTAGTCCCCGTCTCCCTTTCGGAGGTGTACCTGCTTCAGTGCAATATGAAGTTTCCAACACAGTCTTCCTTTGACCGGGTGATGCCACTCTTAAACGTGGCTGTGGCATCTCTGCACCCCTTGACCGATGAGCATATTTTCCAGGCCATCAATGCAGGAAGCATTGAAGGTTCCTTGGAATGGGAGGACTTTCAGCAAAGGATGGAGAACCTCTCCATGTTCCTTATCAAGCGCAGAGATATGACCCGAATGTTTGTCCATCCATCTTTTCGAGAGTGGCTGATCTGGAGAGAAGAAGGAGAAAAAACCAAGTTCCTCTGTGACCCTAGGTAAGTAATCCATCACCTTGGGGCAGGAGAAGACAGATATGAGATCACTTCATTTTTCATTAATATAACTCTGTGTAGTGTTATTGTTGTTGTTGTTGTTTAGTCGTTTAGTCGTGTCCGACTCTTCATGACCCCATGGACCAGAGCACGCCAGGCACTTCTGTCTTCCACTGCCTCCCGCAGTTTGGTCAGAGTAGTGTTATTGAGATGCGGCTAAAAAAGATGGTCCATTTACAATAGGAAGAGAACCAACCGGGTGGGTGTGTTATTGGGTTGATGTTGTTTTTATTTTGATTATGTGTTTTGTGGTTTTATATTTTGATTTTATTGTGTGAACCGCCCTGAGACCCGCAGGTATAGAGGAGGAGTAACAACAACAACAACAACAATTTATTACTTATACCCCACTCATCTGGCTGGGTTTCCCCAGCCACTCTGGGTGGCTTCCAACAAGAGATTAAAAATACATTAAAACATCAGTCATTAAAAACTGATGTCTTCTAACATCAGATAGTTGTTTATTTCTTTGACGTCTCAACTAGGGCCAGGGCCTTTTCAGTACTGGCCCCGACTTGGTGGCACTCTCTGTCACAAGAGACTAGGGCCCCGCAGGACTTGACATCTTTCCGCTGGGCCTGCAAGACATAGTTGTTCCACCGGGCCTTTGGTTTGGACTCAGTCTGACCCTTATATTTCTCTCCCCTTATGGTTTTGATCTATGGGCTACTATTAAAATGAAGCTGCATTTTAAATTGTATTTTAACCTGTATTTTAAATTGGTCCCCCCCCCCCATTATGTTTTTATTGTTTTTATTGTAATTTTACCGGTGTTAGCTGCCCTGAGCCTGGCTCTGGCCGGGGAGGGCGGGATATAAATATATTATTATTATTAATACTACTACTGTTATTGTTATTGTTATTATCTGATGGGAGGGTGTTCCACAGGGCGGGTGTCACTACCAAGGAGGCCCTCTGCCTGGTTCCCTGTAACTTTGCTTCTCGCAGTGAGGGAACCACCAGAAGGCCCTCGGCACTGGACCTCAGTGTCCAGGCAGAACGATTGAGGTGGAGATGCTCCTTCAGGTATACTGGGCCAAGGCCGTTTAGGGCTTTGAAGGTCAGCACCAACACTTTGAATTGTGCTTGGAAACATACTGGAAGCCAATGTAGGTCTTTGAAGAGTGGTATCTATATTCAGTAAATAGCAACAACAACACTAAGATAATCATTCTCTGATCACTCTCTCTATGTATGGAAGTCTGTGAAGGAACATCAAAAGGTTGGTGATCTTTGAGGGCATACACCTTTGTGTTTCTTTGGATGCGACTAAGGAAGATAATCACGTGTCAAGATGCTTAGTGATTATTCGTTGTATTTATTTTTAGGTCAATACCTCCACATTTAACTTATTAACAATTTAATAATGATTAAGCAGAGTCAAAGAGTTCAAAGAGTTTTATGTACATTTTGCTGTTGTAATCTTTACAGAACAGAAAGGAGAACAGGCTCTGTTATTCACTCATGCACAACTCTTTATTGTAGCTCAAAATGTTTCAGAATATAATACTCCTTCAGGAGCTTGAACAAAGCTAAAAAGGTAAAGGTAGCCCTGCCCGTACGGGCCAGTCTTGACAGACTCTAGGGTTGTGCGCTCATCTCACTCTAGAGGCCGGGAGCCAGCGCTGTCCGCAGACACTTCCGGGTCACGTGGCCAGCGTGATGAAGCTGCTCTGGCGAACCGGCACTAAAGCAGCACACGGAACGCCGTTTACCTTCCCGCTATAAAGCGGTACCTATTTATCTACTTGCACTTAAGGGTGCTTTCGAACTGCTAGGTGGGCAGGAGCTGGGACCGAACGACGGGAGCTCACCCCGCCGCAGGGATTCGAACCGCTGACAATGCAATTGGCAAGTCCTAGGCGCTGAGGTTTTACCCAATACCCTGTTCTTAAAATCTTGAAAGCTCAAAAACCATCTTGAAAAAATGGTAGAGCTAAATGTTTATTGTCTCAAGAACAGTTGAATGTCGATCTGGAGGGCTTTACAGATGGAAGAAAACTTGTAGGGGGAAGCTAACACTTTGAAAGACAGGAATAGAATTCAAAATGACCCCCATAGAATCGGAAACTGGGCCAAAATTGGCAAAATGAAATCAACATAGACAAATGCAAAGTTATGCATTTAGCCAAAACAACATAACTAATCAAATACACAGGTATAAGATGGGGGCCACCTGGCTTGACAGTAGTAGATGTGAAAGGGATCTGGAGACTGTAGTCAACCGTAAGCCAAATAGGAGTCAGCAGTGAGTTTTCAGCTGCAAAAAACCCTGAATATGATTTTAGGTTGCATTAATAAAACCATCTTTTGCAGCCGTCCAAAAACTGCTGCTCCTGAACTGGATTCCACTTGTTCTTAGTGACTTCATTCTCTACAGAACCCACTTGCTAATGCAGCAATGTGTCTACTGAGAAATAGCAGAAAGGCAATGGAGTGCAAGGCCAGAGAACTGCATGCCCAAGGGTCAAAACTCCTCAGTGAAGGAACAGAGCTTTGGGGGTGGGTTGGGGAATAGTCAGGCACAGGGAATATATAAGGGCTCCATAGGGACTAAGCACTTGTCTGAACAAGTCATCTATGATCTGTCCAGGGTGCTGAAAGTCCTGTCTGTGGCTGCCTTTGCTGTCCAGTGGTTCCTGACCTTGAATGGGACATCTGCATGGTTTTTGTGCCTGCATTCACCTCAGTTCAAACCAGTTTACTGGACAAGCTTCTTCCCAACACTACCATGGTCTCAGCCACATCTGAAGTGGACATGACTCCTCCGTAGTGAAGTATCTTTAAAGTTCTATCAATAAGATAGATTCATAAGTTTGCTTCCTCTCCCCTTGCAAGAAAAGAAAAATGCTCTGCTTCAACCTCCACCTGCTCTATGACTGCAGAACCAAAGGGAAGCATTCCCTGGACTTTTACCGCCATCGACAACTCCAAGGGCACCTGGGAGGCTGCACCCAGCCTCACTGGAAGACCTTTGTGACCAATCTGTATGTATGAGTCTGGAGACCAATCTGGCCCCATTCACTGGCTATTGAAGCAACAGCTGCTGCAATGCTTGCTTTTCTCTTCCATTCCTTTTTCCTTTTGCATCATGTTTGTAAGCCTATATTAAAATCCTTATGATTATGATTTACAAGGATTATTGTTTTTTAACCATATAATCTTAACAGAAATATTAAATTATGAGACTTCTTTGATTTCAGGTAGCCAAAAATTATAAAGTTAAGAAGGCATACTGTAAACTGCCTTGTGATCCTCAGATGAAGGGTGGTATAGAAATAATAATAATAATAATAATAACAACAACAGCAACAACAACAACAACAACAACAACAACAATAGCCGGTCACTGCAGCTTTAAATGCAAGTCCCAGCCTGGAAGCATGAGTAGTGGTGGTTGATTGATTCTGTCTGCTATCTTAAAAATAGATTATTGTGGCACTTGCCTTGATTTCATTGGTTGAGCTCTTCAAAGGGGTGAACTAGATGGATTTTATAGTCACTAAGTTCCCCTTCTTCAATAGGGCACATGCAGAAATAAACCGCTACTGCTTCCAGCTCCAGGAAATAGGGATTGCCCACTGCAGTGGGTAAGAATTATTATTATTATTATTATTATTAGTCTGTTTATATCCTGCTGTTCTATTAAAAGTACTCACTCAGAATAGAATCCATCATTAAGTGTAGCTTCCTACAAGAAGGGGTCACCTCAGACTTTGAAAGATCTTTGCTTCTAATATCTTTCCTCTGTGTTCGTTCTCATAGAGAGAGGAATGAGCTACAGTTCTATCTAGTAGTTCAGCAAAGGTTTGATCAAAGCTGATGAACAATTAAGGACAACGTGGTCCTGATGTGCATCAGAGTACAACTAACAAGGGTTATCAGGAAGAGGGAGAAAAGGTTTATCTCCTTCATTTCACAATCTGAGTGCTAACTGTCAAAAGATACATTGGAGTTAGAATTCTAACTTCCACCATGTTTCTTCTTTTCTCTTTTGCCTAGGAGTGGCCATACGTTGCTCGCCTTCTGGTTTTCCCGTCAAGAGGGAAAACTCAACAGACAGCAGACTATTGAGCTGGGCCATCATATTCTCAAAGCACACATCTTTAAGGTAGCAAAAAATTGTGCAGTGATATCTTCACCTTGGATTTGAATTGTGTGGTACTGGTGTTTTCAGAGTACGTGAAGAATGTTAAGCTTCTGAGATCCTCACTAGGACCTAGCCTCGTCAGCCACAAATTGTGGTGAAGGCCAAGGCCCTGTCCTCAGGTATCCCCAAAACAGGAGGAATTAGTTATGTGAGGACGCTGCCTCACAACAGCCCTCCATGATTTTCTGCTGCTACCAGACAGCTGATTCAGCAGAAGGTGACCAAGGGTGAGCAAGAGGAGGAGAAAGAAACGTTCTTCATTCAGTTTCATGGACCTCTTCAACCTTTTCTTTCCAGTTTTGGGAGAGAGGAGGGTAAATAAGAGAGAAGGTCTCTCTCTCCCTTAGATCTTAGGGTAACCAGCTGGCAGGAGGAAGACATTGGTGCCCCCAAAGGGAACTGAATTTGGCCTGGAACTGCTAGTTAGTGACCTCCACCCTCCCTAGATCTGTATCATTATTCCATTCTTCTCATACCAAACACGGCCTATTGATCGGAAATGAATTCCTTTGATCGGAAGTGAAAGCCCTTTGGCCTGAGTAGCTTTAAATCCCTGAACACTAAGGAATGTTTGAGAAGTAATTAATTAGTAGAGGTCTCATTAGCACTCTTGATTTCTGTATGAGAAGTACTAAGTAGTAATATCAAGTAGAGTATGTTCTAGTCTAGTTTAGGATTTTCCATTTTCTGAGTCAAAAGATTGCTCAGTGCTGCAACAAACTTGCTAAGATCACCTTAGGAACAGTCACTGTTAATTGTAAGCTCCATGTCTTGACATACTGTCCCAAGGAATATGACTTACAGTGTGCAAGCTTTATTTTTGGAGGGGGCTGTAGACAAGAGCTTGGGTGACCTTCCCAAGAAAGGTTCCTAAAATAATCCTTGGGGGGAAATGGAGTATTAGATTGCATTGCCTTTTTCAAAAAAAGTTAGGCTATTTATGATATTGATTCTTTCAGAATAAATGTTCCTTATTCAGCACTGGCTCACCTCTTTCTTTGATTCTTCTGTTTTTTGTTGTGTCTTTTTGCTAGTACTTGTAGTATGCAGCCCACTAGATGCAGGGCAAAGGGATTACATCACTTCTCTCCCTTTCATGATGGAATGTTGCACCTTGTACCCAAGAGTTCCTACTTATGTGATTTGATTGAAGGTTGGGGGTTGTTATTTGAAATGAGGTAGACTTCAGAGCATTTACAAAAGAGTAACTCTTTGGTGCTCTGACATAACTTGCACTGAGCAGTAGGACTTAATCCTTGGAGTTGCGTCCTCTCCAACACTCCTACTTTCTCTTTAGAATACAGTATTCTTGTAAAGTTGACATTGAATCCTTGCTAGTCAATTGGGGTTAAATGAGCCATGTGTTAGTGATGTGTAAAATAAAACCAGTACCTTGAATTATCAAATTTAAAGTGTTTCTTTTGCAGGGACTGAGTAAAAAAGTTGGGGTTTCCTCCTCAATTCTCCAAGGGCTTTGGATTTCCTACAGCTCGGAAGGTCTTTCCATGGCGCTGGCCTCTCTGCGGAATTTGTACACCCCTAACATAAAGGTACGAGAGGGGAATAATTTTTATTGAGACTATGGCAGGCAAGGGAAAGTATTAAGTTTTTCTTCTCTACTCCCTTCTCATGGTGGGGTGGGGCTACAGCTGTTGTTTACATCTTTTATAATGTGCATGTTAATTGATGTAATGTCACATCTCATTCCGCCTTTGGTCAACTTTAACCCTTCTTCACATCTGCACAACCCCTTGGGCAGCCTCATAAAATGTCTCTCTCCATTCTTCCCATTCAGTAAGAATCTTTCTATCACTGCCTCTTCTTTTCAGCTTTCATTTTATTTCCAAATAATATTTAAAATGCAGAGAAAATGTAATGTCTATTCTAAATCTATGCCAACAGCTCCCTAGGCTTGGAGTTATAAGGCAGTATACTTCCAGGTACCAGGTGTTTGGGACAGACAACAGGTTTTCCTTGATTATGGGCTTTTGAGACGCATCTGGTTGACTCTTGCCTGGTAGATATCAAGGCAGATTGGGTTTTTTGTTTTGCTTTATAACATTTCTGTAGCACTCTTCAATTTGAAATTCAAGTGTTGTTCGTAAAATAGCACTAAAACACATTTTTAAAAAATTAAGGAATACCGTATTTTCCCGTCTATAAGATGCCCCCATGTATATTTTGGGGGACTTAGATTTAAGAAAATGGGTGGGGGGAGAGATGGCCCCGTGTATAAGACGCCCCCTCATGTTTTTCATTTTTTAAAGGAAAAAAACCTAGTCTTATACATGGAAATATACAGTAATTATTGGCAGCACCATACATTAAAAGAGGTAGTAAAACAAAATATTAATACTTAGATTGTAATGCTGTATGTTAAAGGAACTTAATATGACTCTTAATATCAAAATTCCTTTCTAGATTCATAGATAGATGTTTTCATTCTTTTCCCTGCTACAACCATCAAAAATCTGACTCTAACCCAGTAATTTCCAAACAGTGTGCTAGGGCACACTAGTGACATCTGAGCTAATCACAAATGAGTTGTAAAAGTAAATAAAATAATTGAGGATCTGAGCGTGCTTCCTTCTAATTGCTATCCTCAGAGGGCAGGTAATTCTGCATTCTGTCTGCATCTGATTGATTTAGTCATACCTGATGCAAAGGAACACCAGAATTCCTTAACCTCAAAAAAGAGCGCCTACTGCATCTCAGCTTGAGTCACAGCTTTCAGAACAATTCCTCCCAGTCAGAAATAGCATCAACTTACACAGAAACACACTAGTTCATTGGAAAGCAGCATCTCACATTCAGTGGTGACTTCTGGAGAGTGTGTGCTTAGGGAGGCAACATCAGAGCATTATTGGAAGTTCCAGAAAGTAAGAAATTGTTCTGTCAATTGAAATAACCTTGCCCACCATAGAATGTCAATGAGTTTGGTAAGACTCTGGTGACTTGTAATGCCTGCCTTAAAAGAAAAAAGGAGCATGACGATCACCAAATTTTTATTTGGATTGGAATTTAGCCAACTTACCTTGCTTCTGTACTACTGATGACAGACAAGAAGGACGTTCTCTTTCTCTCTCCCACACCAGAAAAAAAGATTTTGCAACATTCAAGGTGCTGGAAAGAGGACAGGAGATGTAGAAAGAGAGAGAGAGAAGAAGAAACGTCTACCCCCTTGTTAGTGCCAGAGGACAGCAGAATGTGGGGAGCGGAGACAGCAATAACAAATTTAGAACTCTTATGGGGGGAAACTAACATTTTCCTGTGTATTCTCTGCTTTGGCTAAGAATTGCTAGACAAATCAAGCTTGTGGCAGGGGAGGGAAACTGCTAATCTCTAGTACACGAAACTCTTTCACTCCGTTTTTAATTGAGAAAATTGGCTCGTTTAGAGAATGCCGATCTCATCCGTTCCCATTTCTTTCTGTTCAGGTCAGTCGGCTACTGATCTTAGGAGGCGCCAACATCAATTACAGAACTGAAGTGCTAAACAATGCCCCAATTTTATGCGTCCAGTCCCACCTTGGTTACACGGAGATGGTAGCTTTGCTGTTGGAATTTGGAGCAAATGTTGATGCCTCTTCGGAAAGTGGCCTAACATCTCTTGGATATGCTGCTGCTGCTGGGTATCTAAGCATTGTTGCCCTCTTGTGCAAGAAGCGAGCGAAGGTGAGGAAGGTCGCTGTCCTGTTCTCAAACCTGAGCAAGCAAGCCACGGGTGGGCCGCCCATGTCCCGTAGACTCCAGTCCTAATTGCTTACATGCTTGTAGCAGTGTCTTCTAGCTACTCTCCAGGGTAGTTACGCTAGCAAGAGCACGAGCAACAATTTCATTTTTGTTTCTTCATAAATGTACTCCACAATCTTCACTGGTATTGCGGTCTGCAACTAAAATCCCAGAGCAGTTCATTGGCAACTCAGGTTTGGGTAAGGATGTTGCTGAGCTGTTGAAGGGATAGGGGGCTAATCTTGTTTGTCTCGACGTTTAAGGTTCTCCTGTTTTAATTTGCTATCACTCAGATACAGAAAGCAAAGCTAGAGTTCATAATCTAGCTGTTGGAGAATATGCCTTTTCCCTTTTTACATGACACTTCGCACCAAGTGAGTAGGAGTAGCCAATATCCCTAGGATGGTATTCCAGAATCGAATACATCTTGAAGCATATCCTGGCAAAACCGGGAACTTAAATGTAACATGGACTAGGGATATGATTTAACTATTTGTTCAGGAACATGTCTTTTTAATTGTCAAACCTGTCTTCATAATTAAGATGGCTAGAAACTTGTTTTCATTTTAGGTTAAAATTAACTGTTTCAGGCTCCTGAATGTTGTAAAAGTTCCTGAAGGTGGTCCTCAGGCAAAGACTTTTCTCTTTACCTGGGCTTTTGGCCCTTAAAATTGAGGGGGGGGGGGGCATTTTGGCTTTTTTAAATGGGGCAGGATTTGTTCATCCCACCTTCTAATTGTATAGCTCTGTTTTTAGGAGGTTTTGTTGTTTTTAAAGTGAGTTGTTTTTGCTCACTCTTTAAGGATATATCTATAATATAATACATAAATATAAACCAGAACAACAATAGTCTTTGGCAGATTCTTCGCTTCTAGTATGGTCCATTTTGGCTAACCTCAGAAAACATCCAGGAACCAACATCTCTCCAGGAGCCTGCAATTTTACGCTGTCTCACTAACCAGCTCAGTGCTTTAGGTGACATTTGTGCTCTATAAGATCACTATGTCATTCTGTCTTGTTGCCGAATGACAGTGTTTGCTTCTAGAGAGCTACTGTGGTTTTCAGTGAACATTTGCTGTTTCCCAAAAGTAACAGCAAAACGTTCACTGAAAACCATAGGTTTAGAAGCAAACACTGTCATTCGGTAACAAGACAGAATGGCACCTAATTCCCAAATTAGATGTAAACAATAGATTTCTTCAGACCAACTTTGCTTATTGGAGTGGGACCTGGTAGATTTTACCAAATGGGGGAATATAGCAAAGAGGTTTGCAGATCACTGTGTGTTGCAAGATTTGGCCTGAGTTTATATTCTAAACTCCATTTTAAATGCCATTGCTCCTTGCAGATGAAATCCGTGAGAGTGGTTTGTGCTACATGTGAATAATGTACTTGTGGACACAGAATACAGCTGCCATTACAAAACAGGCACTAGGTTCTGCATATATGGCCAGAGAAACATGGAGAATATTTCTCATATGAATGTGGCAGTGCTAGGAAAGTAGGAACTGAAACCCACAGCAGTTGAGTTACATTTTAATCAGCCATTTTTTTCCTTTTCTTGAAAAGGTGGATCACTTGGACAAGAACGGTCAGTGTGCACTGGTTCATGCAGCTCTCAGAGGCCACTTGGAAGTTGTCAAGTTTTTAATCCAGTGCGACTGGACAATTGCTGGGCAACAGCAGGGAGTGTTTAAAAAGAGTCAAGCCATCCAGCAGGCACTGATTGCTGCTGCCAGCATGGGATACACTGAGGTAAGTTGTCGCTCAGCCTTGTTGAATCCTCACTGGCCAAGCAGCCTTTGTGTTAAGGCAAAATACTGAGTAACTGTTTTTAAAGCTTGAAGTGCGAGGGAGGGTTATGCAGTTGCTACGGGAGCCTAGGTACGCCTTTGTAGGCAGCGAACCTTTCTGACCATCAAGTGGCTTGAGGGAAGTCACCACACCTATAGCTCAGCAGCCAAAAGCTGTGGACAGTCTACTGACTTCTTGTTTAAAATAATTTGCTTGCCTCTCCTGTACTAGAAATGACATACAAGGTGGCTAACAACAAATCATTCAGCAGCATAAAAACAACTGCAAGAAAAGCCAGAAATGATAGAAAATCAAAATTACAGTATACCAATAAATTGCAGATAAAACATTTCAGGCAAATTAGACAAATTGAAGCTATTCCAGCAGCCCATACCATATAGAAACAATGACCGGGAGAAATTAATGTGAAATAGAACAAGGAAACGAACATAATACAAAAAGCCTGAATAAGTAGGATAGAATTCTCCTAGTATCTAAAAGAAAATTAACGTGGCTCTTCTGTGGGCTCGAGTTCCATAGACAGGGTGTAACCACAGAAAAAGTCTTCTCTTGGGTACATAAGAGCATAAGAATACAGTGGTACCTTGGGTTACATACGCTTCAGGTTACAGACTCCGCTAACCCAGAAATAGTACCTTGGGTTAAGAACTTTGCTTCAGGATGAGAACAGAAATCATGCTTCGGCGGTGCGGCGGCAGCAGGAGGCCCTATTAGCTAAAGTGGTGCTTCAGGTTAAGAACAGTTTCAGGTTAAGAACAGACCTCCAGAACGAATTAAGTTCTTAACCCGAGGTACCACTGTAGTATGCTGGATCAGGCCAATAGCCCATCTAATCCAGCATCCTAGGCTCACAGTGGCCAACCATATAGAACATGAGCATTAGAGCACTCTCCCTTCCCATTGCTGCCTCCGACTGTGGAGGCAAACCATAGCCATCATGGTGCATAACCACACATCTAACCTCTGAGGCACCCGGGGAAATGTTATCAGGCAGGCTTAAGTGGGAGCAGGCAGTCCTTAAGGACTGTGTTGTCTCATTAGCTGGGGTAGAGGGTGGGGGACTTCTTTCAGCCCAAAGGCCACTTTCCCTCACAGCCAACCTTCTAGGGCAGCGGTTCTCAACCTGTGGGTCCCTAGATGTTGTTGGACTACAACTCCCATCATCCCTGAGCTCTGGCCTTGCTAGCTAGGGGTGATGGGAGTTGTAGTTCAACAACATCTGGGGACCCACAGGTTTAGAAAGACTGTTCTAGGGCTTCAAAGGTCAAAGGAAAACATAGTTGTCCTGTACAGAACTAGCTCAGGTTTCCTAAGAAGTTTCAAAGTCAGCCGGAAACATTATACACTCTTAATATAATATCCAGTAATTAGTCTGGATGTTCACACATGGATAACTGATGGCACAGCTAGTATACCATATTTACTCGAGTCTAATGCGCCATCGAATCTAATGTGCACCTCAATTTTCAGAACCTTGAAACCAAAAAAAGTATTTGCTTGCGAATGTAAATGTGCCATTGAATCTAATGCGCACCCTAATTTTCGCAATGTAATTTGGCCAAAAAAGGTGAGCATTTGGTTCGAATAAATATGGTACTAACAATCGTTGAATGTAGGCTAGAGTTTTGAATGTATAGCGGACCCCTTTAGTACATCAGGTTCCTCATGAATCTTCCCTTGCGGGGTTTGTTAAGGTTATTAAGTGTATTTTTTAAAAAAACAAAAACAAACCATTGTGACTTGTTTGTTTAGTTGGATACTGTTTAAGATTTAAGTCCTGATACTGTGTGCTACCTTCTAAAGGTGTTTCCACACAAATAAATAAATTATGGTGGGGGTAACGGTGGGTGTTTTTGTTGTAAAGGCAAATAATTATTTTAATGGGACAGGGGAGTATATTTCCTTTGTGAGAAAGTGCCTGATAGGGAATTTGTTCACTCCGTTTCCATTTGTTTTGTTCAAAGCAGTTACAGCTTCAGATTATCAGCAGCTTATTTTTAGACACGCAGAGAGTTCAGAAACTGACAGATTTCTTTGTTTTTAGATTGTCTCCTACCTGCTTGATCTTCCAGAAAAAGATGAGGAGGAGGTAGAACGAGCACAGATCAACAGCTTTGACAGTCTCTGGGGAGAGACAGGTAAATTCTGTAGACTGTTTGTGGCTCCCCTTGCATCCGTTGAATACATGTGTGATGTGCTGAAAGAGATTGGTTATCCTCTGGGAAATTCACAACAGTGCCAACATAAACCTCTGTCCCTTAATTTTCAGGATGTTGAGTATCGGTTGTTGCTTCTGAGTTCAAGGAGGAAAAGCTTATAAATATTTTATTTATTTCAATATTTATAGGCCGCACTTGAATAACATTACAGCAAGGCAATATGCATAAGAACGTGACATCCCAGTAAGAGCAGTAAAAACATCAATTAATAAATACTGCTTGCTAAAAGAAATTCACCTCTCAGCAGCTTGTCTAAATAACACAATTTTCAGGAGATGTCTAAAAGAAGGCAGAGACAATTCTTGCTGAACCTCTACCAGCTCAGTCTAGTAAAATCCAGCTGAAGTGGCCCATCAGAGGGTGCCAGTGATCATGGTGGAAAATATGGAGTCAGGAATTAACACAAGAACCTTGAACCTGTCTTGGTAGTGAATTGGCAGCCAGTGCGGCTCTCTTAGCAGAGGAGTAACATGTTGCAAGTAAGCTGCTCCTCTGAAGTGGACCTGCCACTGCAATCTGCCCTAGTTGCCGCTTCAGGACCAGATGCAAGGGCAGCCCCACGTAAAGCATATGACAGTAATCAAGCCCCTTGAGGTTACCAGTGCATGGACCTCTGCGGCCAGACCTTCTCAGGCCAAGAATGGCCGCAACTGGCATATCAGCCAAAGCTCATACAAGTCAGTGAGATGACATAGGCCTCTAATGAAAAAGACAGATCAGTGAGTGAACTGTGAACCTGCTTTTCAGAGGGAAAAGCAGAACGGTCCATCCCATTTTAACTGAATTCTCATTGTATGGTCTTATCTGATTTTTATTTCATTGTATTGTATTCCTTGAGCACCACTTAGAGACTATTGTAATTAAAGGCATATAAATTGAAATAAAAAATAAGATGAACCACTATAACTCCTACTCCTGCAGAAGTTCTACTCTGTTGTACATTTTGCATGTTTGTGGTCAATTGGCTGCCTTGCTTATTTTCATTATCCTGTTGTCTTCAAACTGTGCTGCTAAGTTGCATCCTAACCCAGGGATGCTGACATGATAACAAAGGTCAGCCCTTGAATTAGCATTTATTTCTTGAAATCAGTGCCTGGGAGAAATGTGAATATGTAGTCATAGGTGGAAATGCAATTGTTGCCTCACTTTGGCTCAATTCATACATAATGCTAAGCCCAAACCATGGCTTTGTACAAATGAGCAAACGTGAGTTTCTGAAGTAAAGATCACAGATGGTGCCCTACTCCCCAGTCCTGCTGCTCCCACATTACCTTGGGGGGTGTAAATCAGGATCAAACCTTGGTTACAGGTCATGGTTCAGATTTAGAGCTAAGCCAAACCATGGTTTAGTCCCCTGGGTTGTGTAGCAACAGCAGGACTGAGGAAGGAGCACAGTGGCCATTTGCCCTGAGCCATAGTTTGGTTTAGTGTGTGAACCAGGTCAGTGTGTGCTCTTACTTATCTCTGAACAGTGCTGGGCTGGATACTCAAAAGAACATCCTGATAATCCACTACAGCAGTTGCCTCCTTATTTTTGGCAGAGAAACGTGGCATTATAGAAGACAGTTGCTTCATGGCTTCTAATTACTAATTTAAAATAGGTTCATTTTGCACAGCTAGCAGATTCACCTATCTCAATGAACTTCTGAGAGATCTGGATCAGGGTTATTGTATAGAAAATGTTCATTTGCATGGAGAGAGGGTTGGTGTGAATGCTTCAAATAGCAGAGAGAGAAGCCAGGCCAGAATATTCAAAGAGGCAAATTTAAGCAGCACAAGACAAAGGACTTGGTCTGCTGGAGAATGGGAGGGCGAGGTGGTGGTTGGGAAAGAAATTGCTTTGCCGGCAGTTTATTGTGTCAGTCTGGGAAAGAGCAACTTCAAAAAGTGCTTCCGTCTGTTTTTCAGGGTGAAAGTGTCTCCTCTAACCCAGACAGTACACATTATGCCAGGCACAAGGCACTTCCATGTTACACAAAACTCTGGAAGTCTTTGAGAATGAATGATCGCTTGGTTGTACAGAAAAGGCTTTTGCTGCTGGTGGGCTCTGCCTTGACCTAAGAAAGGACCCAAGTTTGCATTTAGATGGAATTGTGTCTGTCTGATGGTTGCATTACAGGCTTTTCCCTGGTGAACTCTCAAAAGTATTGCAGATGAAAATGCAGGGTTTTGTTTTGTCTTCTTAAAAGCTTCTGTGCAAATTGCATTTTGGGGACCAGGGAGTCAAATCATTCAGTGCTTTGGTTCAGTTTCAGTTGAAATTGAAGTTCTTCGTGCTCAGCCCAATAATTTTAGAAACACATCCAGCATGCCTAATTTAGTTCAGTTCTAATTCACGTGAGAAAATGTTAATGCCATTCACGTGGTGCACATATGAACAGATGACCCATGCAATTGCACTGTTCTATATGGTTAAACACACTAGACAGAAAAGTCTGCCAATTGTACATAAATTTGAATATGGGGGACATAATAGGCTGATTTGGGATTATTACTTAATATGTAATACCATGAGAAATGTAGCAGTTCAAAAATTTAAAATGGATTCACCCACCCCCATGCAAACAGAATTTCCCTCTCTAATCCCTTGGAACCATGGCTGGCCCACCCATGAGGCAAGGTGAGGTAGGATGCGGGGGGGGGGGGGAATAGATGCAGCCTGCAAGGAATGTATCACCCTCTGCTGCTGCCTCGATGGCGGCAGCAGCTGTTGCCCACTCATTGGAGGCCGGATCTTCCGCCTCCCTTGCAGCCCCTGCCCCCCAGTGCTGCCTCTGCAGTGGCCTTTAGAGAATAGGAGGTACTGCTTGTCTCCTCCCACCCATGTTCCTGATGTAGATATCCATCTCCCCTCCCCTTCACTAAGATCTGCACACATCCCTTCTTCCCTAGCCGGTTGGGGTAAGAAGAAGAAGAAGAGTTTGGATTTGATATCCCGCCTTTCACTCCCTTTAAGGAGTCTCCAAGCGGCTAACATTCTCCTTTCCCTTCCTCCCCCACAACAAACACTCTGCGAGGTGAGTGGGGCTGAGAGACTTCAAGGAAGTGTGACTGGCCCAAGGTCACCCAGCAGCTGCATGTGGAGGAGCGGAGACACGAACCCGGTTCCCCAGATTACGAGACTACCGCTCTTAACCACTACACCACACTGGCTCTTAAGGGGTGGGGTGCCATTTTGTGGTTTGCCTCAGGTGTCAAAATGTCTTGGGCTAGCCCTGCTTGGAACTGCCTGCTTAAGAACATGTGCCCTGGGGAATTACCGTGCTCTGTACTGCCAGCGATCCTGCACATCTGGTTACTGCAGAAGCAGCCCAATGGGAAAATTACTTTGTAATAATAATAATAGCAATAAACATGTGCGTAGACGGGGTTGGGGGCGCTACCCCAAACAAAGTATTCTCTCTTATAACTTAACCTGGATGTGGAGAATTGAACTTGAATCTTTCCTCATCTCTTGTTACTTATAGCAATTACCATGAATGATGCAGATTAAGAAACAACAACCCCATTTAATGTGTTTTCTAGTCAGTTAAGCATGTGAAGGGAAGCCGTGGGAGTGAGCACGCTAACTCCATCCCGTCCCCAGTTGAAGGATGATCTTCTGAATTGGGGAGTTTTCTGTGCTCATAGAGGCTACCCACACATTTTAGAAACTGGGGAAATGGGGAAGAGGAGCCTCCCTGCTTCCGGATATTACCCTCCAACATGGAATGGTAGCAGGAGGTGGAATTAGTGTGTTTGTTCCCTTGGCCACTGGATAATGCCTGAAGAGGGCTAAAATCTTTCCAGGGTCTATGCTACCCTTCATCTCTTGGGCAAATCTTGAAAATTGTAACCTAAAGCCTTTTTTTTATTTTTGGACCACACAATCCTTTTATCATGTTCTTTTTTTTAAAAAAAGAAGAAGCCTGTAGGCAGGGATTATTTCCACTTTAGCCATCGCACAGCACTTAGGTGCCTACCATGGCTCGAAGTCATGCAGCAGCAGCGGCGGCAGGCTTTCTTTTATTCTGATTGGTCTTTTCTCTCTTCCAGCCCTGACTGCTGCAGCCGGACGAGGCAAGCTGGATGTTTGCCGTCTGCTTCTGGAGCAGGGAGCAGCTGTAGCCCAGCCCAACCGGCGGGGAGTCGTTCCCTTATTCAGTGCTGTTAGACAAGGCCATTGGCAGGTAAGGGGAGTGGGAGGGAGGAAAAAGCTGCCTGTCCTTCTCCTAATAAGGTAACAAGTATGTATACAGCTTGGATTTTTGGAGCTGCTTCCTGTATCATTTACCGTATTTTTCGCTCTATAAGACGCACCTAGTTTTTGGAGGAGGAAAACAAGAAAAAAAATATTCTGAATCTCAGAAGCCAGAACAGCAAGAGGGGTCGCTGCGCAGTGAAAGCAGCAATCCCTCTTGCTGTTCTGGCTTCTGGGATAGCTGCGCAGCCTGCATTCGCTCCGTAAGACGCACACACATTTCCCCTTACTTTTTAGGAGGGAAAAAGTGAGTCTTCTAGAGCAAAAAATAGGGTACATCACATGGGCCTTTTGGTGGGATACCCTCAACAACGTGAGAGAGGTTTCAACATGTGTCTCCCTATGGTGAAGCCCTGGGAGGATGGCTAATCGATTTTTAATACCTTGGTGTTGCCACAGCATCTTAAAAAATAGATAGGTGCCTGTCTGAAGTTTTCTGTATTTTAATTGCGGAGGCTTTTAGATGTATGTGAGTTCTTCAGGAATGCAAGATGCAAAACAGGGAGCAAGGGAACCGATAACTGCAGCATTCATAGGAATGCAGAAGGAAAGGAGATTGCTTTGACGTACTGCCAAAGAGAGCATTTCATACCAAATGCTCTTCCTCCCTCCTTTAAATGTGTGTGATTCACATGTAAACGGTGCCTAATTCTCATTAGAAGAAAGCTTATGGTTCACAAATGCTGATGGAGATTTATAGTGCTGGAAGGAACATGTTTTACCCCAAAGGTGCCAAATGTTCCAATTGAAATTTAAGCAATTTTTTCTACATGTAGAAAGCCCCATTAGCCTATTCCAACATAGGCAATTCACTCTTTATCTTCCATGTGGCCTTTTTGGCTTCTCCCACACACCTCAAGGATGTCCCGACCCACCTTTTAGCAGTCCACGATTCCAGGCTGTTCCCACCTAACATTTGATAAATAAGTGAGTTCCCTGGTTGGCATTGTGTTTTCTGGTTGGTATGACGGTTGGTAACTCAGACGTTCACTGCATTAATTTAGAAATATGGGGTTGCCAGTGTTTTTGCAGCAGAGTTATTCCAAGAGAGCCCAGCATGCACAGATATAGTTAAAGAAAACATACATTATATATGGAAATGAGAGAGGGACCAGATAGCTCAAGGTAAATGTCATGGAGGCAGCAGGATGGGAGCTCAAATCACCCGGAATCTACCCAAGAGTGTACCTTAGTAGCCTATACCATACATTAGCTTATACCATTGGTGGGGAACCTCCATCCCATGGGCTGGGTGCAGCCCCTGTGAACTCTTAATCTGTTCTGCCACCCCCTCACCAGCTCTGTTCTGCTTCCAGAAATTCACTTAGCAGCCTCCATTGAGAATCAACATGGAATATGCTGCTACGTCTTTCTCTATTTCTCCACTCTCTCTGCGGTTTTCCCTCTTTCTCCACACTCATCCATGGTGCAGTTGTACACATGATGCCTTTCTTGAGCTCCTCAGCAATCTCTCTCTCTCTTACTCTCTTTTTCTCTGAGCTTTCCCTGTGCAACCTCCGATAATTTGGGGTGAGCAGATTTAAACAAGTCTGTACGTCTCCTGTTGTATGCTGTCTCTCTGGAGGGAAATGGCGGAGGACCTTTTACAGGGAGGGGCTCTAGAGAGACAGCTTGCTCCAGGAAGTAGGTGATGAAAACATGGATCACTTTGGAGGTGCCCCACCCCGTGGAAGAACAGTCAGGCTGCACAGGTGTCCTTTCAAGGTGTGCTGAAGCTGAGCCAAAGCTGGGCAGAGCCACAGGACCTATTTTCCAAGGAAGCCCAAAGCATTTGAATGTTGCAGTTTGAAAATCCCTACTGGCCTCCCCTTCCCCTTCCCCAGCAGTAAAAATAACATAATGTATAGTCACTGTGTGTGTGTGAATGAGGAGCGAATGTGTGAAGAGAGGCATTACTGTGAATAGGGTGTGAAGCAGGTGCGGTTGTGAGTGTGAATATGTTGGGTTGAAAAGGATTCTTCACCCCTTGTCTAGAGGAAGGATGTGCAGAACATTCTGAAAACTTCACATCCATTTTAAATAAAAGTATTTCTTAAATGTAAATCCAATGGATATATGAGGAATGTTTGGAGGTGGACGATTTTGAAAGTACTAGACTTAAGTAGGTGTAGCATAGTGACATTTTAATTGCAAACTGAAACTTGTCGTGAGTACAGAGCGTAGGGGCTTATGCATTTTTTTTCATGGCTCTCAAACTGTGCACAATTTGTACTCAATGCATCCTTGCTTTGTATGCTTTCAGATTGTTGATCTCTTGCTCACCCATGGTGCAGATGTTAACATGGCAGATAAACAAGGCCGGACTCCTTTGATGATGGCAGCTTCGGAGGGGCATTTGGGCACTGTAGAGTTCTTACTAGCACAAGGTTAGTTTGGAGTCGTGTTGAAATGAAACCCAAATATGTGTAAGCAGACTCCAAAATTACTGCGAAGATAGACCTTGAGGTTAGCTTTCCATAAATTTCATACCGTTGGATGAAATCATGCAAGCTAGACTCAATTCAGAATTAGGATGCTGTATATGAATGTTTCATTTACAGTGGAATAGCCTTACTTAGTTGATTGACTTTTTACAGGGTCAAAACTTTGTGAACAAAATGTCCCATGTCATGATTTCCCAATTCAGGTTCCAATCCCACCCCCACCCCCAGTCTACAGATTCAGAAAATCTCAGCTCAGCAGAATAGCTATTGGCGTAAATGACCAAAATCATGCCGCTATTCTGGCTGGCCACAACCTATAGAGATTGCACCAGCCGTGTGTTCCTCTATCCTTCGTTTCTCCTCTTCTAGGAATCAGCTCTATCACGTCATTCTTTTCCAAATGGTATTACCTTTATGGTCTGACAAGTAAGCACTTCAAATGTCAGCAAATTAGCTGGTGGCAATTTTCCTCCAAAGATACCTGCCCAGTCAGTATATGGAATATTGCAGGGGACATAAGAGTCTCTTAAATAAGGCACACACTTCCATGGAAGAAAAAACAACAACTTCCAGGAATGAAACTCTAAAGAGGGGCACTATGAGTTGCAGGTGGGTTTAGCGTATTTGGAAATACCCTTAAATAGTCTTGCTCTGTGTTTTGTTTTTCCCCAGGATCCTCCATTTCCCTAATGGACAAAGAAGGACTTACTGCCCTCAGCTGGGCTTGCCTAAAGGGACACCTTTCAGTAGTACGAGCTTTGGTGGAGAGTGGAGCTGCTACAGACCATGCCGACAAAAATGGGCGCACTCCGTTGGATCTAGCTGCTTTTTATGGTGATGCAGAAGTGGTAAGTGCTTTTTTTTTGGGGGGGGGGGGAGAATTCAAATCCAAGAGAGGAGGTTCAGGATGATGTCAAGCTTTGGAAAACCCTTGGCAAACTTAGTCTCATTAATTAAATTTGTATACTGCCCTTCACCTGTAGATCTCAGGGCAGTTCACAATATAAAAATACAAAATAAGAAACACAGAATACATCATAAAAATGAGAACAAAAACAAACCAATGATTCCCTCCTCCACAACACATTTAAAAGGGCATCAGATGTTAATCAGCCAAAGGCTTTGATGAAGAGGACATTTTTGCTTGGTGCTTAAAAGTGTATAATGAAGACACCAGCTGAACCTCCTTGAAGAGAGCATGTCACAAATGGAGAGCCACTGCAGAAAAGGCCCATTCTCATGTTGCCACCCTCACGAAAGGGGCACATGAAGAAGGGCCTCAGGTGATGAGGGTCTGAGTAGGTTCATATAGAGAAGCATGATCCTTGCGGTATTGCGGTCCTGAGCTGTTTAGGGCTTTATAGGTCAAAACCATGGAGTTTTCTTGGCAGGGATACTGGAGTGGCTTGCCAGTTCCAGCTCCAGGTGGATCATGTTTAGTCAAAACTCTCCACTATGACCTGTCCGTCTTGGGTGACCCTCCACAGCATAGCTCATAGCCTCTCTGAGTTATTCAAGCCCCTTTGCCACAACAAGGCAGTTTGACCAAACTGCGGGAGGCAGTGGAAGACAGGAGTGCTTGGCGTGCTCTGGTCCATGGGGTCACAAAGAGTCAGACACTACTAAATGAC
This sequence comes from Podarcis tiliguerta, assembly GCF_965153285.1. Lineage (NCBI taxonomy): Eukaryota > Metazoa > Chordata > Lepidosauria > Squamata > Lacertidae > Podarcis > Podarcis tiliguerta. The sequence goes on from NC_139546.1 coordinate 11,087,483, forward strand.
TAAACAACAACAAGGTCAAAACCAGCACTTTGAAACTAACTGGCAGCCAATGTAATTGGGCCAGGATCAGTGTAATATGCTCAAACTGAGCAACCTGGCTGCTAAATTCTACACCAGATGAAGTTTCTGAACCATCTTCAGAGGCAGCCCTATGTATAACGCGTTGCAGTAATCTAACCTTGAGGTTAGCAGAGCATAGGCAACAGTAGTTAATCTGTCCCTGCCAGATAGGGGTGCAGCTGGGCCACCAGCCGAAGCAGATGGAAGGCACTCTGCACCACTGAGGCCACCTGAGCCTCAAGTGACAGCAGAGGTTCCAGAAGTACCCCCCAAGCTGCATACCCACTCCTTCGGAGGAATTGTAACCCCATCGAGAGCAGGCAAACTCCCATCCATCTGATCTACAGGGAACCAGGCAGAGGGCCTTCTCGGTAGTGGCACCCGCCCCGTGAAACGCCCTCCCACCAGATGTCAAAGAGAAAAATAATTACCAAACTTTTAGAAGACATCTGAAGGCAGCCCTGTTTAGGGAAGCTTTTAATGTTTAATAGGTTATTGTATTTTAGTGTTTTGTTGGAAGTTGCCCAGAGTGGCTCGGGAAACCCAGCCAGATGGGCGGGGTATAAATATTATTATTATTATTATTATCATCATCATCATCATCATCATCACCATCATCATCTAGGGAACTGCCCACTAACAGTGCCTCAGTCTTGTCTGGATGGAGCTACAGTTTGTTGGCTCTCATCCAGTCCATTACTGAGGCAAGACAAAGATCCAGCACATCTACGGTCTCACCTGCAGATGTAAAGAGGAAGCAGAGCTGTGTGTCGTTGGCATATTGCTGACAGCGTACTCCAAACCTCCAGATAACTCCACTCAGTGATTTCATATAGATGTTAAACAGTATAGGAGATAAAACTCAACCCTGAGGAACTCCACATTGGAGGCTGCATGGGCCTGCAAAACACTCCCCAAGCATCACCCTCTGGAAATGTCCAGCCAAGTAGGACCGGAACCACTGCAAAGCGGTACCACTCACCCATAACTTGTACAGCTGCTCCAGGAGGATACTGTGGTTGGTTTCCAGAGCTAATTGAGGAATGTGGCCCCAAACCACCTTCAAATTCTTATCCTACAGTAGTGGTCAACTTTTTTGGAAAGCACACCAAGGGAGTTTTGCTTCTAATGTACTGAGCTGAAAGAAAAAGAAAGAACAGGCCTTAGCCCAACGGTATAAAGGTAAAGGTACCCCTGCCCGTACGGGCCAGTCTTGACAGACTCTAGGGTTGTGCACCCATCTCACTCAAAGAGGCCGGGGGCCAGCGCTGTCCAAAGACACTTCCGGGTCACGTGGCCAGCGTGACATCGCTGCTCTGGCGAGCCAGAGCCGCACACGGAAACGCCGTTTACCTTCCCGCTAGTAAGCGGTTCCTATTTATCTACTTGCACCGGAGAGTGCTTTCGAACTGCTAGGTTGGCAGGCGCTGGGACTGAACAACGGGAGCGCACCCCGCCGCGGGGATTCGAACCGCCGACCTTTCAGTCAGCAAGCCCTAGGCGCTGAGGCTTTAACCCACAGCGCCACCCGCGTCCCTTGCCCAACGGTATAGTGTCAGGCAAAAGTAGAGATTGCACTTCAACACAATGAAGTCTGCAGCTATTTGCTGTGTGGCATATATGCTCTCTGCAGTATGGCCTGGAGTGTGTGGTTGGCATATATGGGTGGTTTTACCTTTGAGCCGGGGATTGGATCTGATGGCTTTTTGATTCATTCCAACTCCTAAGTGCCTTCAGGAGTCAAATGAGGTGAAGGAATAAAAATAGTTGCCATTTTAGCTCAGCATCCCACTCTCAGTTCTTTTGAGGTCAAAAACCTGCACTTAATTGCATGATCATAATGCCTATGACTTCCAGGGTGATGCTGATTTCAATTGATTGCTTATTTGTAGGTTCAGTTCCTGGTGGATCACGGTGCCATGATTGAGCATGTGGATTACAGTGGGATGCGCCCCCTCGACAGGGCAGTGGGTTGCCGCAATACTTCTGTTGTTGTCACACTACTGAAGAAAGGAGCCAAGATAGGTAGGGAACAGTCAAAGAAAAGAAAACCCACCTTGTGAATCTCTCAAGAGCCCTATTTCCTCCCAGGTTGTGCAAACTTGCAGCACTCCTATGAAAAAGGCATGTCCGGTTTTGAAAGAATGCTGCTTCTGTTTCACCAGCAGAATGCCAACATTCCTGTGCGCTTTGGCTGCTGTGTTGTGTTAATCGAACCTCGGATTTCCCTCCTGCCTAGCTCTTGGCAAACTGGGGGAGTAACTCTTAATGAGGTTTTTCCTCTGAGAATGACCACCACTTCGACGGTTCTACTGTGCTGCTGTGCTGATATGCTGCTGTCAGCTGTTGCTTTCCTTGCTCTGTAGATGCTTCCAGGTTTGGGTACTGCCTGCACTGCTCTACTCCCCTACAACCCCTCGCGTCACAAGGGAATTTGCTGGTGCCTTGGCTGCTATGCTGCCTGCCTCTCACTGCTGCTTTTTCCTTTTTTTTAAATTCACCGTCATCCATTTTTTCTCCCTCTTCTACAACTTTTTTGTTTTCTCCTTTTCTTCAAAGGCTGTCAGACGCTACCGAGTCGACCACGAGGTATACATCACTGCTGTCATCATCCAGCTTGGTGGTCTGACAGCTCTGCTTTCTCTTCTATGGTTTTGCCTGCCTGCATTCTCTCCCTCTCTTTTCATTTTTTCTCACCTTCAGACAATTATTTTTCCCCCCTTACTGTTGCAGAGAATAACTTGACCTCAAGACCTAATTCACTTTTAAAATGCTGCCAATTTATTTTTTTTACTCAAAGCCTTCTGAAATGCTTCCCCATGCCTTTCTGGCTGTTTGAGAACTCCCCTATTTGACAATTAGCTTGCCAAGTGAGACCATGAAGGCTTGGTGGGTTTGTAAAGGCCTACATAAAACAGCTGTAAAATTGGGCTCTTGGACTGCAATAGAAGGGGAGTGTATCCAAAGTACTTCGCAGGTATAAGCCCTGTTTGAAGTGAGCCTTGTTCTGAACCACCGAATATTTTTAAAACTCTCTTCACAAATATACCACAAATAAACTTTCAGCCCCAGATACATCCAGGTTGCTGTAGCATACCATATTTAAAGTTTATATGGATTGATCTATATTGTTTGCTAAACCCTTTGATTTCTCCACTAATCACATTTTCCAGAACGTAACTGTCTTTACTTCCCACCAATGCTAATTGGTGGATATTGATGCCTTCTTCTCCAACATTTGCGAATCATTTCAAATCAGCTGAAAGAAAAGATTGCAAGGGAAAGGCGTTTTGAGTTTGAAGCATTCTTGTGAGAACCCCACGCTCCTTGGGTTGGCTGCACCAAGTTGTTCTCTCCAGCAGAAATTTCTTCCCCCCCAGGATGTTTATCCACCTTAGCTTTCCTCCCTTACCACCTTTTGCATTGTATGAGTTTTTTACCCATCATGCATCCTGTACACTACAGGTCCAGCAACCTGGGCGATGGCCACCTCCAAGCCAGACATCATGGTCATCCTGTTGAGCAAGTTGATGGAGGAAGGAGACATGTTTTACAAGGTGAGAGATGGAAAACGGAGCTTTTCACCAAGTATCAGTTAAACGACCTATCAATGTTTATTTCTTTGCTGCTGCAATTGCATCAAAACAGTTCCTGAGCTTTCACATTTTTTTTTAAAAAAAATTCCCCCTTGCTCTTCTGACTATGCCACAGGGTGACTGAGTGGGTGTCAAGTCTATGATGTTTCTTTATTCTGTACTCTCTCAGTGGCTAAAAGAACCTAATTTGAATAATTTGAATTCAAATGAGCAAGTATATATAAATGTGCTTAATTTGCACAATTCATGTGCATCAGTTAATTTGTAATTTTTAGCACAAGCAGTCCTGACAGTAGCTTGAATTGCTGAATGAATAAAAATCCCCTAGCCTCAGAACCTGGCAGCAGGTGCCCATTACTCCAAAACACGGCAGTACATCTAAGTTAATGGTTGCCACTGTAGAACATCTCTTTATTTTTGATGTTTTGATCTTGTTGCTCTTGGCACTGCCCGTGGCCATTGGGATTAAATGCATACAGTCAGCATGTCTGTAGAACTTGAGACCCCATTGAGCCCTGTGTCTGACAGGATTGTCCGCAGCATCACTGCTTGACTAAATTGCTGGGCTTTGTGAAGCAAAACCGCAGCAGTAGCAACAACCACAAAACACTTTTATGTTCTCCAATATCTGGAATAGCTTTCTTAGAATCAAGGTGGTTCTGTTAATTCAGAATCTTGAGCTACTGCTTGGTTACAGTTTATAGCTTGCACTAAAAAATAAAATTCTGCACCACATTGCTACAAGCCTCTGCTGGTGCCAATAGGATGTTGCCGTCCAATGTAGATATTATGATGATATGAGCAGAAGACACAAAAAGATGCACTAAGCTTATGGAATGCCTTGCTCCATGAAAGTTGTATAGTGGTACCTTGGCTTTCGAACAGCATGTGTTCTGGGTGTCCGTTTGACTCCCAGAAGCATTCAAAAACCAAAGCGCGGCTTCCGATTGGCTGCAGAAGTGCCCTGCAGCCAATCGGAAGCCGTGCTGGACGTTGGGCTTCCAAAAATTGTTCGAAAACAGGAACACTCATTTCCAGGTTTTGATTGTTCAGGAGCCGCTTTGTTCAGTAGCCAAGGCTTTCGGCTTCCAAGGTACGACTGTAGTTTGTTTCCTCCCTTGCTATTTTCTGCTGGTTGTTAACCATTATATCTTGGCAGGGTTTTGCTGCGTCTGTCAGATAAACCAAATAAACCTACAAAATTAACTTGATTCTCATGTGTTTTTGATTGATAAGTGTATATTGTTGTTTTTTATAAAATTGTAATTTGTAGATATTGTAAGCTGTGTCTCCTTTTGCAACAGCAAGGGGTGGGATAGAAATGGTTTCATAAAGTGAATGAATGAATGAATAAATAAATAAATAGATGAATAAAAGGAGATGTATTGGAGGCAATAGGCCTGAGATACAGAAACTAGAGGCAGTGGGGGAAAGACAGGTAATTTAAAAGTATATGCCTCTTACGATATTATGCAGGTCCCTCTGCACTGACCCCTCCATTTCCAGGACTGGAAGTGGTATTGTGGGCAAGAGGCTCTTTCCTGCCAAATCCATTCTTGAAATAATAATAATAATAATAATAATAATAATAATAATAATAATAATAAATTTTATTTATACCCCGCCCTCCCCAGCCAAAGCTGGGCTCAGGGCGGCTAACAACAATCAAAATAATCCAACATTCTAAAAACCTTTCATTATAAAAATTAATTAAAATCAAATTGATAGCAACCATTAAGCAAGATTCTGTGCAGATTGCCAGAGGAGGGGGTCAGGCTGCGCCCTGACCAAAGGCCTGGTGGAACAGCTCTGTCTTACAGGCCCTGTGGAAAGATGTCAGGTCCCACAGGGCCCTAGTCTCTTGTGACAGAGCGTTCCACCAGATTGGAGCCTTCTGCTTCTATGGTGGGGAGGCCATTAACGGTTCAATATTTCCTTCAGCTGGGAAATCAGCCATTTGGCGGGGGGGGGACAGCCACTCTTTTCTAAGCCTTATGTCAAAGTAGTAAAGGAAGAGGTTCTGCTTGGCAGGAACCTTTGGGCAGTTTATATTACTGTCAGGTACATGTTGTTAGTCGTCCACTTGTGTTCTCGTTGGTCCATGGTGAGACGGACAAGTAATTGACCAGGTCACTTCAGACTAGTACCAATGTGTGCAATACATACTTCCACGATGTGCCCAATCATTCTTTGAGCTAACCTTTACCCAGTCTATTTAGTATTTACAGTCAATCCAGTGGCATCTTAAGAAAACCCACCTAACCATTCTCTAGGGTCTGAGCTTTTCAGCTGTGCTAAGCTTTCTCCCTCCAGTATCAGAACAAGAAACCTAAGAGCACGCCAGAAATTAATTTACAATCTACAGAGGGAAGCTTTTCTCTTAAAGACTTCCCATGCAGCCAAATTTCATTCGGCAAGGAACGGCAGCTGCCGTGCTTATTTCTAGATCCCTCTGATGCAACTGTGTAGGCCCATTCAGCTGTCTTCAGCGATTGTCTTATGACTGCTACGATGCAGAAATAGAAAACTGAGTGGTGCATTTTGACCTGTTTGCCGTCCTGCTAGAAAGGGAAAGTGAAGGAGGCCGCCCAGCGCTACCAGTACGCTCTGAAGAAGTTCCCCCGAGAAGGGTTTGGAGAGGACCTGAAAACCTTCCGGGAACTGAAGGTCTCACTCCTTCTCAACCTCTCCAGATGCCGGAGGAAAATGAATGTAAGTGGCCTCCTTCTCAAAGCCCCTTCCTTCCTGGCAACGATCCTTTCCCAGCTCCCTTTCCTGTTCCTAACCACTCCCTAACCAGACTCTTTCCCAGACTCCTGGAATGGCCTTGAAAACCTCCACCTTTTCGTAACCTGGTTGTCCTTCACAGAGCACTGGCGTTTTACAGTTCTGAAACAGCCAAGCTAATGGTTTGAGATTAATTTCAAGCAATTGAAAATTCACCGCTATATAAAAACAGCTGTTATAGCTCTCTTTGATTTTTTTTCTTCTTCTCAATGTCTGTATGTGTGCAGATTGGAGGATGCTGTCGGACTTGTAATGCTGTCATAAGCCTTCTGAAGCTCATGCTTTCTCTTAGAGCAGTGACTCAGAATCAGAAACACATACCCCACACGCCCCCATCCTCCTCCTGGAGATGGGCAACAACTCGCTTTAGTTGCAATCTGTTCCTGTGTCTAAAAACACAGCATGGGAAGTGATTTTACAAGTGCGTGGAAGAGAAACAATACTGTTTATGCTAGGAATCCAGTAAAAATGTCTCAGCAATATAGAAGCCAACATTATATAATAAAGCTTCACACGTTTGGATTTAAAGTCAAGGATTTGGCATGCAAACATTTTAAAGAATGGACATGTTTTAATCATATCTGTTAAGTGTGGCCACAGAGCTAAGAAACAGAGTTAACTTACATTAGCACTTTGCAGAAATTGTTTAGGGAGTGCTTTAATAGGGAGAAGAGAAGCAAGAAACTAAAAATGTATGTATAAAACCAAACATACCCATTGAGCATATCCAGACCATTTTGAAGGGTTTTCTTAACCTTTCCAAGGTTTGCCTCTTCCTTTTTATTGGTTAGCAAAAAAAATTCAGAGTTACTGTGTAAGTAGAGGTTTACTTGAATGCCCTCAGCGCACGGTTGTGTTGCATAGCTTCACTGCAGCCATTCACTCCAGCCAGAGTCAGCAGCCGTGTTAAGGTGCCCTACACCGAAACATTCGGCCTAATCACAGTTTGCAGGCCGAGTAGCCAGCATTGAAACTGGCAAGGGGCAAAGCTGTGCAGCTGTGAACCCCTTCACGTGTTCCTTTAGCACACAGTTCAAGAGAACCCCCCCCCCAAAAAAAAATAGGTCATGAGAAGAGCAGATTGATGGAAAGTTCTGTTTCCAACAGTGCCCTATGTAAAGTTCCAGGGTGCACTTTTAGATTAGCGGTGCAGGGAGAAGATTAACAATAAGTACATACACTAAAGACCTGTCGAATTGACAGAATCATATATCCAGCAAGGTTTCCAGGGCAGACACAAGTGACAGCAGACCGATTGAAGAGACACACAAGGAACGAACTGAGTCCTTATAGGCTCAGCTTGGGAGTGGATAACCTCGAAACTTCACAAAACAGGGTTGGATCTCTCGATACCAGCTATCTGTGACATGACGTCAGTGTTGGAAAATACCAAGTCCACATATAAAAAATATTTCCATGTCATATTATTATTTTTTCTTCCCAAATTCTCTGTGTGTGTATATATTCAATGACTTATCTACGCACCTATTGTGATGGCAGGATTTTGGAATGGCGGAGGAATTTGCTACTAAAGCACTGGAGCTGAAACCGAAATCTTATGAAGCTTACTATGCAAGAGCAAGGGCCAAACGCAGCAGCAGGTGAGAGGAGAGCCAGAGAGAAATGAAAGGTTCTGTTCTCCTGAGGTTTGGGTGTGACACATTCCAAAAACGCCCCCATTCCACACAAATGAATCGACAGCAAGGGATTGCCCAAGGGAGACTATAATTTTAACCCTCAGAAATACCAGGTTAAGAAACTCGCCCTCTTCCATTACGCTGAGCACCTTCCACAGTTACAAATATAGTAATTCTGTAAGCTGGACCACAGTGTCCTCAGAGCATTCTGTCAGTGCTAGATTTATTCACATCACTGAAACATGCAGCAGCTGAGCAACTGGAGGGCATGTTTGGGGGTTAACTAGTGATTGCTCTGCTCTGTGCTCGAAATTAGTTGTTGCTGTGGGATGAAAGCAGTGGGATCCAGTTGTATCTCATCTGTGTTTTGGTTGGTGCTTAAAGGGGCCTGGCTCATCTGCTGCAGGTGGGATCACATTTCAGAATCCTGAACTGACTGGAGAGCTTTGCCTTTCAGCCACTGCTAGCCTCTTTGCTCAGCTCGTGGAGTAGGGTACCTGCTGTGACTGTTTGGAGCTTTGTTTTGTTCCAGAGTTTCTTTTGTACCTACCCATTTGATCATCACGGCTGAGCTGGAGGCCCTGCAGTTCAACCTCTCAGCTCAAGGAGGACCCACTGAAGTGGCGATAAACCCTCATCTGGGTCTCTCACTGCTATAATCAAACTTCCATTCCAGAAACAGAGCTCTACGAATTGAGCCACACTTTTCCCTTCTTTTACGCATTCATATTCGGCTCCCCACTGCTTGCAATAAATTGGCAACCAATTTCCTTTCTGGGACTCTCCCACATTTCTTCACTCAGGGTCCATTATAGCACTTTAAAAAAAGAAAGAAAAAGCCTTCCCTTGCCATGCCATGCCTTGCCTCCTAGCATCAGCAGTCAGGGGAGGTCAAAGTTTTGGGGCTTGGGGAAATTGTTGTGTTTTAAAAAACCAAACAATAAAACGAAATGCATGAAGGGCGTAGAGGATATTCTCTACCAATCGCATTTGAGTAGATGACTGTTTTGTTGAAAAGCTACCAGTGTCCCTGTAAATGACAACCCACCTCCCCCCAAACTCCCCACCCTTCTGTTCCTCAAAAGATAGCCAAAGGCATTGTGGGCTTGTGTCAGGCACTCTCTCCCTTCCTTGTTCCCTTCATTCCCAAGAGAACAATTCTCAGAGCAGAATGCATTGGCTGCAGGGAGGCCAGAGCTTGCCACTTGCCCGGAGCATTGTAAGGGCTTAAGCTCAGACCTTAAATAGTTGGAGGGGCACAGCTAAACCTACCCTGCATACCACAAAGCTGCCTTCCTTGTTCCCTTCATTTCCAAGAGAGCAATCTTGGGAAAACTGGCTTGTGTCCTCTGCTGTGGAAATGGAAGAAACAGCCAAAGGCTGAAGAATCTGGTTCTTGCAGGACTCGGAACATCCTCCCCACCATGGCTAGCAATGCTTTTCTTCGCAAGAAACTTGTTGCTTAAGTCTTCCCAAATCCGTTCCGATCCAGAGTAACTTTGGTCCTTCTTTTTTTTGTCCCCTCTCTTGGGTCGAGCAGGCAGTTTTCAGCAGCGCTGGAGGACCTGAACGAGGCCATCAAGCTCTGTCCGAACAACCGTGAGATCCAGCGGCTGCTGATGAGGGTGGAGGAAGAGTGCAGACAGACGCAGGCGCAGCTCCAGCAAGAGCCTCTTGCGGCATCTGAACCTGAAACGCAGCACGAAGAGTTGTATGCAGTGCAGGACATCTTGGAAGAGGAGTACCTTGAGCAAGATGTAGAAGAAAACATTTCTGTTGGCTTGCAGACGGAGTCGCGGCCGAGCCAAACTCTGCCCATCATCCAGAGCCCACCTTCTTCTCCTGCCCACCGAGACTCTGCCTACATCTCCAGCTCACCGCTTAGCTCACATCAGGTGTTTGACTTCAGGTCAAATAGTTCTGTGGGGTCACCAACAAGGCAAGGGTACCAGCCCACCTCCCCAGCTCTCTCCCCAACGCACCAGAACTCTCATTATAGGCCTAGCCCAGCACACACATCTCCTGCTCACCAAGCCTCGTCTTACCGCTTTAGCCCACCTCCGGTAGGTAGCCAAGGGAAAGAGTATCAAAGCCCACCTCCTTCTCCCCTTCGTAGAGGCCCTCAGTACCGAGCCAGCCCTCCAGCAGATAGCATGAGTGTCTACAGGGCTCAGTCCGGCTCACCCGTACGATATCAGCAGGAACCCAGCATCAGTCAACTTCCCAGTCGGCCAAAGTCTCCACTCTCCAAAATGACACAGAGGTCCTTCCAGATGCTTCCGCTGCCTGTTGCCGTCCCCCAGCAAGGGCTCAGGTTGCAGCCTGCCAAGGCACAGATCGTCAGAAGCAACCAGCCGAGTTCGGCTGTGCACTGCAGTACTGTGATCCCGACGGGCACTTACGGCCAGGTGGCCCATTCAATGACCAGCAAATACCAGTCGGCGTCGTCGGAAGCGGCTGCTGGCCAAAACCGGCTGGTCTACCAGAGCTCCATTGGGGGGATAGTGGGGGATGGGCGGCCCATGCAGCACGTTCAGGCCAGTCTCAGTGCAGGGGCCATCTGTCAGCATGGAGGGCTGGCTAAAGAGGATCTTCCACAGAGGCCTTCCTCTGCCTATCGTGGTGGGATGAGATATAACCAGACCCCGCAGATCGGGCGCAGCCAGTCAGCTTCCTATTACCCTGTCTGTCATACAAAGCTCGATCTCGAACGTTCCTCCCTCCCCACTAGCCAGCTTGGCTCACCAGATATCTCTCACTTGATACGAAGGCCCATGGCAGTAAACCCCAATGAAATCAAACCTCACCCCCCGACCCCAAGGCCCCTGCTTCATTCTCAGAGTGTTGGCCTCCGATTTTCCCCTTCCAGCAATAGCATCTCATCCACTCCCAATCTGAACCCCCCCTTCCGCCCTTCTGCTTCTATTCAGCAGATGGAGATCCCCCTTAAGCCAGCCTATGACAGGTCATGCGATGAGCTTTCCCCAGTCTCTCCAACGCAGGGCGGTTACCCCAGCGAGCCTGCCCGCTCCAGGACCACGCCTTTCATGGGAATCATTGATAAAACGGCCCGGACTCAGCAGTATCCCCACCTGCACCAACAGAACCGAACCTGGGCTGTGTCTTCAGTGGATACTGTCATCAGCCCCACGTCCCCAGGAAACCTCCCCCAGCCAGAAACGTTCAGCCCGCCTTCCTCAATCAGCAGCATTGCCTTTTATAACAAAACCAACAATGCACAGAATGGCCACTTGCTGGAAGACGACTATTACAGCCCACATGGGATATTGGCCAATGGCTCCCGAGGAGACCTCCTAGAGAGAGTTAGCCAAACCTCTTCGTATCCCGATGTTAAGGTGGCCAGGACACTGCCTGTTGCACAGGCGTATCAGGACAACCTCTATAGGCAACTCTCCAGAGACTCCAGGCAAGGACAGACATCCCCTATCAAACCAAAGAGACCATTTGTGGAGTCTAATGTGTGAAACGGACGTGTCTTGGAGTAAGAGCCTTGTTTTCAGCACACTTTTCCCGGCTGAATTCCCACATTACACTGCTGTTTTCCTTCCCCCCTTTTTGAATTTTTCATTCACCTAGCAGGCCACCAACTAGGGTTTTTTTTCTGTATGATGATGAGGCAGTCCAAGACATGCTCCAAACCCTTTGCTGCACACAGCTGACCTCAGATAAAGCCAGCACTGTACATGTCTTCAGCTGTCAATTAGGCAATGTTAATACACGGTGTTGGGGCTGACCTAGAAGGAATCGCTCGAGAGAGGTAACCAGCTCTTTGAAAAAACAAAATGCGAATTTCAAAATTCAGATTGGTTTGAATATAGGCTTTGAAACACTTACTAAATTTTCCTCCAGAGTACTGAGCCCTTTTGACTTGGAAATTGCACTCTTTCAGTCAGCGCAGTGCTGTCCACATTGTTTTGTTGTGTCCAAAGAGCTTGTTGACCTGCACAGAATGGGGCTTTTATTTTGTTCGTAATACGGTGAGGAGCTATGCATAAAACCCATCCTGCTTTATCTGGTGTGATAGGCTTGAACATTAGTATTAAGGGTTCATGGTTGTGAATTTTTCAAAATCCTTTCCAGCCAGTCTGTTGGTATGGACTTCCACGGGTAACATTGCTTTGAAAGGCATGTTCGGAATGATACTGTTTTGATTTCCTCTGAGGCAGTTGAACAAATATTCAGGGAGAAATCAAAGTTCTCTCCACTTCAGCCAATCAGTGGGCGGCTACCTCGGTCTGTATATCGGACTTCCTGTCCATTATCAGTGGGCTTGTCCTCCTAATGGAACAGCACCTTACCGATTCGCACTCCAGGTATTGTTCCCAAATCAAGAAAGCTCATTATAAACTGTGAGGTGTCCTATCATTTGAAAGCGTGATGGGGGGGAACTGAGAAAGAGAAGCAGAATTTGTACAGGCACTCCCATTGTGACGGTTAATGCCTTCCCCTAGAAGTCAGTATTAGTACACTCCTAGCAATGCTTCCTGAGTTAGAGACCCATTGAGCCATCTCGGCATTCCTTTTCCGGCTGACACTTCACTTGGAGTGAAGCACTTCCTTCCACTCTTCTTCTTCTGGTTGTGGGGCGCTGCGACTTGGGTCATTTAGACCAATACGATACTGATGTTTGAGGAATATGCTCTTAAGTGTTAGAAGCTGGAGCTGTTTTCCCAGGCCAAATACAGAAGGCAGAACTGGGTGGGAGAAGATCAGATGTTGACAAAAAACGATGGCGAGGAGTTCTGAGGGCACTTAAAGGTCATTCCTGAGTAGCAAGGGCTTTTCAAATTCATGCCGCTATAGGGAATCTGTGAATGTATGCAGGTGCTCAAAAGGTCATCAGAGGTACAGTAAAATGGCAGGGACACAAAGGAATGCAAAATCACACCTTGCCCTTTCTTCATTTTGGTTGGACAAAGGATAAAGCTGGCTTCCTGTTAATTAAGCAGGGTTTTTTTTTTCCTCCACGCTGTGATTGCACCAGCCCTGGACGGCTAGTCTTTTGTCCCAGCTGAAACGGAGTTCCTCATTTCTGTTATCAGGATGTGCAAAACGATACAATGATTTCTGAAACATAAATCAGGTATATACATACCCTTTGCTTCCTATGATTTACTTTCAGTACTTGGCTTCTTTCTGAAGTCCGTTTGCTGTCCTCAGGAGTCCCTCTCTATAAATAGAAAAGTGATTAGAAAAGGCATTTCCATTAAACAGCAAGGCTTGCACCTTCAGGTGAGGTTGGCGGGTTCCATACCTGGAAGTGTTACTAACAATATGTTTATGCTTTAAGGTCCTGGAATTCAGAGACACAAAAGAGATTAACGTAACAGTTTCAGGAAATCTTTTCATTCTCAGTACGAGTAGTCCTTGTTTGAGTGCGAAGGGGATGTTTTCAAGGGTTTGTTTTACTTTGGTTTTTACTTTGATCTTTCCTTGGGACTCTTTTTGTACATCTTTTTTTCCAGCTGTTGTATTCCAGAACCTGCAGTAATAGAAAACACTTAGCAAAAGAGGTGTTAGCATAATTTCTTCTGCTGCTATGGGGCTTGCCAAGGTGTACTGGTGCCCAGCAAGTCCAGAGGTTGGCAGCTACATTTTTCGGGAATATGCTTTTCCACTGTTTCAACTTGCATGTTGAAAGGGACAGTGCTGTACCCTCTTGTGAGTGTGTGTATGAGAGAGGGGGGAGGGAGCTTTCATACATAACGCAAGATATAAAGAAGGTGCAAATTTGCTTTCCTCTATTTTGGGGATGGATAAAGCTACTTCCGGCTTTCCCCACACGTTACTTTTGTTGTCCTGGGGAAGTAAAAAAAGGGTTGATAACCTCCCCCCTGCACTTGCTATATGTAGGGAATCATCCTTATGATTTTAGTGTTGTCTTAGACATTTTTTCCTGCTTTATAAAGACAGATTACTTTAAACTCTTAAAAACTGGAATACACACCACCATACGAGAATATGTTTGCATGTGTTTATCGGTGATTTTCCTTTCCTTGAGAGATTTGTGGCAACTATTTTGGAACTGCTTGCATCACGCAGAAGATAGAACCCATTTTACTGCAGCGGACAGTGGAAGGTCAAATGAATCGTTTCCGTTGTTGTTTGCCTTTTGGGCTACGGTAAAAGATCCTCGCACCAAATTGTTTGGTATGGCTGGAGTGCACTGAGGCATTAACCTGCTGTCTTTCCCGATAAAGCAAGTAGAGAAACGCAACCAAATTTAGCTGTCTCCACCATGCGGGAGGCAGAGGAACAATGTTGCTGTCATGCCGATCCGATCACCTTTGCAGTTCCAACATACGAATCCTCTTGATGGCATAATGCTGTAGTTCTTGAATTTGGCTGCTTTGCTCTGCTCTTCACTGCCATGGGGTTCCCAGTACCATATCTGTTTACATTTAGTGTTTAGTGAAAGAAATGGCATGCACATCCAAAACGAGGTTTTAATACTTCCATCGGGCAGGGTTTCCACCTCTTCTTCTTCTCTCCTCTCCGCCCCCCTCCCCCCCCCCCCCCGGTACTGTGTTGTGATTTCACAGGATTTTTGCACTGATGGGTTTGTCACCTGCTCTCTTTGTAAATGGGGGGGGGGGTGCACTTTACAGTTTCATTTGTCACTATGATAAATGCTGGTTATTTAAGTGTGATCAGTGTCTTCATTAGAAATACAACAGAACAGCTCTCGTCTTTCAGTGTATTCAAACAGAAGCAATGACTCAAAATATATAGCACAAGTATTAGCTGTTGTACATAAGTATCAGAAGGCGAAGTCCTTTTATCAATATAAAGAGAAACATTTGCTGTGACTTAATCGAACTGATCTCCTAGCAATTCTCTTTAGGAGCACCTGAGGCTTAATTGTGACTGCTTTTAGTTACCAGGTAACACACATCTCAGCTGAAATAGGAGCCGTTTTTTGTCTTAGAAGTTGGCAGGAGGCAGTTCCTTCTGTTTTTGCTCTTGGCTTAGACCTCGGTTGCTCATTGTGTCCTCTCCTGAAATACAATGTGATAGAGCACAAAGTAATTTCTTTCGCTGTCCTTTCTGCAATTCAAATGCCTTTCCAAGTGAGGCTTTTTCTACTCAGGAAAGTGTGATAGAATGGCTTAACACTCACCCACCCACCCACCCTGAAGGCTCCCAGATGCTTTTTCTTTTTTTTAAGGGCCTTGTAAAAATAACTGCACCTGTCTCCCTCTCTAAGCTGGAGTTTTAGAACTCTCTTTACCCGCATAAACACACCAAATAGTCCAGTGGCATTTCTGCTTTGAATGTATGCCTGCGTATGCCACCAACTTCATTGTCATTCTAACACTGCAGAAAGCTTCTAGGCTGAGTGGAAGGCTTATTCTAGAGCTAGAATCTAGATGCAGGTTTATGGTGCATGTTTTACGGCTCTTGAAGCAGTGCCAGCTGCTTCTCTCTGAGGACCAAGGTAGACCTGTCCTTAATTGCGTGAATGCAGTGAAGAAGCACTTTTTTGTTTGTTGTGTTAGTAGCTGCCATATCTGAGTGGCCTCAGAACCACAGGGACCAGGAGGGGGAGTTCCACTTTACTCACCGTGGTCCCAGGAACAAATTCTAGAAAGCTGCCAATGGAGTCTTTCTTTGAAATGTAAAGAGCACCTTCTGGACTTTGGCACACTTAGAGACTTCTCTCCACCCTCTGCCACAGTCTCGAGGTTTTGCAGGCTTCACTATGGCTGCTTTTTACATACCAAAAAAAAATATGTGTGCTGTACTTCAATTGCATTCAACCAATTAACTTGACCCTGGTTTGAGTCTGCCTCCTGGGGTGTCGCCACTTGGGTGCCTATAAACTGGAAATTTGAAACAGGGTGAAATTCAACACTAGGCCTACTCAGACTAGGCTCGCTGAAATTAAAGAACATGACTCCATTAGGTCTTTTCATTTCAGAGGGTCTACTCTTGAGTAAAAGTTGGCTGAATTCCACCCAACTAGTCTGAGCCGGCTCTTTAAAATAGGGTGGGAGTCTGAATACATTGCAAGGTCTGCTTTGCTCCAGGGAAAGTGAGCTATCAGCTTGGAACATGGCTCTACTGCTAGCTGCAAGAAATGTACTTAGAGGTAAAGAGTTTATTTGAGAGTGGCTGAAAATGTGCCTGCTGTTGCAGTTTCGAAGAGGCAGAGGCTGTCCACATATGCAGAACATTTGTGAAGGAGAACATTTCCTTTCAGATACTAAGCCTGAAGGCTGTTTTTCTTTTATTACATGTATTTCTTCTAGCAAGCATTAGACTGCGGAGAAAGGGGGGAGGGCGAAGCCTGCACATATTTTGAAAGCCCAAGTCACTGGCCTGGCCTTTTGCAGCAGTTAACAAAATTGCTACCGTTCCAGATCCACACAGAAAGTCATCTAGTAAAAACCAAAGTGCCAGCTTCTCCACGCCTTACATAAAGCAACGAACATCACTGCGTGCCTAGAAATTATTCTCCTTCTCTGCTTAAGGTGGCCCCTTGCAAACTCTTGGGTGGCAGGCGACATCTCTTCCCATTTCCCTCTTCTTAAATACGCTGGGAGTCCCAGGGCCTTCATCTACCGGAATTCAGCTTATAAAAAGGGCTTAGAAGGGGACGAGAAATAATGTACCTCCTTTGACATGTTAGATGCCTTCACTAATGTATGGTTGCTGTGGAAAGCGAAGGAAGAACTTGGGGCACAAGCACAAAGGGGTGGAAAAACTGAACTGCTCCCCCCCCCCCGAATTACTTGAACTCAATTGCTGGTTGATTTTTCTCCCCTAACAAAAACATATTAAGGGCTGAAATTACATGGCAGGCTATTGCGTTTGCAGTTCTTGTTTATAATCCACCTGCTATACCAGACTCAGCCCCTCCTGGCAAATAAAACCCTGTAATCTTTCTTGACAATTTCTTGGGATCTTCTCCACAGAACTGCTTTCCCCACAGAAAGGGGCTGCTTCAGAGTCGAGAGGCTACTGGGAAAACGGAACGAGGTTTTTGCACTTTTACGCTTGCTTAGAAAGGGAGAGAGAGAGATGATGCTTTTTTTTCCTGGCTGCCATCACGCTGAGTCCGTGAGCAAGGTGGGGCAGTTCAGCTCTGTTCTGCCTGGACATGCAACAGACCCTGAGTCCATTTCCTAGGAGTACCCACTGTTATTTACCGATACTGACATTTCCACAGAGTGCAAGGCACTGATCTGTATAGGTCCAGGGTTTGGGGTATTTTTGGAGGGGATGAATGTTTTGCACCAGTTCAAGCGTGTTTTCCATTCCGATGGTGTTCTTTCATTTTGCATTTTCTTCCCTATGAGCATTGCAGCATTTTGCCTGCCTTGTCTGCCTCTGTACAGTAACACAGCACTCCTTTGTATTAAAGAGAAAAAAAAACCTTTAAGGTTTGCCATCCTTCAAGACACTTGCTGGGAAGACACTGAGTTCTTTTTCCTTTTAGCTTTTCTATAATTCTGATGTAAAGGATTTTCTCTGTACAGTATAATAATATTCAATTGCATGTTCTGTTCTCTTACTGATATATTGAATCACCAACACAGTTGTGATCTTTTGCAGCAGGGCAGCCGCACAAACCCCTGCGCTCAGCTAAGACTCTTGGCCACTCCTGTATAAAAGGAAAGAAATGTGTTTCTTTCCCTTCACTGTACTTGCTTGAGCAGAGTTTTATTGTCTGTACATGTGAGCTGTCAGATAGACGTGGAAAAAGTTCAAAAAGAATGCATTCTCCCCTGCCCCTCCCTAATGTATACAGATTGTAACCTGTACAATGAACTGTATGTATGAAAAAAAATGTACTTATTTATAAATGGTTAACACTTGGAAATATTGGGTTGACTACTGTGTTCAGCATGTCTGCTTCAAATATCTAGCTGGTGGAATGGGGGGACGGGCAGTGGCGTAACGTGGGGGGTGCAGGGGGGGCCGGCCGCACCGGGCGCAACATCTGGGGGTTAGGGTGCGCAAATCCACGGGTTAGGGGGTGCAAATTACTTGCCTTGCCCCGGGTGCTGACAACCCACGCTACGCCACTGGGGACGGGACACATGGTTTCCAGGCGCAGCTAATTTGCCAGTTTTAGTTTACACCTTGACTTACGAGTTGATAACACAGCATGTATCTTGGCTCCTTGCAAACTACACTTCTCGGCTTCATCAGCTCCCATTTCAAATACTTATGCCATTGGCATATTTGTGCTCAAGGGAGCAGTTGGCAATACAGGATTTGTTTTCTGATTGTGAGTTTTTATGTAGCCAGGGGGCTAGGGTAATAGTGCTTCAGTTTCCATTGGTAAAAGACGGCACAGTTTGTTTAAGCTAGTATTACAGACACCTCTGGTTATTGGTTCTCCATGTTGGAGTCGTAGAGTTGGAAGGGACCTGAGGATCATCTAGTCCACGGGTGTCAAGCACAAGGCCCGCGGGCCGAATCCGGCCTGCCAGACCTTGTCACGTGGCCCGTGTAGCCGCCGCCGGCCGCCAGCCTTCACCTTTTTTTCTCGCTTTTTTTTTTTTTTGGACACAAGAAAGCCGCCTCTTCAGCGCATGCGCAGCAGCCTACAAGCCAGAGAACGTCTGCCCTCTAGCGGCGCCGGCCGTTCTACACAGGAAACCTCCACTTTACATGCATTCAGGAAACCTCCACTTGTTTTTATATTGAGCGCATGCCATCCTGTGATGTGACAGATCCAACGGCTGCCTGAACCCTTCTCTCCTGTACTGTAAGTCCTACAGATACAACCGGCCCTTTGAGTTTGACACCCCTGATCTAGTCCATACACACACACACCCCGCAGTGCTGGAATATGCAGCTGTCCTGTATGGGGATCAAAGTTGTGACCTTGGCATTATCTGCACAACACTTTTAACAAACTGAGCTATCCAATATCTAGATAAGAATCTCATACACATACAAACATACAAATGAAAACCGTTTTACCTTTGTGTTTGGGAGGCAGCTAAAGAAAGGAACTTTGAGAGAAAAACTTTGAAGTAGAGATGTAATTAAATAAGGGGTTGCATCTTGATGGATAGGATTTTCGACCTCGCTGTGAAAGTTTAGCCACTGCATTTGTGCTAACACATCATCTTCCCAGGATCTGAGGTACCGTATTTTTTTGCTGTATAAGACTCACTTTTTGCCTCCTAAAAAGTAAGGGGAAATGTGTGTGCGTCTTATGGAGCAAATGCAGGCTGTGCAGCTATCCCAGAAGCCAGAACAGCAAGAGGGATCGCTGCTTTCGCTGCCCAGGGATTCAGAATATATTTTTTCTTGTTTTCCTCCTCCAAAAACTAGGTGCGTCTTATGGTCTGGTGCGTCTTATAGAGCGAAAAATACAGTAATATCTAGTCCTGGTCTTCAGTAGAATCTGGATTTGTGTAGCACTGATTAGCTAGCCCTTGCATAAGTCACAAACCTGCATGCATACCACTGTTGGGGCAGAGCTGAGAAATAACTGCACTGAAACTTTTAGTGCTGTAAAAACCTGCATGGTTGAATATGCAAATACTGAAAGAATGCAAGTGTAAAGCACAGGTGGGGTAATGAGCCACAAGAAGCAATCACATGTTCAAATTGGAGGTTGTATGTGTGTCTTTACAGGAGCAAAGCCAAAGTGAAGCTGAGATCACCCCACAGCAAAATGAACCTCACATCTGTTCCTGCTTACAGGTACGGCCATACAGAGGATGACTGCTATGTCCACAACACATTTCAGACAGGATTACAGTAATCATAGTTGCCGTAGGGTGGAGATTGTAGAGAGATTTGTCTCAGGAGGCGCACTACAGACACACAGTCAGATGCACCCATTCTTCAAACCTGGTCTGAACCCATGCTCTAGCTCAGGCATAGGCAAACTCGGCCCTCCAGATGTTTTGGGACTACAACTCCCATCATCCCTGACCACTGGTCCCGTTAGCTAGGGATGATGGGAGTTGTAGTTCCAAAACCATCTGGAGGGCCGAGTTTGCCTACGCCTGCTTTTGCTGCATTGCAGTATATAGTTAACATGCCAGACTATGTTCTTAAGCATTTTCGATATGCTTGGCGACTTGTGAAATTCAGACTGTAAGTACTATGCAGCCTAGTTTTTTGTATGTTTGGAAGCAAGACCCATTTAGTTCAGTGAAGCATTCTTCTAAGTAAACATTAGGAGTGCATCCTTATGTAATCCCAACCACTGCCTACATCTTGCTGCAAATACTGACTGAAAAAACAAAACTCGTCCACCAAACACAGAATATATGGCCGATACAAAAACAAGTTGGCCTGTGCTGAGACAACATTTAGGTTAATGCATTTGTTACAGGGACTGGATTGTTTTTATTTTCATTCTATTACACAATCTTCCAATGGAGAATTTGTGGTGCTTGCAAAGAAAGGTAGCATCTTAACCAATTTCAGTGAGTTTCCAGAAAAATGAATATATATGTGTGTGTGATGCAGATACTTAGCGTTTTCAAGCACCTTTCAAATACCCAGAGCTATAACAAAATCATCCTCAAAATGGCCCTGAAAAAGTTGGTCAATAGTATGCCCTTATTACAACTGATGTATTGAAACTCAAGTCAGTAACCTGCAAAGCAAAGAAGTCCATTACATAAGAGACTGAAATGAAACTTAAATGTCCTATCTAACATTGGCTTTTCAAATCCTATAAATGGGTATCTTTTCTCTGCCCAAAGCAAATGAAGATTTATTGATTTATAGCAATTTGAACCATTGGAAAAGGAATTCCACCACCACCAAAGGCTCCCAGAATAGTTCATTTTCTGCATGCAATTGCCAACATCAGAGGAAAGGCCTCACATCAAAATCCTTGAAAGATGATGGATTGTCAGATTCTGGATTTCTATAAAAACTCGGTGAAATAAGAGAGGTTAGATTTTTAAGTCAAATCTCTACTGATGGAGGAATAGAAGACAATTGCAAAAGCAACACTGTTGACTCTGTCTTCCCACATGCTGTATTTGGTCATTGCTTAAAGGCCCTTATTATTGGGGGCGTCAGAAGTCCCTCAAGTATCATTTTGAAACTGATATGCAAGATAACATTCTTTTAAATAAGGTAACTTGCTGCCTTCCCAAAACCCAACAACTTTTGGATCCCATCCAAGCTGGGATCAACCCCAGAAATCTCTTGTCCATCAGCCATTGATTATTTTTTTCCCATTGCAGCAAAAGTCTGAGTGTGAAGAAAAGCAACTTTGGGGGTGGGGGGTGGGAATGGGGGCTCAATTGTCACCATGGCTTTTAGCCACAGGTAGCAGGGCACAATCCCCATTTGCACTAGGTATTCTGACGACACCCTCCTCTACACAGTTTTGGAATGGGAGCGCTGCTCACAATGCTGTATTTTGAGGGGCCAGTGAACATATCTGTACAAAAACAAGATGTACTGTGGTTGTGCAATGGTGAAATAAGGATTGCTTACCTGTGTGCATGCTGCAACTCAAATCACACTGTCAGCACCACCTGCTGGCTCTGCTGTTGCTCCTGGGTCAAGATGCAGCTCTCAGCTGTTCCAAAGGCGACCTATCAGGAGGGGAACCAAGATATTGACAAGGATGCTCTTGACAGAAAGTACTGTAGGTTCCCTTTAAAAAGTGTTTGCAAAGGGAGCGTGTTAAAATTCGCATGGGTTCTGCAAATGTTGACATGTCAAATATTTTCTATTATACTTTTGTCACGGCCACAGTCCCGTCCCACCCCCTCGCCCCTTCCCCTAAAATGATACTGGAAATATGAGCTGTGCTTCAAGTCACCGCTGATACTGAGTCTCACCCTTGGGGAAACTCAGACCACCCCACCTGGAGAAATTTGGTGAAATTGTCGCCTCCCCGAATTTCTCTGCCCACAAATAGGATGGAGAATTGTAAGAGGTGCCCAGCTCTACATTGCTGGGCAAGGCAGAGAAAGAGCTGCAATATGGAGAAGGAATGGGATAAAAAAAAACACTGGTTGTTTTTATGTGTGCCCAAATTTGCCTCTTCATTCTTACGCTACGAAGATTCCTTTCCCAAGTCTGATGATCTTTAGAGAAACTGTTTAGCAGCTTTGGAACTTGTGTCGCAGGTTGCCTGTGCTCCTCTTGCTTCAATAGCTCTCATGTCTGCAGTGGCGTAGCGTGGGTTGTCAGCACCCGGGGCAAGGCAAGTAATTTGCGCCCCCTAACCCGGGGCAA
This sequence comes from Podarcis tiliguerta, assembly GCF_965153285.1. Taxonomy (NCBI): domain Eukaryota; kingdom Metazoa; phylum Chordata; class Lepidosauria; order Squamata; family Lacertidae; genus Podarcis; species Podarcis tiliguerta. The sequence goes on from NC_139546.1 coordinate 11,109,768, forward strand.
GGCAAGTAATTTGCGCCCCCTAACCCAGGGCAAGGCAAGTAATTTGCGCCCCCCCCCCCGCTGCACTGTCCCTCCCCCAGATATAGTCCCTCGCTCTCTCTCCGCACCGCACCGCACGCCTGGCACCCTCCCCTCCACAGTGGGCGGCGACCCGGCGGCTCGGATCGGATTCGCACAGCCAGCACTGCAGTGAGAGAGAGAGAGTGAGCCAGGTAGGGGCAGAGAGCTGCGAGTGCGAGCGCGCCCCCCCCCAGATGTTGCGCCCGGTGCGGCCGGCCCCCCTGCACCCCCCACGCTACGCCACTGCATGTCTGCCCGGGGGTGTTTCAGCAAGGGCTGAGGTGGTTTTGCAGCAGAGATAGGCAAGCTCCCTGCAGACTGAATTGAAATTAGCTTCCTGGGGGCAAAAGCTCATCTGTACTGAGAGAGTCCTCTGCCTGCTTTGTGTGTGGCCGTTAATTAGTACTGGGCACATACACCATACTGTAATCCCCCACCCCCACCCAATATTCTCAATTTAGCTAGAAGTGAAATAAAAATGACTGTCCTACATGGTACTTAATACTGTGCAATATTATCCTGCAGTGCCCACCCCATGGCAGGATCCTGGCTTCCTCTTTGAAGCCAGAGCAATTTGCTCGTCCCCCCCCCCCAATGATGAGCACAATTTTGTAATTTCATAACTTTGTCATTGCACTCATAAAAATTAATGAGAGTTTGCTCGGGTTGAGATGAAAGCCCCTCTCCCTGAAGTGGGGCGTAAGATGCAAAGAGGAAGCCTATAATTAAAGGAACCCGTAGCCTTGAAAGGCTTCCGTTGAGCATTTCCAGTCCACACTGGGCAGGCTAGTGCTGCAATAGTGTTTCATGGCCAAAAATACTGCCCAGAATTGGTTCAAGAAAAAGGCAACAGCATAGCTCAGCAACTGGGTGGCAACAAGAAAAATCTGTGTTCAATTCCAGACTAAATAGCTAGTTTGGCTTCGCCTGCCTTGCACTCACCCCAACAGCATCATCCTTGGCAGGCAGCTGATTGGAAAATTTGCTCCAAATCTTCAAACACACAAACAGTACATCAAAGTGTTGGGGCTGAACTTGAAAGCCCGAAATGGCTTTGGTCCTGTATACCTGAAGGAGCGTCTCCACCCTTAGTGTTTATCCCAAATACTGAGGTCCAGCTCCGAGGGCCTTCTGGCGGTTACCTCCCTGCGAGAAGTGAGGTTACAGGGAGCCAAGCAGAGGGCCTTCTTGGTGGTGACACCTGCCCTGTGAAACTCCCCCCCCCCCCAACAGATGTCAAGGAGATGAGTAACTAAATAATCCTTAGGAGACGTCTGAAAGCAGCCCTGTATAGGGAAGCCTTTTAAGGTTTAATGTTTTATTATGTTTTTATATATGTTGGAAGCTGCCCAGAGTGGCTGGGACAACCTAGTTAGATGAGCAGGGTACAAATAAATTATTATTATTATTATTATTAGGAACAATGTAAATGGGAGATAATAGTTCCTTGAAAACATTTTATGTTATTAAGTGAATTGGCCTAAACAGAGAAAGTTGTCAGCAAACAGCAAGTTGCTTGGTCTGGTCAGGTGGTCTCTGCATGTATAGAGCAATCAGCAAGAATTTCATTAATGGTTAAAATTAATGACTTTCTGCACACATTGACTCTGCATGTGCAGGATCTCATTCAACATTCTCAGCCAGAGTAAAATGAATGAAATGGGGTTTGGTTCATAAGGCAACTGAGCATTATGAGCTTGTCAAATACATAGAATGAACAAGGTACATCTATATTGTATTAAATCAGTCTGAGTTTAATTAAATGGCTAAAGGCTATACTAAGTGACCTTTACTACGTAAAAGCATAAGACCCCTATTGGATTGGACTAAAGGTCCATTTAAGCCAATATTCTGCTCCCACTGTAGCCAACAAGATGCTTCTGAGAAGCCAACAAGCAGGAAATCAACACAATATTGTATTTATTTAATTTGTTAGTCGTTTTAAGTTGGCCAGGGCAACCCAGAGCATCTTACAACCAACCACCAAACAAACAACCCCACACAGATACAGTAAAACCAAGTGGGGGGGGGGAGATACATTAAACACACCCAACCCAGTTCTAAAAGGCCACATATAGTTAAAGGCCAAAGGCCTGGTTATCTAGGAATGTTTCTGCCTGGCACCTAAAGATATACAGTGATACCTCAGGTTACAGATGCTTCAGGTTACGCGTTTTCAGGTTGCGGACTGCGTGAAACCCGGAAGTACCGGAAAGGGTTACTTCCGGGTTTTGCCACTTGCACAGAAGCACCAAATTGCATCATGCGCAGACGTGGCGCTGCAGGTTATCAATGCTGCGAGTTGCGGACGTGCCTCCTTCACAGATTACGTCCGCAACCTGAGGTTCCACTGTATAAGGAAGCTGCAAGGCAAGCATTGCTGGGGAGAGCTGTCCACAAAAGAATAGTCCTTTCCCAGCAACCAGACAGGAGGTATAATACAACCGCTATGGCTAGTAGCTATTAATAACCTTATCCTCCATGAATCTGTCTAATCCCCTCACTTTAACAACCTATTTCTTGCTTCTACTGACACGGAATTTTGGATTTAAACCAAAATCAGAAAGAGACATCACTGTAATTAGATGTAGATAAACACTGAAAAACATGAAAACAATGTTTTATTAAGCAGCACAACATCCAGATCCCATGCCTCCCCATAACTCATTTTACTTGTAACCCTTTCTTTAAGAAACCAGGATGACTCCCAACCTCAGGGAGGTTCATTAAACTTTCTTGAAGTAGCAGCCCTGTCCTAAGCATTTCTGATGAAGAACTAGATCAGGCATAGGCAAACTTGGCCCTCCAGATGTTTTGGGACTACAACTCCCATCATCCCTAGCTAACAGGACCAGTGGTCAGGGATGATGGGAATTGTAGTCTCAAAACATCTGGAGGGCCGAGTTTGCCTATGCCTGAACTAGATGTAGGGCCTCAATAGCCAGTAATTCACTCCCCCAGCCCCACATCCTCACACCTCTCCCCCCCATCAAGAGCTGTAGAGCAATCCCAGAAATTATTGCTAGAAGTGGGGGGGGGGGAGAGAGAGAGAGGTGTGAGGATGTGGGGCTGGGGGAGTGAAAGTCCAGCGCAGAAATGGAGAGACCAGAAATTTTACTTGTGTGTACGCTTACTGCAACTTTCCTGCTCTGAATGGTGCTGAGTCTCTACTGCTGCACTTTTATATTATGTATTGAAAACTGCATGGCTGGGGAAGATGATGATGAAGAAGAAGAGTTTGGATTTGATATCCCACTTTATCACTACCCGAAGGAGTCTCAAAGCATCTCACATTCTCTTTTCCCTTCCTCCCCCACAACAAACACTCTGTGAAATGAGTGGGGCTGACAGACGTCAAAGAAGTGTGACTGGCCCAAGGTCACCCAGCAGCTGCATGTGGAGGAGTGGAGACGCGAACCCGGTTCACCAGATTACGAGTCTGCCGCTCTTAACCACTACACCACACTGGCTCTCAGACTTCTGTGACACTTAAGGTGCTCCCAAAAGAAACAGTGTGGCTTGGTTCACTTTTCTGACAATTGTGTATTTCAGACGCTGTCTCCCTGGTTCACTCGCCATTCCCTGGACAGTCACTGAGGCAGAATGCTCAGTCATAGATGATGCATTGACTACAAGAGCCACAAATCAAGTTCACCACATCAAGAAAGAAAGAAAGAACCCCTGTCTCCCAAACGCAGATCTTGGTGAATCACATAAACCTGATGTATGTCATACACACTCTGCAAGATTGCTTTTTAAGAAACCATTTGGGTGAGGGAGTCTCGTGGAACACGGTTTACAGCTCAAGTGCTCTTGGTTCACCGAAAAATTACAAGCAACTTTCTGTGTGAAAGGCACACCTACTTCAGAATCCACAAGGAAAAATTGGTCATGCCTGGAGGTAAACCAAAGGCCTTCCTTCCACCCATTTTTCTTACTTGTTTATGTCATTTGACCACTAGGTGTCAGGGAAGGCTCACAAAATTGGATTAAAGTTCCTCAGATTTGGTGGCATTTGAAGGAGGTTTAAAACTTTGCAGTTGGGGGAGGCCTAGATTCACCCCCCCAAAAAATGCAAGATATGCGGGTGGTTTGTGTGCGAGGAGGGTGATTAGAAGCCAGACAGTTGGGATTAGATAAGCCAAACATATCAGGCATGTTCTTTATGCATCAAAATACAAAGTTCCTATGAAAAACCACTAAAATACAATGATAAACATGGATTCCAGGCACACAAAATCTGTCCCTTTCAAGAGTCCCTTTCAAGAGTTGCCTTAACAATTTACCTATGCAGTTTAGGACATCAACCCTTACAGCCAGGTGACTTAAAAAAAAAAAATACTGATGAGCTAAAATACACGGTCATTAGTATTTTGTGCAATTTATTTAAAATGTTTATAACTTGTCTTTCTGCCTACCAGCAGGCCTGCAAAGAGGCTGACAATGTGAAAATTAACACATAATAAACATATGGTCCTTTTTTAAAGGCCAGTGATAACTGTTGAAGGCTTGGGGAGTGAGGGACTGAAGGAAACATTCACTCCCCAGCCTCCAGATTTTATTGGACTCCAAACTCCCATCAGTGCAGCCAGTGGTGAGGGATGATGGAGTCATTGTGCAGCGACATCTGGACTAGGGGGTCCCCCACCCCTGCCTTAGATGTTGCCTGTCAGGCTGTTGCACAAACCAAATGTATCATCTTTAGTTAGCTTGTTCGCTCCCTCCCTTGGGTTGCTATGAACTGTGCTCCGTGCAATTCAGTTCCTATCTGCAATACAGTGGATCCTCTGGTTGCAAATGTGATCCGTGTGGGAGGCATGTTCGCAACCCGCAGTGCCGCATCTGCGCACGCGCAGGTCGCGATTCGGTGCTTCTGCGCATGCGCAAAGAGCAATTTAGTGTTTCTGCGCATGCGCGAGCACCAAAACCCGGAAATAACCCATTCCGGTACTTCTGGGTTCAGCACAGTGCACAACCTGAAAAGGTGCAACCTGAAGCATCTGTAAACCGAGGTATGACTGTATACGTGTTTATGTTATTAAAATATTTCCATCCCGCTTTTCCATTCAAAAACCTACAAGGCAGCTAACAAAATTCTTTAAAATACATAATGCCAGTGTTTACCGTATTTTTGGCCCTATAGGACGCACTTTTTCCCATCCAAAAATGAAGGGGAAATCTGGGTGCGTCCTATGGGGCGAATGCAGGCTTTCGCTGAAGCTTGGAGAGAGAGAGAGGTCGGTGCGCACCGACCCCTCTCGCTCTCCAGGCTTCAGGAAGACATCTGCAGCCTAGGCAGCCCTGCGGGAGTTCCCGCAGGGCTGTTTAGGCTGCGGATAGCAGCCTGCTTCCCGCAGCACCGGGTGCGCTGAAAGCAGAGCGCCCAGCGCTTAGGGAACACATCCGCAGCCTAGGCAACCCTGCGGCAGTTCCTGCAGGGCTGTCTAGGCTGCGGATAGCAGCCTGCCGCCTGGCGCGAGAGGCGCCTTGAAGCAGAGCGCCCCTCGCGCCGGGCAGACATCCGCAGCGTGGGGAGCCCTGCAGGAGTTCCCCGCAGGGCTCACCACGCTGTGGATAGCAGCCTGCCGCCCGGCCAGCCCCACAAGCTTGGGGGACAGCAGCGCCGCCATCCCGCTGTTCCTCGACCTGGTTCGGTTTCCCCGACCTGGTTTTGGGGGGGAAATAAAGGAAAAAAGGTGCGTCCTATGGGACGGAGCATCCTATGGGACGAAAAATACGGTAAATGGAAGAGGCAGCTCCCTTTCCCCATTGCTACCAAAGGCTTTTGACTTGGCTCTGTGTTGCGCCTACCCTTTTCTTACTACAATTCTGCAAGGTAAAATCTGCCAGCTTCTAAGCTGACAACAGAAGAACTTGCCATTCTTAAGAGATTCTGCACTCCCTCCTCTACTGAAAGGACACTGCACTAGGCTTGGTGCACTGCTTGCTTGCTGCAGTCCGTGTTATGTTCTGCTGTCAAAATCCACTTGACACATGAGAGGAAATGCAGGAGCTTGGATAGTAAGAATTATCAAAGAGAAAGCCAAGCCATCACTTGGCAGATGCTGCGAGTTACATGGTTCTTCCAGGTTGGGCTTGCTTGTGTGGATTTAGGCTTGGCAGACCAAGGCCATGCAAGCTGCTGCTTCTCTTTCAAGCCCGCAAATCAACAGCATGGAAATGCTTGCTGCTTAAAATCAGACCCAGCACCCGTTTCATCACATATTCTTCGAGCGGAGCAAGGCACAGAGAGCCCTGACAGTTGTTATTTCGGATGACAGCAATTTTGGCACAAGAAATCTTTCAAGCAGAAAAAAAGCATTAGGAAGTAATATTTTGGCTTTCAGGTCTGAAATAGCCATTTTGATCCTTTGCTGCAAACACTGCGGCAATCCTTTTCATTTTTTAAAAAAGTGTAGACATAAGCATTCTGATCCAGTAAAGGTAAAGGGACCCCTGACCATTAGGTCCAGTTGTGACTGACTTTGGGGTTGCGGCACTCATCTCGCTTTATTGGCCAAGGGAGCCAGCGTACAGCTTCCGGGTCATGTGGCCAGCATGACGAAGCCACTTCTGGCAAACCAGAGCAGTGCACAGAAACGCCGTATACCTTCCTGCCAGAGAGGCACCTATTTATCTACTTGCACTTTGACGTGCTTTCAAACTGCTAGGTTGGCAGGAGCAGGGACCGAGCAACGGGAGCTCACCCCGTCGCGGGGATTCGAACCACCAACCTTCTGATCGGCGAGTCCTAGGCTCTGTGGTTTAACCCACAGCGCCACCTGCCAGTAGGGAGCATCTTATGGGGCTGGCTGACTGGGTAGCCTCAAGCCTTGCTCTGCGTATCCTTAGCCAGGACTAGGACAATGTTAACATTTTCCAATTCACTTTAGTATGTCCCCAGTTCCCTTCTGACTGCGCATGCTGCTGAGCCCCTCTTCGAAAAGCTGTAATGACACCTATCAGCTCTTCAGTGATGTGTATAGAATGGGAGAGGTTGGATTTAGCTACCTTCCTGACACAATTACTGCTTTTTGAAGAAGTATTCATGGTGCAGCTACATGTGTTTTTTCAAAGGCCATCTCCTGTGGAGGATGGAAATAGGTTTTGTGTTCTGCCACAGCCTCCCTGGGTAGATATGGGGCACAATATTTGGAAGCTATCATGAAATCTGTCCTTTTGAATATCTCTCCTACGAGGTGTTTGTTTAGTTTCTTTGCCTGCGTTTTCTGCATTTGTGCTCACAGGTTCTCTGCAACTGGGTGTTGTATGTGATTTATCTTGATTTCAAGCTGAACATTGTAATTAGGTCCCCCCCCCCTTAATATCCTAGTGGTTGAAGCTGAGATATGTGCATGTATGTACGTCACAATCGTGCTTGTTTGTTTTTTTTTAAGAAAATTGACTGCAAAAAGTTACATGGACAATCTAAAATGGCCCGCAGTAGATCATAGAATCATAGAGTTGGAAGAGACCACAAGGGCCATCGAGTCCAACCCCCTGCCAAGCAGGAAACACCATCAGAGTACTCCTGACATTTGGTTGTCAAGCCTCTGCTTAAAGACCTCCAAAGAAGGAGACTCCACCACACTCCTTGGCAGCAAATTCCACTGTCGAACAGCTCTTACTGTCAGGAAGTTCTTCCTAATGTTTAGGTGGAATCTTCTTTCTTGTAGTTTGGATCCATTGCTCCGTGTCCGCTTCTCTGGAGCAGCAGAAAACAACCTTTCTCCCTCCTCTATGTGACATCCTTTTATAGATTTGAACATGGCTATCATATCACCCCTTAACCTCCTCTTCTCCAGGCTAAACATGCCCAGCTCCCTTAGCCGTTCCTCATAAGGCATCGTTTCCAGGCCTTTGGTTGTTTCACAGACTTAACAGCAAAACAACAGATACCTGCATTGCATCTCTACAATTCTATGATTCTGTTCTGTGATTCTATGGCCTGGAAGGCTGAAATGTAAGGCATTTATTTATTTTTCATTTGAGAAAGAGAATAACTCCCAAGAGAGGAGAACATGTTTTACTGACCCATTTGAAACAATATGGTACCTCGGGTTACAGAAGCTTCAGGTTACAGACTCCGCTAACTCAGAAATAGTACCTCGGGTTAAGAACTTTGCTTCAGGATGAGAACAGGAACCGTGCTCCGGCGGTGCGGCAGCAGCGGGAGGCCCCATTAGCTAAAGTGGTGCTTCAGGTTAAGAACAGTTTCAGGTTAAAAACGGACCTCCAGAACGAATTAAGTTATTAACCCAAAGTACCACTGTATTAAGGGATGCGGGTGGCGCTGTGGGTAAAATCCTCAGCGCCTAGGGCTTGCCGATCGAAAGGTCGGCGGTTCGAATCCCCACGGCGGGGTGCGCTCCCGTTGTTCGGTCCCAGCGCCTGCCAACCTAGCAGTTCGAAAGCACGTCAAAGTGCAAGTAGATAAATAGGGACCGCTTACTAGCGGGAAGGTAAACGGCGTTCTGTGTGTGGCTCTGGCTCGCCAGAGCAGCGATGTCACGCTGGCCACGTGACCCGGAAGTGTCTCCGGACAGCGCTGGCCCCCGGCCTCTTGAGTGAGATGGGCGCGCAACCCTAGAGTCTGTCAAGACTGGCCTGTACGGGCAGGGGTACCTTTACCTTACCACTGTATTAGTATGGATAATGATAACAATCTTCTTCCCCAAACAGAAGTTCATGAAGAACTGAGATATATTAGTGGGATATGAGCAGAAGAACTATTAGATAGAGACAGAGGATTCGGCAACATTCAGGCAATTATATCGTTATAATTGTGTTATAAACATGCGACACCAGATGAGTTTGATCCTTGGGCAATCCGATTTTCCATTATGAGCTTTAGAAAGCGTTTTCCTGTAACACTTTTTTAGATGTCTAGATCCAGCCAGAGTTACTGGGGATAGAGTTTAAAGAACCACAGTATACTACAAAGCTATACCTTATCACACTGTGGCACACATTTTAAAAATTGGCAAACTTTCCTGTGTTACCCATGCGGTAGGTTAGCTGCCTGTATTCACCCATTGTCTTCAACTCAGCCAACCTTACTAATGGACTCTTTTTAGTCTTCAACACCTAATCAACGCTAATGGGTAGCATCTGGCTTCCAGTGTAGCTCATTGCTGCAAGCGTTACATAAAAGCCACCCAGTTTCTTTCTGTTGAGCAGCTCGCATGTTGGGAGGGGGTCGGTTCTTTCGAATCTTTTTATATTATTATTATTTCATTTCTTTTTAATCTATCCCTAATGAGCAGCCTGCACATAGCTCTTTCATTTAAAGTAGGCCTGATTTTATTAAATCTGTCTTGGCTCTTTAGCGTATGAACTTCCAACAGCCCGTAACAAAATTCTCACTGAGCTGATTCCTCTTTTTTGCTGCTTCTGACTGGAATTGTCTAAATCTTCTGAACTGGAGATGATCCTGGAAGCAGCCAGATCAGGGAGATCAATCTGAGGGAAATGCAGCCGGACACCGAGCTTTTCCTAGCTGATTAAATCCCGCAAATTTTGACCTTCTTGTTCAATGAACTGAGATGTTGTGGACCTTTTTTTGTTCAGGGAGCAAATATTTTGGGCCCATTAAATCTAGCACAGTGTTGTGCAGTATTCAAGAAAGTGATATGAAAGATTTTTATTGCACATCCAAGTGGGCATAACAAGTATCTTTGTTGATATTTCCTTTGGATTTTTTGCACGTAGAAAAGTCCAGACTCAAGGTATCATCATCCCTGAATAAAAAAAGCGTTTAGCATGTCACCGTGGTTTCTAAGACAGGAAGCATGTCAATGTCGAAAGGAACTGCTCAGACCAGTGATCTTCCCTACATACTCTCTGAAAAGCATCTGCCAGCCCCTCAGCCTTCTCCACATGCCCTATAAACAGCATCCCACCTTAGCAAGTAAAGCTGGAGTCTCTTTCTGTTGATACTGAATCTTCTTCATTTTCCTCATCTGCCTAGACACCAATGTTACCAGAATATCCATGTTGACCTAAGACACCAAAAAATTTTGCTTCTAACTTCTTCTTTTAGCCCTCCTGAGTGCCCTTTTATTTTTATTTTTCAATAGATTTTTATTATTTTCTTTACACAGTCATTCTTACAATACATTAATCAACATATAAACCTTTTCGCTCTGTCGAGCTTGTGACTTCTCTTCTTCCCTTCAGCTGGTAAAGGTAGAGGTAAAGGTAAAGGGACCCCTGACCATTAGGTCCAGTCATGGCCGACTCTGGGGTTGCGGCGCTCATCTCGCTTTATTGGCCAAGGGAGCCGGCGTACAGCTTCCGGGTCATGTGGCCAGCATGACGAAACCGCTTCTGGCGAACCAGAGCAGCGCACAGAAAAACCGTTTACCTTCCCGCTGGAGCGGCACCTATTTATCTACTTGCACTTTGACGTGTTTTTGAACTGCTAGGTTAGCAAGAGCAGGGACAGAGCAACGGGAGCTCACCGCATAATGGGGATTCGAACCACCAACCTTATGATCGGCAAGTCCTAGGCTCGCGTCCCATCCTTCAGCTGGTATCCCTTATCAAATCCAATCACGTATTTTAACTTTTTACATCTTATCTACATTGTAGGAATTACTTCAGTCCTGCTACTGTCTTTAAATTTTTACAGTTATCCTTTAAGTATACAATAAATTTACTCCAATTATCCTGGAATTTCTGATCGTCCTGTTCCCGAATCCTGCTGGTCAGTTTGGCTAACTCTGCATAATCCATCATTTTTGCCTGCCACTCCGCAATAGTAGGAATTTCTTGTGATTTCCAGTTTGGGGCCTGAGTGCCCCTTTAATCACTGCCTTTTAATATTTCCATTGCAGTAAGTCCTCCCCAGCCAGGATATGCCTAACTGTTTGAAAAAGAGTATTATGTTCCTTAATCTCCTCACTACATTCATCCGACCACCATGGGGGACATTTTCTAACCGCTTCTCATTTTGTTCCACTTAGGAATCGCTGGAGTGGTTGCCCCAGTATACTTTGCACCCACTATTCATAAAACTCCACATCATCACAGCCGCCATAATCCTCAACAACAGCCAGGCACATAAACAATTCCAAATTAGCCTCCTTAAAGTTCATTAGACCTTTGAGCCACATCTATATCATTTCTGATTCCCCAACCCTCATATGAGACCTGGGCATCGTTGTCCATATTGCTCTCCTCAATAACGTCTTACTCACCCTGAGCTTGCAAGACTTTCAGACAGGGCGACAGTCCAGCAAATGAGTCAAACCAAGTGGGAATTCCATCACTCTAAACTACTAGTACATAACCTTCACGTAAGCATTTCCAGGAATTGCTCGTTTTTTTGTCAGCATTTCAACTTTCCCAGAGGGAACTGTGACTAAAAATCACCACACAATATACAAGGACCCAACACCACCTCCAGGAGACAATTTAAACCACCGGCATCTAGAGGGAGACGGAGATTATAGGAATTAAATGCCCTTAAAATACCGTATTTTTTGCTCTATAAGACTCACTTTTTCCCTCCTAAAAAGTAAGGGGAAATGTGTGTGCGTCTTATGGAGCGAATGCAGGCTGCGCAGCTATCCCAGAAGCCAGAACAGCAAGAGGGATTACTGCTTTCGCTGTGCAGCGATCCCTCTTGCTGTTCTGGCTTCTGAGATTCAGAATATTTTTTTTCTTGTTTTCCTCTTCCAAAAACTAGGTGCGTCTTATAGAGCGAAAAATACGGTATCAACACTTAACTAAAGGGCTATCTAAAGCAAGATATTCAAGAGAGGTCTCCAAACCCCCACCACCACTCTTCCCCCCCCCCCAGCTCAGCATAATTCAAACCTTCTTTAACAAAAATTGCAATACCTGCTGCCTCTATCTTTCCAAAGAGCCATGTAAGTCAACTATCTGAACTCCAGAGACATGTTTCTTGTGCTCGGACCAAGTCTGGGAACACCTGCAAATTAGTCAGCGAATGCTTCAGTTCCTGGCCACCAGCCACTAAACTATGAACCTCCCAACTCAGTAGCTCCAGGCCTACCATGCTCTGATTCCAAGCACCCTAAGATCTCATAAACACGCTCACTTTCCAAATACTTCTAAAGGGTCCTTAATATCATCATCTTTTTTCTCAGTCTGCAGTTGCTAACTTCAACTATAAATGCAACAAACTTTTCTTTCCTAACAGAGGATAAGTACAGTCATACCTCAGCTTGTGAACGTGATCTGTGCGGGAGGCACGTTCACAACCCGTAGTGTTGTGTCTGCGCATGTGCGTGATGCGATTCGGCGCTTCTGCGTATGCGCATGATGTCATTTTGTGGTTTTGCACATGCGCAAGCGCCGAAACTCCGAAGTAACCCGTTCCGGTACTTCTGGGTTCGGCACGGTCCGCAACCCAAAAACGTGCAACCCGTAGCTTTCGCAACCCGACGTATAACTGTATAGACTTTCTGCTCCCCCCCCACCTGCACTGAAAGATAAGGAGGAGCACCAGAAACCACAGAATTGGGCGCAATCCTCCTCTGCTCCCTGGACTACCGAGCTTTGGTGGCAGAGGAAATCCCTTCATTCACTTGCAAAGTTTGGCTGCCCCAGGCTTTTTTAGCCACTGGACAATTCCTAGACCAGGTGTCGGGAGCAGGCCAGCAATAAATCACACAGAGTAAACGGAGTTAACTCTTTATTAGAAGAAACGAAGTCAGCTCAGGAGTGCCAGGCCAATGAGCACAGCAACTCTTCCTAGTAGGTCTTGCCCATATGTGGCTGTTGTGGAGACTGAAGGTCCCTGCCTTCCCACAGCTGCCTGTCACCTCCTCTTCTGGGTCCTTTGCAAGCAACCTGAGACTATGCCAAGTGCCTCTCTTTGCTCCTCCCTCTTCATACCTCTCCTAGTCCTGGGAGACTGGGGAGCTTGTTGCAGCAGAAGGGGGAGACGCCCTGGCTTCTTCACCAGCCTGAGTCATCTCTACTTCTTGGCCTCCCTCCTCTCCTGCTTCAGCTTCTGAGTCTGCACTTCTCTCTGCCACAGACTCTCCCAATTCACTGAGCCCTGTTGCCCTTCAGCTTCCAACACCTCTTCTTCCCAGTCTTCTCCCTGTGACCACTCATTGTTGTTCCACCACCACTCCCCGGGCTCTGAGACTTCTTCCCCAGTAGTTCCGCAACTGGTTCCTCCCGTCATTCCTCTGTGTCCAACCAGTTTGTGACACGTATGTTTTCATTTCTCTTTCTCGCCCACCTAGAAATACAGTTTGCCCCTTCTGTGCCCTCCCGGAATTAATATTTTTCTGGTGCCACCACTGACCATATCTTATCTAACTATGCCAGTCCTAGCTGAATGGTGGGGATCTGACCGACTTCTTGTTGATTCCTATGAACAATAAAATCATACTGGGTGGGGTGGGGGTGGAATATCTATTGCCTTTTGATTAGTTGCCAATTTTCACTTCTCTAACCATTTTTCCACCAAAGCCACCTGCCAGATTTGGTTGTACCATATATTTTAAACTAAGCCCCTCTAGGTTCTTCCATGTCTGCAAGATCACTGTCTTTGCAACAGTTAACAGATAACTAATCAAGTTTTTCTGCAGGCTTTTGTTTTCTCCAATAAATAAGGAGAGAAATAAGTGTATTTATAATGGGACAGGATATGGGGGAATCAAGAACATGGGATGGGCTTACTTTTCATTTGTCTGGTGAGGCTCATGTGCCTGTAACAGCTGTGCTAAAGCCTTTCTCAGTATAAAGATGTAATGGCAAGGACACTTTTCTTCGTGAATCCTAGCTATTAATCCAGCTATGGGAAAAGGACTTAAGCGCCACAGCCTGGAATAGATTGTGTTTGGGATTTAATGCACTATGACGCAACCTCTCAAATTTGTTCCTATATATTTGAAGCTTGATTACATAGTTTTTTCCAACTCAAGCAGGAATAAGCTTTGTGTTTAAAATTTGTTGTTTAGTCGTTCAGTCGTGTCTGACTCTTCGTGACCCCATGGACCAGATCACGCCAGGCACTTCTGTCTTCCACTGCCACCCGCAGTCTGGTCAGATTCATGTTTGTAGCTTCGAGAACACTGTCTAACCATCTCGTCCTCTGTCATCCCCTTCTCCTTGTGCCCTCCATCTTTCCCAACATCAGGGTCTTTTCCAGGGAGTCTTCTCTTCTCATGAGGTGGCCCAAGTATTGGAGCCTCAGCTTCACGATCTGTCCTTCCAGTGAGCACTCAGGGCTGATTTCCTTAATAATGGATGCGTTTGATCTTCTTGCAGTCCATGGGACTCTCAAGAGTCTCCTCCAGCACCATAATTCAGAAGCGTCAATTCTTCGGCGATCAGCCTTCTTTATGGTGTTTAAGATACACAAGCCCAAACAAAAACACCCCTAGGTTTCCAGCCAATCTATGTGTGTGTGTGCAAGAATTGTGTATCTTTATCATAGTGCTAGGGACGTGGGTGGCGCTGTGGGTTAAACCACAGAGCCTAGGGCTTGCTGATCAGAAGGTCGGCGGTTCAAATCCCTGTGACCGGGTGAGCTCCCTGCTCCTGCCAACCTAGCAGTTTGAAAGCACGTCAAAGTGCAAGTAGATAAATAGGTACCGCTCCGGCGGGAAGGTAAACGGCGTTTCCGTGCGCTGCTCTGGTTCGCCAGAAGCGGCTTAGTCATGCTGGCCACATGACCTGGAAGCTGTATGCCAGCTCCCTTGGCCAGTAAAGTGAGATGAGTGCCGCAACCCCAGAGTCGTCCACAACTGGGAGTTGATGGGAGTTGTAGTCCCAAAACAGCTGGAGGGGCAAGTTTGGCCATTCCTGCTCTAAACAAACCAGTTCAACCTAGATTTTAGCTTGTCTATGATGCCCCTCCCCTGAGGACATTCTCCTCCTCCAGCTTGTGTAGCAATTCCTGCTGTTGTCCTACGTGGTGAGTCACCTCCTGCAACGACACCACACCATCTAACTGATTCACCATTTCAACTGCTTTGCTAGCGATCTTCTGCTTGCAAACTCTTGCAATTGCTGCCATCCTTATAGCAGAAACATACTGCTACATGGGCTGCGCAGCTTCTTGAACCCTGCCTTCTACAACCCTGTCTGCAGAGAGCAGGCGTAGGTGACTGAAACATTCTGTTAACCGCTGCCTGAGGTTTATGTCTGCTGATCTTCTTCCCCCCAAAGTTTTGCTGCTTTAATCCTGCTGCTTCTTGGCATAACTGCACAGCTCTATTCAACGTCAACTCAAGCTCCTCCAACAAATGTCATTGCAACCCAGAATGGTTTACGCCCTGCACAATCTGACCTCTTGTGAAAGCTTCTCAGCACTCCGAAAGTTAAGAGGGAAAGGATTGGACTCGCAATTTGAGAGAAACGTTCCAAAGGTTTCTCCGTCTTGCTGAAACCTTTATCTAAATTTATGCCTTTCCACTGTCAGTTTTAGGAAGACGGTGCTTCCCACCGGGGCCTTGTAGCTGTTTTTCTCGTCAGCAGTCAGCTCAGAGGAATAATGCAAGTTTCACGCATCAGTGCCTGCCACATTAAGAAAAACAGCAATTTTCTGAACATCTGTCTTATAATCTATGTAGCAAATAAGAAATGTCTTCCATTCCTCAGCTCCCCAGTGCGAGAAAGATAAAGGACTCAACGCCCTCAAATATTCCACTGTACTTTCACACAATATAAGTCACTCCTGGTAGGTACCATGTGCTGTTTTCTGGATGAAGTTCTAAATTCAATGTAGTACTTTAGAGCGGTTACTTTATTAATGAATGAGCAGACACGTATGTGCAAATTCCACCAATCAAACCTAACCTTCTCTAGTGGGGAGGCTTGCTCTTAAGAAACATTATCAACATGTTCAAAGGTCTGACAAGACAAAGAAAGCTGGTGGATGGTTATAGCCAAGGCAGAGTGAAATGTGATTACACACACATACATACACACATACACTCACGTGTTGGATGCAGTCTAGGTTATTGAGCCTTAGCTGGGAACATAGGAAGTTGCCTTATATGGAAGTCCGGCCACTGCTCAGGCTTGCACCCCGGAGAGGTCATTTTGGTGTTAGTGCAGCAAAAACAGCACGGGAGGCAGCAGTTATGAGTTACTGGCCACTGCAGCCACATCAGGCGCTGAGATTCCCCAGCAATTTGACTTCACCCCTGGAACGCACTCTGTTGTCTCAAGGCAGATGGATACCAACAACCGTTGCTCCATCTAGCTCAGTACTGTCTACACGGATTGGCAGCCTCTCTCCAGGGTTACCGTCAGCTGTACCTAGAGATGTCATTGGGCAGGCTTCCTCAAACTCGGCCCTCCAGATGTTTTGAGACTACAGTTCCCACCATCCCTGACCACTGGTCCTGCTAGCTAGGGATCATGGGAGTTGTAGGCCCAAAACATCTGGAGGGCTGAGTTTGAGGAAGCCTGTCATTGGGGATTGAACCAGAGACCTTCTGCACTCAAGTCAGATGCTCTACCACTCAGCTATGGCCCTTCCTACAGAAGGCAAATTATGCACCCAAAAGCACCACTTCAGCCTGTGAGCATTTCCAGCGGCTAGAACCAAACTGGAGCCCTCCAATGTTGTCACGACCAGAAAACAGCAACGCCTCTTCCCCTCTCTCCCTGGCCACTGGCATTCCCTCCCCAGAGTGTTCCTTTCGGCAGAGTTAACAGAAACAACTGCGTTGCTGACAGTTCAGTAATCGCAAAAAGCATCTCAGCACACTCCAGTGCTGTTAACTTAGCTATCACATGGCTCATCGTGGAGAGGGAGAGGGAGAGAACAGCAGCTTTTAGGGGGTCTGCTTTAGTGGCTAATGCACAAGACTTGCGTTGTGGCGGGGGGCGGGGGGGGGGGGAGCAGTCACAAAACATTCCTTCAACCAAAAGCGGCAGGCCATTATATAACCATATAAATGACTGCCCTACTGCCAATGAGAAAAGCTTGTAGTTTCTCAGTGGGAAGCCGCTTGCGTTTCTCCTAGAGCAAAAGAATCTCACTTCTGGAAGAAAATGCAAGTTTTCCGTGTGTTTTCAAGGGGAGACAGGGTGTCATAAAGAAGAACCAAGAGTCCAGCCTTTAGAATGCCTGGCTCAAAGGATGTGGGAGGGTGTTCAAAGGACAAATCATTCAGAATCATCCCCCCAGTTCACCACCTAAAACTGGACATTGGATTTGGAAGGACTGTTTTTGTTCAGCCATCCCTGCACGACTTGCATTAAGTTAGAACTCTGTCCTGGAATTGGCTGAGTGCTGGAGTATCTAACGTAATAAGAAAGAAGAGCATGCACAGAGTACCTTTTCATCACCAAGAGGCTTGAACTCCATGTATGCTATTTTTAAGCACTGGCTAAAAGTCAAGTGTCAGATCTTAACCAGCAGCCTCTGTTCTCTGGAACAAAGGAAGCATCAAAATCTGCCATGTAGCAGATGTGAAGAGGAATCTTAGATGTATCTGAAGTCCCTTTCTCTGGCTCTCAGGACTCTCCCCCACATCATGACCCTTTCCCAGCCACATCTCTCACTGACTCTGTTTGCCCACTCCACAAAGGTTTTTGTCTCTCTGGTAATGCCTTTTGTTGGAGGACTAACCCATTGCACCAAGGTAAACTCTGCATTTGTCCATTGTGCTAAAAAACTTTCCCCACCCGCAGACCCTCCAAGTGTCCCTATTTTCCAGGGAAGGTCCTGGATTTACAGAAACCGTCCTGGATTCTGGCTTGATCCTGGAAATCCCGCATTTCCTTTGTTGTTGTTTAGTCGTGTCCGACTCTTTATGCCCCCATGGACCAGAGCACGCCAGGCACTCCTGTCTTCCACTGCCTCACACACCTTGGTCAAACTCATGTTGGTAGCCCCGAGAACACTGTCCGACCATCTCGTCCTCTGTCTTCCCCTTCTCCTTGTGCCCTCCATCTTTCCCAACATCAGGGTCTTTTCCAGGGAGTCTTCTCTTCTCATGAGGTGGCCAAAGTATTGGAGCCTCAGCTTCAGGATCTGTCCTTCCAGTAGGCACTCAGGGCTGATTTCCTTCAGAATGGATAGGGTTGATCTTCTTGCAGTCCATGGGACTCTCAAGAGTCTCCTCCAGCACCATAATTCAAAAGCATCAATTCTTCGGCGATCAGCCTTCTTTATGGTCCAGCTCTCACTTCCATACATCACTACTGGGAAAGCCATAGCTTTAACTATACGGACCTTTGTTGGCAAGGTGATGTCTCTGCTTTTTAAGATGCTGTCTTAGTTCGTCCCTATTTTCATTGGAGAAATGTTGGGGGGCACATTGCCTCTTTCATCAGGAATGGAGAAGCACTGACTCCCCAGATGTTACACTCCCCATCAGCCCTAGCAAGAATGGCCAGGGGTGAAGGGAGCTCCGTTCACAGCAACCGCTGGAGGGCCAAGCGTTCCCCACACCCGCCTTTCACCTTTGTCCCTCCTGTGGTTCCCCATTGTGAGTTATAATGAACTGATCATGGTTATGAAATGTGCCTCTTAAGGAATAGCAAAAGCTCTGCAAGGAAAGCAATATTTAATCTGTTTCAAAACAGGAGCGCATTTTGCATTTGTGGCCATTCTGATAAGCAGCATTGATAGCCACACGGTAATTAAACTTGATGACTGCAACTCTGAGAACAGGCATGCTAATCAGCCCTCTGGGTGATATTTTTAATCTTCTCTTTAAGAGAAAATGATGAACTTTGGCACATTATATGGACTCATAAAAGCTGGCAGCTTCTAAGAAATGCATGGGCTTCCAGAGATATCACCTCTGCTTATTTTGCATTGCCCGTGGTTCAAGAAGAGAACCAAGGGAAAACAAATGCTTGCATATATACACGGAGCACGTTTCTTATGGGCTTCTTCTGCCTCCCAAATGCACTTGTCAGATCCGTGTTTGGTTCTTTTCCCCCTGCTTCAAGAAGCACAGGTTGAATCCCACTCATGTGGACTTAGAAACCACCAACAAACCGTGCCTTTGGCTCAGTTTGAGCCTCAGTTTGTTATTCTCACCTGGCTCTGAAGAGAAGGAGAAACAGAACTGTGTGCCATATTGATGACAACACATCCCAAACCCCACTAAGGAACTCGCTCAGTGGTTCCATGGAGATTGGGGGTGGTGAAGACAGATTCCCCAAGCATCTTAGGGAATCTCACATTGTGGACGGCCCCTGTGGAACTGAGCTGAGCACCGGGATTCTTTGATGGAATACATGGGCTTTAAATATACGGGGCGGATCATCTGCTACCTGATCTTTCTGACTGGAGATACTGGTAAATTGAACTGAGGACCTTCTGCACGCCAACCAGGTGATTTGCCACTGAGCTGCCCCAGTTGTACCTGCCAGGTCAACCTCTTCATCCATAATCAAGTCATGCGTGAGTGATGTTCTGTTGTGAGCTAGTCTGAGCTTCTTCCATTGGAGCGGGGAGAGCAGTTTGCCTTATTTTCTAACTCAGTCCAATGTAAGCCTGGGGGATGTTGTCCATCTCTATTAATTAGTGGGATGGTGTTGGTGGAGGCAGTGACAGTGTCAAGGGTGAGAGAAGGGGACGTCACAGACAGCAAGGCCACAAGTAAGCAAGATGCCAGAGGAGGAAGGAAATTGCACCAAGGAAGATGTGGGTTTTCCACCCTGGCCTTCCTGGGAATGTTGGTGGCAGAAAATGCCGTCCATACTTTGCACAGCACAATCTGAGTTTTGTTTCGCTTCTACTGCTGCCTTTCTGTAGAGGCATGGGTGTCTGCGAGGGAGGGTACTTGTCCCCTCCTGGAATCCTAAAGGTATTTCTTTATTTACACCCAGTTAGTCTGTGTGCTTGCAGAAAATTACACGAGTGCTGGCCTGCAACTGAAGCAGGATCAAAGCAACACCACTTTTGCACCAGTTATTGTGTGTGTGTCACCAGCAACATCTTTCATGGCCTTATCTTTTGATCCTAAGCAGATATTCATCAGTGCTGGCGTCAGTCACCCAAGTTCTGCAGTCTGTGAAGTTAGATGTAATGGAAATGAAAGTGTATGTATACCACGAGTTGCTGGAAGTAATGGAACAACACAGAAAAACTAGTGAGGAGACTTTTCGCGCAATAACAGAGAACAACAAGAAACCGGCAGGTGACGTGGAGGAAGAACTTAAAGCACCCAGAGAAATAGTGCAACAAAAAACTCCTGCTAATCATCTCAATTTGCCAGGAGGTCCCATCACCTCCTGGCAAATAGAAGGGGAAGAAATGGAGGCAGTGAGAGATTTTACTTTCTTGGGCTCCATGATCACTACAGATGGTGACAGCAGCCATGAAATTAAAAGACGCCTGCTTCTTGGGAGGAAAGCAATGACAAACCTAGACAGCATCTTAAAAAGTAGACACATCACCTTGCCAACAAAGGTCCATATAGTAAAAGCTATGGTTTTCCCAGTAGTGATGTATGGAAGTGAGAGCTGGACCATAAAGAAGGCTGATCGCCGAAGAATTGATGCTTTTGAATTATGGAGCTGGAGGAGACTCTTGAGAGTCCCATGGACTGCAAGAAGATCAAACCTCTCCATTCTGCAGGAAATCAGCCCTGAGTGCTCACTGGAAGGACAGATCGTGAAGCTGAGGCTCCAGTATTTTGGCCACCTCATGAGAAGAGAAGACTCCCTGGAAAAGACCCTGATGTTGGGAAAGATGGAGGGCACAAGGAGAAGGGGAAGACAGAGGACAAGGTGGTTGGACAGTGTTCTCGAAGCTACCAGCATGAGTTTGACCAAACTGCGGGAGGCAGTGGAAGACAGGAGTGCCTGGCATGCTCTGGTCCATGGGGTCACGAAGAGTCGGACACGACTAAATGACTAATCAACAACAATAATCTCAACCAGTCCACAGGGCAGTGGTGCCAATATTCACTTATTACCTCTCCAACGACTTGTTTTGGTGATGAAAACCAAAACAGCCTACAGTTTGTTGGAAACTGAATCCATCTCAGATATACCACACTGAAGAAAAAGACCTTTAAGCTCTTTAGAAATTCGAAAACCTTGGGGATGAGTTGTGGGCCAAAAAAAGAGAAAAAGTACCAAAGAAATATATCCGTGATCATATGACATATGCAACCTGAACCTTGTTGAGCCATTGCACCACACAAAACTGTTCCCTGCTATTAAAATGGTCAGGCTTACAGCACTTTCTGTCCCAGTCACAACATGCACCATTGAACAATTCTTTAGCACTTTGAGCAGGGTGAGGCCATTCAATAGAACGACTGGCTTGTGTTTGCTGAGTGCCCATAGAGAAAAGCTGAAGGAGAAATCTATGGAAGAAGCTACTAGCCATTTTGGTCAAGATCCTGTCATGGGCCAGGAGTTGGCTTCACCTGCTGAGCAGCAGCCTGAAGGAGGAGAAGATGAAGTGACTCCACCTGATGCTGATCAGCCTTCTTGCTCCTGATGAGACCCAGCTGGCTCCAGTTTTCTTAAGCATGGTTTCCAGCCTCAGTCAGTTGTTAGAAACAATATTTGTCGTTCTTGGCCAGACCTTACTGCTTCTCATGACCTTGGACCCTTGGCTTTCTTGACCCCTGGATTATCTGACTACGTGAACTGAAATACTCCTGACCTTAGGACTGGACTGAACCTTGTATATGGACTCTGCCTCCAGTCAAGTACCCCCTGAGACTTGGCTGGTTGGCTGGCTTCGCCCTCCACAGAGCTCTGCCATGGCTCGCAGTACAGGGTTACGACAGATCCTAAAAGACTCCAGTTAAGAACACAAGAAGAGCGGGTGAGATCCGATCAACAGCCCATCAGCCAGTCTAGCTTCTCGTTCTCCCAGGCAACCAGATTTTGTTTTTGTTTCAAGAACGATCCACTTTCTAGTAACACATTTCTTCCTTTATGTTATGGACTGACAAGCATTTACAAAAGAAAGAAAAAGTCTGAATGGTTCTAGCCCTTATGTCTTACATTCACTGCAGCTGAGGCAGATTCTGTGAAAAGCTGTGAGACCTACAGCTTTATTGTGCAATGGGCAAATGGAAGATGTGTGTCTTTCTAGTAGTGCCTTACTCTGGGGTTGCCAATGTGGTTTCCACCAAGTGTTGAAGACTACAGCTCCCATCAGTCCCAGCCAGCATGCCCAATGGCTAGCAGTTGGTGAACGGAGGACAAGTACAAGTAGATTCAGAGCTGATGAAGCGGCTGGGCCAAAGCTGAAAGGTCACTCAGTTGTGGATATGCCTGGAAGTGAAAGGAAAGTCCAACGCTGTAAAGACGAGATGGTTGGACAGTGTTCTTGAAGCTACCAGCATGAGTCTGACCAAACTGCGGGAGGCAGTGGAAGACAGGAGGGCCTGGCGTGCTCTGGTCCATGGGGTCATGAAGAGTTGGACATGACTAAACGACTAAACAACAACAACAACAACAACAACAACAACAGAGTCCACCTCTGGCATGACCCCACCATCTTAAGATGTTTAAGAGGCACATGCAGTGTGAAGGAGACAGTAAGTCTTTTTATCTTTTTCTTTGATGAGTCCTGCCACCCCCAAATAATTGTCTTCAGCACAAGACACCAGTTGCTTCAGGAAAGCTGTTCAGTGTCTCTCACTTGTTTTCCTTGCAATCAAGAACTGGAGGGAAAAAGGGGAGGATTCCATATCCAGGGAGTCACTTCTGCTTAGCTCAGCCTGTGCTGAGTGTGCAGGTTTTAACAACAAGTCAGCAATTCCCATATCTTCAGCTAATTATCTTTTCTGATCAGCTACTGGCGTTGCTTGTTTTGCTCAGGCACAGCCTAAAATATGAACATGGTTGTTCTAACGAGGGATCCGTGTTGTAGACTGGCAAGCGGTACGTTAAATCTGCTCAGGGGACAAACCCAGTTTTATGCTGATAAGGTGGTGAGCCTAAACATAGGAAGTTGTGGTTTAAGGCTGTTCTTGGAGATCTAGCAAAGTTGAGAGAAACAGAGGGTTGGTGTCTTTGCCGGACAACTGTATGGAATACAGGGTGTGAACTCATCTTGTCCAATGCTAAATCAAGGAAGTGTTTCTGTACCAAGGCAAGATCTTCGCAGGACCTTCTTGTGGGCTCTGGAGACATCTTCTGTCCCAGGAGGGAGGGAGGGAGAGCAGAAACATTATCAGACAACAGACAGACTGTGAAAACAAGGCTGCAGGCATGAAGACAGATACCTGGTTGTACATTTTGTTATGGTGTTACTAGAAGGACCTTTGCCTATTATGATGGCACTGGAAGAATACAAAACTCAAAAAGTAAGCCCATTGTGTAGCTTTGTGGGACACAGAAAGGAAACACAATATGAAGTAGAAAAAATGGTTTTTCCAGTGCCTCAGGCATCGGGAATCTCTGGCCTGTGGACCAAATCAGTTTTCCTAGTGGAAAAGCCATTTCCCCTCAGCCATGCCCATTTGCCTCATGCCAGGGCAGGTAAAGGCATAGCTGGAAAGGAACAACTGAGGGTGTTTCAGTGCACTCCCAATTGTTGTTCTGAAAGCAGGGCTTTCATTGGACGCCTTTTAAATTTGGCACCAAATGTAAAAGCCCTCCTGATTGGAGGCCCGAAGCAGAGCTTCCATTCCGTGCTGGATTTATAGGGACTCCTACTTTGCAGCCCAACTTGAAATTGATCCAAGCTGGAAAGGAAAACTATTGGGAAGCGGGGTTTGAATCCAGAGAAAACATCTGAGATTTTTCTTCTTCTCACTCCCTGAAAGAAAAGGAAAGCCTCTTTGCAGAATTCCTCCCAAATATTATCCACGTTATTTTTGCTGCAGCCATTATTTCTCTCCTCACCCCTGCCAATATTACTCTGGAATGATGAGGGTCTTTCAACTCCTTCCTGATTGGTTGGCACTCTACCCAGCACTGATTGGCTTCTAGGTCTCAGGGGGATGACCTAAGATCTGTCCATCACAACTGCCTCCTTTGGGAGTGTTTAGTTTAACTATGTTCTAGGCCATAGTTTAACTATGTTCTAGGCAAATAACTACTTTCTTTTATCTGGCCTGAATATTCCAACATTCAGCTTCTTCGAGTGTCATATGAGAGGGAGAAAAATCTTTTCCTCATCCACTTTCTCCATGCATACGTTTATAAACTGATACCCTGTCGCCTCTTACTTGATATCAATGACGTCCAAGTTTCTCTAAACTTTAAACTCCCAAAAGCTGTAAACTTTCCTCATAGGGGAGTTTATCTTGTCCCTTGGTCATTTTGGCTGTCCTTCTCTGACACTACAATATCCTTTTTGAGGTGAAGCAACCAGAACTGTACACAATATTCTGAACGCAGTCACACCATAGATCTGTATAATGGCATTATGGTCTTGGCAGGTTGTTGTTGTTGCTTTAATTCCTTTCCAGATAATCCCTTGCATGGAATTTGGCTTTTTCACAGCTGCCACACACATCTTCATTGAGCCATCCACTGCAACCTCAAAATCTCATTCCTGGTCCATGACCTCCACTTCAGACGCCATGAGTGTGTATATGAAATATGATGATTTTTTCACACCGAGCCCAAGGCTTGATGTGGCTAAGTCTCATCGTGTTAAGCAATGATTTAGCATGACCTTAACTGCATCTATGATTGGCCCAAGGTCAGCTGTTGTGCTTCATGGGTGAGTGAGGAGTTGAACTTGCGTCCCCCCGATCCCACACTCTAACCATTACATGCTTTGTTGTCGTTTAGTCGTTTAGTTGTGCCCGACTCTTCGTGACCCCTTGGACCAGAGCACACCAGGCACTCCTGTCTTCCACTGCCCCCCGCAGTTTGGTCAAACTCATGCTGGTAGCGTTGAGAACACTGTGGCTCTTATTTCTGATGTCTAAGCATTTATTTGATTGATTGATTGATTGATTGATTGATTGATTGCTACTCCTATGCACGGATGGGGTACAATATGAAGTTAATTAAAACAACCATGAATAAAAACAAGTGATTCATTTTTTATTAAAAAAAAAGAAAGGGGAAAAAAAACTAAATAGAGAAGGCTAAAACAGCCACATTAAAAACCTTATGAGTAAATGAACATGCCTTCACCTGGCACCAAAATGACAACATTATCACTGCCTTATGTTTCTCTAAGTGGAGGAGATTCCCCAAACAGGGAACAGTTGCTGAGAAAGCTCTCTCCTACATCATCACCAGCTGTTGTTGTTGGCATCAGTCTGTCTCGAGAGACAATGGAGAGTGCCTTGGGAAGGGGTTGAAGTCAAACTGCTGTGTTAGGAGCACCAAAGTGACCTCCCTGGGGCGCAAGCTTGGGCACTGCGCATGGAGGCTCTGGGCTGCCCAGGCAGCAAAACAACAAGATCCCCCTCTCTGTCTTGCCGATGTGGTCCAAAGGAAAGCAGAGCAATAGGTTTGGCACCAACTTGGCTGCAGGAGTTGCCAGAAGGAGGCATACGAGACGCCATCCAACCATTTCAGGGACTCCCTGAGCCTCTCCTGACTCTGGAAAATGCAGAAGAGCCCCCCACTCTTTCCTCTGATGTAAAGAAAGCTGATAGCAGGAAGTATAGCTATCATATATCCCTGACCAAAGAAGAAAGATGGAAGATTTTGGGGGAAACCTGTTATTTCCACTAAATGAATCATCTTCTTCTTTGGCGATCACTCGTAGCCAAGTAAGATTGTCTTCCATGAACACTGTCTTAACAGTGAGCCCGTAAGTGGCTGTGGAGGCCAATTCTGGATGCAAACGTCCTTCCACAGTGGGGACATAGGTTTCTGGGTGGGAGTTGATCACGGTGAGGGTTTGCCAAGCATGCCTTCCTCTTAGCACGTTTCTCCCTTTCGTCCTGAGTTTGAGCATCTTCTAAGTCCATGACACCTTTCGTAAAGTCTGTTCTCCAATAGGAGCCGTCACAGGCTAATGTTTCCCAATTGTTGGTGTTTATACTACATTTTTAAAGATTTGCCTTGAGAGAGTCTTTAAACCGCTTTTGTTGACCACTAGCATTACACTTTCCATTTTTAAGTTTGCAATAGAATAATTGCTTTGGAAGACGATAATCGGGCATCTAAACCACATGACCAATCCAGTGAAGCTGATGTTGAAGAATCATTGCTTCGACACTGGTGATCTTTGCTTCTTCCAGTACCGTGGCGTTAGTTCGCCTGTCTTCCCAAGTGATGTGTAAAAAAAAATCGGAGACACCATTGATGGAATCTTTCAAGGACTTGGAGCTGGAGTTTATAGGTGGTCCATGTTTCACAAGCGTACAGTAAGGTTGGTAGTACAATAGCTTTGTAAACAAGCATTTTGGTTTCCCTGCAAATGTCACACAGCGTGCTTTGCTCCTTATCTACCATAACATTACAAACGCTGCACGTGCCAGACCAGACTTCTCATAAGAAGTTTAACTCTCCCCAACATTTGCAATGCCATCATTATTGCCTCTGTTATTTCTAATGCCATTCTCATCTACTGCCATTAAGCATTTCTTCGCACAAATTGCCAGCTACTAATTAAGCCAGGCTATTAGTTGGACGCTAGCTCAATAGCTTAGTGAGATTTGATACAATAAGATTCGTGAACCTTTTTTGTGCCTTTTTTGTGCGGGTCAGGTTGGGGGCTGGTAATTGCAGTTTGCACAAGACTCCATGGAGTGAATTCTGGACAAATAATGTACCTCTTTGAGCAGCATACAGCTGCTTACTTCCCCCACTTTCGGTTTATCAGAAAGCTGTGTTTTATACTTGCGTTTAGCAATGAGTTATTTGTAAGCCCTGAATAGGAGGCGATTCAGTTCAAAATAAGGAGAATTCTAGACAACTGGCAACAGCCGAAGAAAAGCATACCGTATTTTTTGCTCTATTTTTGCTCTATAAGACGCACCTAGTTTTTGGAGGAGGAAAACAAGAAAAAAAATATTCTGAATCTCAGAAGCCAGAACAACAAGAGGGATCGCTGCGCAGCGAAAGCAGCAATCCCTCTTGCTGTTCTGGCTTCTGGGATAGCTGCGCAGCCTGCATTCGCTCCATAAGACGCACACACATTTACCCTTACTTTTTAGGAGGCAAAAAGTGAGTCTTATAGAGCAAAAAATACGGTATCTCTGTGCTAAACTGTAGTGGACCCACCACTTAATACCACCAATTAATAATGTGGCGGATCCACTTTTGCTATCTGCCCCTTATTAAATATAGTGCACCCACCTCACTGTGCACCAGTTAGACAAATTTCTACAATTTACCACAGGCTATTGTAGGGGGGACTTGTGTGAGGGAAAACTTTGTGATTAGAGTCTCAGGCTGGAGTTGATTAAACAAACGAAAAGTTTTTATTAAAAGAGGTTTATGAAACAGTGGGTCAGGAAATGTTTTCTTCCGGGCAGAAGTCTCAGGCTTAACACACAATACTACAAGCACAGCTCTTCTTAAACTCTGGTTACTCAAAAATCAGTTGTTACACTTCAGGTGGTAGAGGTTCAAGTTTCTGGAATAGTTGGTAAAATGCTCAACTTGGTTTTAGTTACTTAGGTATTGCAGTTAAATACTTTCAGGACCATACAGTTTCCTTCATAACTTAATACTTTGGTTCATGAGCGAGGGGCACTTTTCCTCAGTTACTCACTCTGGGTTGGGAGTCTTCTGTCCCTAGAAGAACTCTCCCCTCCTGGCTATACCAAGATACAGGTCGCCTGAATTCCCACAGACTCAGACTCAGACCTCCCAGGACACTCCTGTCTGTATACCTTCCCCAGACCCTCAACCTGATCTCCCTATTCAAGCTGTGAGGCTCTGTCCTCTCGCTACAGATAGTCTCCTCAGTGTGGATGTTTAATTTAACTCAGAACCAGTTCTCCCTAACTCCCAACTCCCAATCAAACCCTATCTCTTGACCTGAACCTTGGCCCTATCTCTCATCTTAAATCCAGCCCCATCTAACTCTCTCCCTCAGAAACAGCTCCTTTTAGTCTCTACCCACCCCCCAAAGTGCTGTTTGTCCCCCTTCTGGGGCTAGTTGACTTTGAAGCCCATCAGACTCTGGTCTGGCTCTGCTGTCCATCACAATAACATAAGGGGCTTAGGGGAAAAGGCAAGGAAGGGGAGATATGATTGAGACTTAGCCTATGTCACTCCCCCACACAGAGCACATAGTTAAACTATGTAATCCGCTCTCACAAGATACAGCGATGGCTACCAACTTGGATGGCTTTGAAAGAGGACCAATGGCTGTCAATGGCTACTTGCCAGGATGACTACATTCTACGTCTGTGGTCAGAAACAGTAAGTCTCTGAATACAGTGGTACCTCTAGATGTTCTGGAGCCCCGTTCGCATCCTGAAGCGAACGCAACCCGCGTCTGTGCGGGTTGAGATTCACCGTTTCTGCGCATGCGCATGACGTCATTTTGAGAGTCTGCGCATGCGCGAGCAGCGAAACCCAGAAGTAACGCTGGGTCGCTGCAGAGCGCAACCCGAAAACGCTGCAGAGCGCAACCCGAGGTATGACTGTACTAGTTGCTAGGAGCACTTTGTCCACCTTTGGGCCCCACTCTGCACTCAGCTCTCACCTGTGGCTCCTGGAAGCTGCTGGCATGCTGTCAACTTGGGAAGGTGGCTCATCTAGGAGAAGGAAGAAGAAGAAGAGGAGTTTGGATTTGATATCCTGCCTTTCACTCCCTTTAAGGAGTCTCAAAGCGGCTAACATTCTCCTTTCCCTTCCTCCCCCACAACAAACACTCTGTGAGGTGAGTGGGGCTGAGAGACTTCAGAGAAGTGTGACTGGCCCAAGGTCACCCAGCAGCTGCATGTGGAGGAGCGGAGACGCGAACCCGGTTCACCAGATTACGAGTCTACCGCTCTTAACCACTACACCACACTGGCTCTCAGTGGCTCTCAGGAAAACTCTGATCCTAAACGTTCACTGCCTTGTGAAGGCAGTGAAGAAAAGGCTAAGGAGTAAACCCTACACAAATTCAGAGTGGAGTCCCTAAGGTGGTTGGGTGGTGCCTTGTATGCCTCCTTCTAGCAACTGCTGCAGCCAAACTGGTGCCAAACATCTTGCTCTGCTTTCCTTTGGACCATGTCAGTGAGGCCGAGAGAGGGGTCTTGTTGTCTGGGCAGCCCAGGACCTCCATGCACACTGCCCAGGCTTGGACCCAGAAGAAGTCACTTCAGTGCTGCAAATGCAGTGATTTGATTTCACCCCCAGAGGCACACTCCATTGTCACCCGAGATAGACAGAGGCCAACAACAACAATAATTGAAGTATTCATACCCAACCGGCTAACCGAAGTTTTCAAGGCAGCTTGCAATATATGTAATAGACAATAAAAAACCCACAAGAATTACTATGCTGGGGAGAAAGTATATATAAGTCTGTCTGTTCCGAGTTCTCAGATGTTCCCGCTGCCGCCCTGCCTCTGAATCAACCAGATGTGAAACTTTGATCCGTTCGCACACTGAAGGGTTGCAGTAAAAGTTAAGTAAGCAAAAGGGAAATCAACAACCCTAAGTCACCGTCCTTTCACCCTGGATAAAGCCATTCCTGTAAACAGAAGCAGGTATTTGCTCCTCGTGGGTGGAGGCAACTTTTCCGCAGATAAACTTGTTGCCAACTGTCGGTCAATAAAGGGGAATGTAGCTGAAGATAGACCCTATATTTATTTGTTCTTGTGCGGAAGGCTGGGGATGATAACAGCCTCTGGGTCTTGAGGGTGAAAACAAGCCTTTTTCTGCCCTGCCCTGCTTCCAACAAGATTGATGGATGAGGGGGAAAGGCCTCTTAAAACAGGCAGCCAGTGAATTGGGTTGGGGGAGAGATTTATTCTAATCTGTCATCTGGAAATGGCTGTAGTTCATTATTGACAACGTACTCCATGTAAGGGAGACAAGAGGCAGCAGTAGGCTTTGCAGAATCCTGTTGTTGTTGTTGTTTAGTCGTTTAGTCGTGTCCGACTCTTCGTGACCCCGTGGACCAGAGCACGCCAGGCACTCCTGTCTTCCACTGCCTCCCGCAGTTTGGTCAAACTCATGCTGGTAGCTTTGAGAACACTGTCCAACCATCTCGTCCTCTGTCGTCCCCTTCTCCTTGTGCCCTCCATCTTTCCCAACATCAGGGTCTTTTCCAGGGAGTCTTCTCTTCTCATGAGGTGGCCAAAGTATTGGAGCCTCAGCTTCAGGATCTGTCCTTCCAGTGAGCACTCAGGGCTGATTTCCTTAAGAATGTATAGGTTTGATTGCAGAATCCTAGACTTGCCCAAAGGCAAAATAGCTCAGTCAGTGGAGTATGAGACTCTTAATCTCAGGCTTTCTTCCCCGCACTGGAGTGAAAACTAGAAGTAATGGGGCTTAGAACAACATTGAGTCTGATGCTTTACTACCAGAGCCGAATTTATCTTAAAAGTAGGCATATGATTTGCGATTGAAGTATTACATACACAGTTGTAGGCGTTGACAGTGTTACAGGAATTCGAAAGTCTCAAATATAGAATAAATGTTGATAATTGCACAAGGTAAATGCACATACATAAGTATATAATTCCAGTGCTTTTTCTTTCTTTAAAAAAATGTTTAGGGGTTCTCTCATTTTCCTACTCATATTGAAATACTGCCCCTCAATGAGGTCAAACTTACGGTACATTTAGAAAATGTTTAGGGGTATGCGTACCACTTCGTTCCCCCAGAAAAAAAGCACTGTATAATTCTATATCAGCAGTATGCAGTAAAATGGGATTGGAGGCACCTTTTTTTGCCTTGCCAGATTCACTTCTGATAGGCTGTGAGTGAGGAGATACTAGTCTTTTGAAATCACTGGAAGGATGCTTTTTAAGCATGCAGAATTCTGCTTCAGTCTCAAATGCTCAGAGTAAAAATAATAGGCAACAAGCAAGCAAGCAAGCAAGCAGACAAACAAACAAACGCGCACACACAAAAACACACAGCCTTTTCACTGTACATTGACCCCTCCCCCTCCAATCTGATTTGGCACTTCAGAGTGGCCCTAATTTGACTCAAGATGATCCGACCTACAATCTGACTTGGGAATCTGGTATGGGCATGTGGTCAGAAGCAGGGGTGAGGTGGAGAAAAAGGCACATGAAGGCTGCCAGTACTCCTCCTCCTCCTGCCCATCTCACCACCGGACCACTATCCTTTTGATAGCCCTGCGTTGCCATACGTCTGGAATTTCCCGGACATATCAACAATACCGCAGTCGGCAATAGTGTCTCCGGGCAGAAATCAGCATACAATGTCTGGGAAAATCCAGGCACATGGCAGCCCATGCCTGCAGTGCCGATTTTCCATAAGAATAGCTGAAAAACAGCATTTTATTATCATTAATATTTTTTTTTGCAATTTTGCCAAGAAAGCCCCTCCCCAAATAAAAAAAAGCTCAACAACTTTTCTGTCTGGATTTTCGCTGTCTGAAACATGGCAACCCTACTGCAGGTACATCAGATCCAACCCGGGGTTATTCAGAACTGCCTCATCCCCAAAACAATGATATCTCAGGTTGACCCGAATCTTCACAGGCTACCCAAATCTGCCGTTTCTATGAAGAAACAAAACTAGAGTACAGTGGTACCTCTGGATGCGAACGGGATCCGTTCCAGAGCCCTGTTCACATCCTGAAGCGAACGCAAGACATGACTGTGCGTCTGCGCGTGCGCAGGTCACGTTTCGCTGTTTCCGCGCATGCGCGTGATGTCATTTTGAGTGTCTGCGCATGCACGAGCAACGAAACCTGGAGGTAACGTGCTCCATTACTTCGAGGTCGCTGTGGAGCGCAACCTGAAAATATTCATCCCGAAGCTACTTCAACCCGAGGTATGACTGTAAATCTACAAAGAAACATGAGACCAGAACATAACCTGGTACTCAGATGGCCAACAGACCTTGCTGATAGAACTTGGGTTACAAAATTTCTCCCCTAAAATTAAAACAAGCAGGAGTAGCACCTTTTAGCTCTAAGTGAAACCATCCACAATGGCAATAAGGACCTTGTTCCTAGAGCAGTGCAGGCTCAAATAAACATGAACTAAGTCGCAGGTAGTTGTTTCCAAATCTCTGCCCCCTCTCGCTGCTTCAAAATGCAGCTGCAATAAGGAATAGCTGTCAAATAAGTTTATAGAATGCTGGATTTTATTTCCCGTGTTCTTC
Source organism: Podarcis tiliguerta (assembly GCF_965153285.1). Taxonomy (NCBI): domain Eukaryota; kingdom Metazoa; phylum Chordata; class Lepidosauria; order Squamata; family Lacertidae; genus Podarcis; species Podarcis tiliguerta. The sequence continues at coordinate 11,141,930 of NC_139546.1, forward strand.
AGTCATGTATTTCAGGTCAATACCCAGCTCTGTATCTCTTTTGCTTTATATTATAATTGTCTATTTTCCTTTTACTATTTAGCATAAGTTTTGTATTCAGAAACTGAGAAATAAAATCTAATGATAAATAATGTTTTGAAAATGAAATAAAATTCAGCAGCAGAGACTGTCATCTACCACAGATGCTTTATTCGGCTTTTATTCGGCTTTTAAAAAATCTATTCCTCTCTCTCTCTGGCAAGATCCACACTATACAGTGGTACCTCAGGTTACACGCTTCAGGTTACATACGCTTCAGGTTACAGACTCCGCTAACCCAGAAATATGACCTTGGGTTAAGAACTTTGCTTCAGGATGAGAACAGAAATCGTGCTCCGGCAGCACAGCGGCAGCGTTAGGCCCCATTAGCTAAAGTGGTGCTTCAGGTTAAGAACAGTTTCAGGTTAAGAACTGACCTCCGGAACGAATTAAGTACTTAACCCGAGGTACCACTGTACATTTAAAGCACATTCAAATACCAAACATTCAAAGGATGTGACTTCCTCCAGAGGATCCTGGGAAACTAAAAAAACCCCATGCAACAATTCCCAGCACCCTTAGCAAATTCCAGTTCCCAGGGTTGGGGGGGGGGGAATCCCATGAACATTTGAATGTGCTTTACATGTATAGTATGAAGCTACCCCCTCCCTTCTTCACATGCATACGCACCTGTTTTTCACACCGCTTCCTTTGCCTTGGCTTTCGCCCCACCTCCTAGCAAGGATAGGTGAACAGGTGGTGAACACCTACAGCTAAAGGAAAAAAAACGTGTGAGGCTACATGTTTGAAGAACAGCAAGGGGGAAAAAATAGAAAGGCTGTAAAATTATTTATTTACTGGGAGGAAAGTTCACAACGTACCATGTGAGTTATATAAAATTCTTTCCTTTGATTGTATGCAGTGAAAAAAGGGGGGAAATAGATGTTTTTAGGAAGGGACATAGCATTTAGTGCATGGGTAGGCAAACTAAGGCCCAGGGGCCGGATCCAGCTCAACTGCCTTCTAAATCCGGCCTGCGGACAGTCCGGGAATCAGCATGAGTAGAATGCAGGACACATGAGTAGAATGTGTTCTTTTATTTAAAATGTAGAATGTGTCCTTTTATTTAAAATGCATCTCTGAGTTATTTGTGGGGCCTGCCTGGTGTTTTTACATGAGTAGAACGTGTGCTTTTATTTAAAATGCATCTCTGGGTTATTTGTGGGGCATAGGAATTCGTTCATTTTTTTCCCTCCCCAAAATATAGTCCGGCCCCCCACTGAAAAGGTTTGCTGACCCCTGATTTAGTGTGTGGTCATCCTTTAAGGTAATAATAAATAAGCCTTTGCGGACTAATTAAGAACTGCGCCTTACTTATTTATTGAAAGCATTTATGTGCAGCCATTTGTCAGGGCAGCTCTAAAGCTGGTTATGTAAGACATCAATAAACATCATTAAAAATGATAAAATAGTGCAATACTCACTGGTATTAAAGGTCTCAGATAATGATTACATTGAGGCATGCTAGGCCAGGGGAACATATTATGAGCGTGAGCATGTCTACTCAAAAGCAAGTTCTGTTAATTTCAGTAGGACTTCCAGGTAACTGTTTTCTAGGAATCCCACTTCAGAAGTACAAAATACCAGGAGACATTAGGGTTTCTTTAACCTAACAAAGGAAAGTGTTTAATTTAAGCCAATGCTCATCAGGACTTAGAACTAGAACCTGGTTTGAATGAATGGGTCTATCACATGGGGTCTCACAAATCCCGTTGGGAGAGACAGATTAGCCCTAAAGCTGACCTTTACCCTGCCAACAGGCCCTGTAGTCCTGAAAGCAAGCTTTGGGGTGCTCTCTTAACTCCCAAGTATGCCTAAGGGAGTGCATGTAAACTTATCTCTACCTGAGCAATTATCTACACATACCTGCCACTGAAAATGGACATGTCTCAACCATGTCCTACTCCCTCACTCCACCTGCCAAAGATAATATGGGGATACTGGGCTTACTAATAAAGGTAAAGGGACCCCTGACCATTAGGTCCAGTCGTGGCCGACTCTGGGGTTGGGGCGCTCATCTCGCTTTACTGGCCAAGGGAGCCGGCGTACAGCTTCCGGGTCATGTGGCCAGCATGATTAAGCTGCTTCTGGCGAACCAGAGCAGTGCACGGAAACACTGTTTACCTTCCCGCCGGAAGGTATTTATCTACTTGTACTTTGACGTGCTTTCGAACTGCTAGGTTGGCAGGAGCAGAGACCGAGCAACGGGAGCTCACCCCGTTGCGGGGATTCAAACCACCAACCTTCTGATCAGCAAGTCCTAGGCTCTGTGGTTTAGACCACAGCACCACCCGTGTCCTTGGGCTTACTAGTAGTACATGTGAAAAGGATATTGGGGTCTTGGTAGACCACAAGCTTAACATGAGCCAACAGTATGATGATGCAGCAACAGCAAGAAAGCTAATACTGTCCTAGGTTGCATCAACAGAAGTATCGTTCCCAGATCAAGGGAAGTAATAGTACCCCTCAGTTCTGCCTTGGCCAGGCCACATCCGGAATACTGTGTCCAGTTCTGGGCACCACAATTTAAGAAGGATGTTGAAAAGCTGAAACAAGTGCAGAGGAGGGCAACCAAGATGTTAAAGGGTTTGGAAACCAAGCCTTATGAGGGAAGGATGAAAGAGCCGGGTATGTTTAGCTAGAAAAGAAGAGACTGAAAGGAGACTGGTATTACAGGTCAGGATATTAATAGATCGTGAAGCTGAGGCTCCAATACTTTGGCCACCTCATGAGAAGAGAAGACTCCCTGGGAAAGACCCTGATGTTGGGAAAGATGGAGGGCACAAGAAGAAGGAGACGGCAGAGGATGAGATGGTTGGGCAGTGTTCTCGAAGCTACAAACATGAGTCTGACCAAACTGTGGGAGGCAGTGGAAGACAGGAGTGCCTAGCGTCCATGGGGTCATGAAGAGTCTGACACGACTAAATGACTAAACAACAACAACGTCTTATTTGATTTTGCAGATTATTGTAGAAATGAAATTCTAGCTATTAAATATGATAAGTCAAAGGTCATGGTATTTTTTTTAAAAAAAAGGAAGGTCAGGTAATCCTGGACTGTGGCTGACCATATAATAGAACAAGTCCATTCTTGTAAGAATACCAGGATTTGCTTTCATGAATCTACCTATCTGGAACAAAGTCATCCTAGTGCATACGGTAAGAGCATTGCTTTTATTTTCATTCATAAAAAGAAGTCAACTTGTCCCAGCAGTGATTTAAGTATGCATTGCAAAAATTGTGACTGGTTTTGTTTGGAACATTTTTTTTAGAGCTCTTTTGGGCATACACAGTCTTTCTGGTACTACTTTTAATTTATGAGCTCATCTTAGCTCATTAGTTTGGCATAGATATATTCTATTCATTATTGGCTTCAAATGTTACATTACCTGATGAAATGTTATTACGTATATTTCTAATAACAACTTACAGAGCCATGGAACAGCAGCAACTGGAGTTATTTGGCAAATTTCATAACAATATTACATAATCCTGAATTTTTAACCATTATCTACAGTTGTCTGTATGACTCAGTAGAACTGTGCGTCCTTTTGTCAAATTTTATTTCTTGGTTTGTTCTTTTTCGTGAATTAAATAAACTCGAAAAACCCTTTTTTTTATGGCTTCAAATCTTCCCCTCTGCCCTTCTCCTCTTGGCAAATCAGGTGCTGGTTGACTATTTTGTCCTGATGTAGGCGAATGAATCAATGGATTACCATATTTTTCGCTCTATAAGACGCACCAGACCATAAGACACACCTAGTTTTTGGAAGAGGAAAACAAGAAAAAAAATATTCCGAATCTCAGAAGCCAGAACAGCAAGAGGGATCGCTGCGCAGTGAAAGCAGCAATCCCTTTTGCTGTTTTGGCTTCTGGGATAGCTGTGCAGCCTGCATTTGCTACATAAAACGCACACACATTTCCCCTTACTTTTTAGGAGGGAAAAAGTGAGTCTTATAGAGCAAAAAATACGGTAATTCTTTTCTGCTGTCACTGGAACTAGTGCAGGCCAAATCTATGGTTGAGAACAAGAGACATAGATGTTCAAGAGTGACATGCGCTAGTCAGTGGGCCATGTGCAGTCATTGGCCCTGACCTGTTCTGCTTTCAATAACTGCAAACTATATTTAATATTTTAAACAATAACCAAATACAGAAGAGCTATTTTCCTCACTCCGGTTAAATGCTTTACCTTCAAAGATTTTCGACAGCAGATTTGCTAGAGTTCCCTTTAAACATAAACGCTGCTGGTACAACCACTCAGAGGCTGAAATGGCTTCCCATGTGTTAATTTCATCCTTGTTTTTATTAACCATCTTGTGAGCTTGTTTCCTGATTGATCTTTAGAGACTCTTTTGAGTATCTTTCTTGACGGGACCAATACACTTTACATTACTGAACTGAAGGTAAAATATCTGAATGTTATCAGTGCTCTTGGATGTGCTACGATTGATCATTCTCAGCTTGCCAATTAAATAATAATAATTGGTTTCACTGAGGCTTGGACTGGTGTATTTTACACTTTGAATTTTCTCTTGTTTTCCAGTTGACTGATTAATTCTTCGGAACATAGGGATACCTTCTTGCCTGAAGAAGGTAATTAAACTCAATTGCCTCCCTTAGAATTCTTCATCACTTTCATCAAGGATACCCGACTAAACTGTATGTGAGGGATGGTGGTTCAGAATTTATTGATTGATTAAGTGGACATTAAAAGAGCATTTATCACAATCAGTTTTAAAGGACTTTATAATTTGAAGAAAAAGTGGCAGGCTGTTGAAATGGGAAAAAACAGGAGTGCCTTTCTTTCAGGAGACACAATTAGTGAAAGGGACATCCATCTTCTGCAACAGAGGTTCTCATACTGTGCCTATGGACCACTGGTTGTCCACACTCCGTTCATGAGAGTCATAGAGTCATAGAACTGTAGAGTTGGAAGGGACCCTGAGGATCATCTAGTCCAACCCCCTGCAATGCAGGAATAGGCAGCTGCCCCATACAGGGATCAAACCTGCAACCCATGGTGCATTATCAGCACCATGCTCAAAGTATGCAATCCTGAACTCTCTCTCTCTCTATATATATATATGATGGAGATTAAGACATTTTTTACCCATATGAAATTATTGAACAGGCCTAAAGGTAAAGGTAAAGGTACCCCTGCCTGTACGGGCCAGTCGTGTCCGACTCTGGGGTTGCGCGCCCATCTCGCTTAAGAGGCCGGGCCCAGCGCTGTCCGAAGACACTTCCTGGTCATGTGGCCAGCGTGACAAGCTGCATCTGGCGAGCCAGCGCAGCACACAGAAATGCCGTTTACCTTCCTGCTGTTAAGCGGTCCCTATTTATCTACTTGCACCCGAGGGTGCTTTCGAACTGCTAGGTTGGCAGGTGCTGGGACCGAGCAACGGGAGCGCACCCCACCGCGGGGATTCGAACCGCCGACCTGACGATTGGCAAGTCCTAGGCGCTGAGGTTTTACCCACAGCGCCACCCGCGTCCCTTTTGAACAGGCCTAGGATCCATAATTTTTATAATGATGTTAAAACACAGGCTGTGTGTGTACTTTGATTTGCAAAACAAAAAACGAAGTTTATTAAGTGTCCCACCAAGACTCCCACACTAATTTTCATGGTGAAAAACCATTGAGAACCATTGTTCTAGAACCCATGATTTCAAAGGCAAAGTGTACACTGCTTAACCCAACACAAAAACAAAAAGAATGGGAACAATAATAATCAAGACCTAGACTGCATAGTGTTAGACTCCAGAGGAGATCCAGAAGAGTGCTTCATCCTAGTTCAGATAGTATTTAATGGAACAATTGTCGCATTAAGAAGCATTTGTGTCCCCAAATATCAGAAATGTGTCATAATCCAGCCAAGTGAGGGAGCTGTCCAACAGTCTGAGGGTTTTATGTGCAGGAGAAGAGCTGTCCAGAAGTTTGTAGGACTAGGAGCCAATCTATGGAGACTGTTACTCAGTACTAGCAGCAAAATCTGGCTACACCTCCCTTCCTGGTCCATGGTTCTTCCTTTCAAGTAGGAATCAGCCTTGAGATGCCTCTTGTTGCACCTTTGAGACTGAAGGATGGTCTGGATTTATTGTCTCCTTTACTGAGAACCTGGCTCCATCCAGCTGGCAGCAGTGGCAGTGACAGAAGCAAGGCAGACACAGCAAAACTTTTGTGTGTGCTCGGACCCCCAGGGCCCCCTGGAGTTGGCCTCAGTGGCCTCAGTTGGCCAACAGGTGCATAGTTGGTACTTCACAGGTAGAGAGCTTCTCAACGAGCTTCGTGCTTCACAATGGACATTCATCTTTTCCGATTTTCATGGTCTGACATCCTTGGCAAGACATTAATTTTTTCTTTCTCTTTTGGCACCTGGTTCCCCTCTCTCATTTCCTTTTAAGCCAGTTTAGCCAGTGCTATTTTTCTAGAAAAAAGAGTTGTTGGAGCTCCAATGAACATCTTCCTTGTTCTCTACAATGGCAATGAGAGGTGCCAGAACTGAATTTTGGTGAGTTCCGGCTGAAAAAAAGCCATGCACTGCCCACCGTGCTCTGCAAGCTGGTGGTGGCTACCGCCTTACCTCTGGTGCTCTGACACCGCGGTGGCAACTGGGCCGGAGCCTGCGCCTCCACCGTGGGGCCTCTGTTGAGGCCTGCTGCAGCCATGGATGTACTTCAACAGAGGCCCCACAGCAGAGGTGCAGGGCCTAGCCCAGCCGCCACCACAGCACCGGAGCATGCAAGCGCGTCGCGTGTCATGATGGGGTGCCGTGACTTCATAACAGCATGTTGCAGCGATATCATGGCAAGTGTGGTGTGACACGCATGTACTGGGCACCCACATTGTGGGGCCCCAGTTGATGTACCTGTTATGCACACCAGGCACCTTTTGGGAAGTGTGTTTGAACAAAGCCACCCAAAACCATCTTTGGACGGCTTGCAAAGGTGAGGTTCTCAGTGACTACTACTGAAGATGGCTAGATCACCTACAGCATTAGAAGCAGTTGTTTCCAGTCACTGGGGAACATAAGCAGGAGAGGATTGTTATGTTCTTGTCCTGAGCTTCCTGGGGGCATTGGATGTTTTGTTGTGTTTTCAATATTTTGTTGGGAGCCACCTAGAGCGGCTGTGGCAACCCAGTCAGATGGGTGGGGTACAAATAATAAAATTATCATCTTCATCTGGTTGGCCACTGTCAGAACAGAATGCTAGACGAGATGGCTCTTTGCTTGATCCAGGAGGGCTTTTCAAAGGTACTTGACAGGGCCGTCTTAAGCATATCCGGCGCCGTGGTGCAAAGCTCCCTCCAGCGCCCCACCCCATTTCCCAGAGTTTTTTAGGGAGGACGGCGCTGGCGGCGGGGCTGGAGGAGGTGGGCAGCAGCTGGAAGGTGGCTCTGGTGGGGAAGAGGCGGAAACTGGACGCGGCTCTTCATGCCAAGGTGGCCATGGCAGGAGGCTCCGGGTGCGGCACGGCATGGTGGAGGCAGGCGAGGGCGGCGAGCTGATGCCGGGAGGCGCCACATCCAGCCTCCGCCTCTTCTCTGGTGCCCTCCAGAACTTGGCGCCCTGGCGCCCTGCGCCTCTATTGGCAAGACTAGAATATGGGATGGTTCCTCTGAGGAAACCCTGGAGGGAGGAAAGTGCTCTCCCAAAGGGAAAGGTGAAGGGGAAATGATTGTGAGAGACAGGTAGCTGAGGCACCGACAATACTGACTGAACACCTAGGTGCACACTTCGCTTTCCTTCCAGCAAAGATGGGAAAACCTGTGGCCTTCCGGATGTTACTGGACCAGAATTCTCTTCAGCCTCAGTCATAGGAGCCCAACTCCTAGGAGCTGAGGTCCCTTTCCCCCCTCCATAAAATATTTGAGCACCCCCCCCCCCAGTTAACGGATACTGCCATTCAAATGGTGTCCATGCACCATCTCTTGCAATCAACTATGTGCGGTGGGACTTACCTTCCTCTTCCAATATCTTATTCAAGTTGGCACCCCTGGCCTCAGCCATCGCTTAAAGTCCTGGTACTCAAGTGCCATGGGGACCACCACAAAATGGCTGCCATGGGCAGGGGGTAGGGAAGAGGTGCTGGTAAAGAGGTGCTGGTACTGGATCCTGTCACAAAAGAAGCCCTGGTCCCAGCCAACATGGCCAGTGCTGGTGATGGCAGTCATTCTGGGGCAACACCTGGAGGGCCACACAGGTTCCCCACATCACCTATTCCCCATCTGACCCAATCAGTGGACGATTCCATGCGGTGCCGGAGGGGGGAGGCAAGGGTACTTCACCTCACTTCTTCCTGTCCCTGGACCCTTGTGGCTTTCTGAGGAGAAAGCGCTTCTCCCCCGTTGCTCCTTTGGTGCCTGCCTTGCCTCAGGATGTTTTGGTGTGCGTGTGTTTCCCGCCCTCTGGCGTCGCCCCCCAGGAGCGGGGTCTCGCGGTGCCGCGAGGGAAACCCCGAGCGGGGGCGAGAGGCCGGAGCCCAGAGCTGGCGGCGACTTGGAGGCCAATTGGCGAGGCGAGGAAGGCAGCGCTCTCTCGCTCGCTCGCTCCATTGGAATGCTTTCCTCTGAGGAGAGCAGGCGAGCTGCGTCCGGCTCGCCGCCGCTCTCCTCCGTCCGGAGAGCAGCGGGCTCTTCGAGGCGCCTCTTCCCGCCCTGAAGTCCCTTCTCTTCCTCCGGACTCCCACCCCACCCCACCGACTTCCCATTCCTGAGGACGGGCGCCCAAGCTTCTCCTCCAGCAATCCGCGCCTCGCGCTCTCTCTCTCGCGCGCCCTCTTCGCCTGGGCGCGCGTTTGTTTTGCCCGTGACGGCGGCGAGGCACCGGAGCGGACTTTGGCAAGGCGAGGGGCCGCCCTTGCGGCGAGTGCTCGGCGGCGGCGGCGAGCCCCCGAGGGCAGCCTTGGTGCGCTTATCTGCTCCGAAGAGCGAGGCAGGCGCGGCCGTGGGCAGGGTCTCCGGGGAGCCGGCGGCAGCTTTATAAGCCAGCGCTCTTGGCGGGGACGGCCTCGTCTGGCGCCGAGATGCCTCCTGTCACCACCTTCCTGCTGCTGCTCTTCCTCGGCGGCGGCGGCGGCGGAGGGGCGCTCGCCCTGGAGGACCCTCTCATGCCCGGAGAATACAACCACACCGAAGAGGGAGCCGTGCAGTTCGCCCAGGACTACAACAGCACCGGCGAGACGGTCTTCTTCGAGAGCGTCTCCGCCAGCTGGAATTACAACACCAACCTGACAGACTTCAACTCCCAGCAGCAGGTAAGCTCCGGCCGCCCAAGCAGACACCTGAGGCGAAGCCCCTGCCCAGCCTCAGCCGCAGCAAGCAGACTTTTCTTTTGGGTGCATCTTTCTCACTTTTCTGCGTCCTTCCTTTGGCCCTCCTTCTGTAACTTTGGCACTTGAGCCAAGCTGAAAGGTCACAGCGCCAGCCTGGGCAAACAGGGGTGCCAACTTGAATAAAATATGATGGGGCCCCCCAGGTAAGCATAGGCAACCACATGACACTATTTGAATGGCAACGCCCATCAACTTTGTGAGGGTCAGCCCCCTCAAATGCTTTATTGTGTGGGGGACAGAAGCCCCCACAGCTCTTAGGAGTTGGCTCCTATGGGGCGAAATATCCACCTTCAGTTGGGCCTAAAGCTCTCCTTCTGCCCCATAGGGGCCGAGACCCCTTTGGTCTCCCCCGAATAAAATATTTGAGGGGGTTGCCCCTCCAAAGTTGATGGGTGTTGCAGTTCAAATGGTACACATGTGCCATGTCATGTGATCAGTTCTGCAGGCGGAGCTTACCTGTGCGTTCTCCCCCCCCCCAATATTTTATTCAAGTTGACATCCCTGTTCCACCCTGCCACAGTGAACGCAGCAGTTTATCTCCTTATCAGTTGCCTCTGATGCCAAACTGCCAACATATATGTGTGTTTGTGTGTAAATTAAATATAATTTACAGTATATTATTGTCACAGAATAATATCTGTTGCTTCTAACTTCAGGACCCTGGAGCAAATTCTGGATCTTGAGCAAAGCCTGGTTTCCCTGTCTTGATGTTTTCCCCCGCTGCCATCCGATCTGACCCCGTCTGGTTCATTTTAACATAGAGTCAGACGTTCCCTGCCGTGGGCTTTTCTGGTAGCCTTTATATCCTACAGTACCTTTTGGGAGTACTGCCATGACATTAAAGATAATCAGCTGTGGTAGTCAACATTTATTTTTGTATGCCCTGCCTTTGTATGCTATTTCTCCTCCTTGTGATGCTGTTGGTGTTCCATTTTGCAGACGGAGAAACTGAGACAGGTTTCCCTGAGGGTGCTTGTTGTTGTTGTTTAGTCGTTTAGTCATGTCTGACTCTTCGTGACCCCCTGGACCAGAGCACGCCAGGCACTCCTGTCTTCCACTGCCTCCCACAGTTTGGTCAAACTCATGCTGGTAGCTTCGAGAACACTGTCCAACCATCTCGTCCTCTGTCGTCCCCTTCTCCTTGTGCCCTCCATCTTTCCCAACATCAGGGTCTTTTCCAGGGAGTCTTCTCTTCTCATGAGGTGGCTAAAGTATTGGAGCCTCAGCTTCAGGATCTGTCCTTCCAGTGAGCACTCAGGGCTGATTTCCTTAATGACCCCCAAACTGAGAAGTCAGAAAACGCAGCGATGGAGACCTGTGGACACAGTTACACCTTCAAAGCTCATTCGGAGCTCCTTGTTTCCCTCAAAGAATTATGGGAGCTGTAGTTTCTCCCTCACAGAGTTACAATTCCCAGCAGTGCTTAACAAACTACAGCGCCCAGAATTATTTGAGGGGGTGGCTGTACTTCAAGCACCGTTTAACGGTATCGTGCGTTCTTGGTGCGCAGCTATTGTTCCCCCCGCTCGCTGCCTGAAGTCCCACGCAGAATTTGATTTCTCCTACTGAGGTGTTGATCTCTTGTGGCTTCTTCTTTTCCTGGGCTGAGCCTGCATTGGAATGAGGTGGTGGGGGACTGGGGGGAAGTGTAAAAACCAGTAAGCCAGGTAATTTGGCTCTATCTAAAAGGGACGCACATGGCGCTGTGGGTTAAACCACAGAGCCTAGGACTTGCCGATCAGGAGGTCAGCGGTTCGAATCCCCGCAACAGCATGAGCTCCCGTCCCTCGGTCCCAGCTCCTGCCCACCTAGCAGTTCAAAAGCACGTCAAAGTGCAAGTAGATAAATAGGTACCGCTCCGGCGGGAAGGTAATCGGCGTTTCCGTGTGCTGCTCTGGTTCGCCAGAAGCGGCTTAGTCCTGCTGGCCACATGACCCAGAAGCTGTCTGCAGACAAATGCCGGCTCCCTCGGCCAATAAAGCAAGATGAGGGCCGCAACCCCAGAGTCGGTCACGACTGGACCTAATGGTCAGGGGTCCCTTTACCTTTACCTTTACCTCTCTATCTAATTGAGAACTAATTGGTGATATTCATTACTATAAAATATTGTTGAGAGGGGAGGATGTTTAGTTAGAAGTTTGGGTGCTGAGGGGAGATGATCAGGGCTGGTGGTTAAATGGACCCTGCATGAACTGGGGTGTGCTCTGGTCCATGGGGCCACGAAGAGTCGGACACGGCTAAACGACTAAACAACAACAATCCCTGTTCATCCTGCCGCATCTCAAAAAAGGACATTGTAGGGCTGGATAAGGTGCAGTAACAAGGAACCAGAATGATTGGTTGTGGTTCACTTCTCCAGTGAAGAAAGGTTGCAAGACTTCCTTCCGTTTAGGAAGCAGGCGATTTAAGGATGGGCATATATAGAGGGTTGCATAAGTCTGCGTGGTGTGGAGAAAATGGACGGGGATAGGATTTCCTCCCTCTCTCATAATGCTAGAACTTCGGGTCGTCCAGTGAAGCTGCTTAGTGGGAGATCTAAGAGAAAGAAGAGGAGTCTGCCTAACTGAACTGCGGAACTCACTGCCACAAGATGTGTTGGCTGTCAACTTTAGGTGGCTTTAAAAGGGGGGTTAGACAAGGGTGATAAGGCTATCTATGACTGCCCCCTCCAGGACCCAAGGCAGCAGGGCCATAATTTGTTTCTTGGCACCTTGAGCAAACAATATGAAATACTTATTTATTTATGACATTTCTATCCAGTGTTTCCTCCAAGGAGCTCAAGATGGTGTACATAATTCTCCTCCCCATTTTATCCTTACAACAATCCTGTGAGGTAGGTTAGGCTGAGAGTGAGTGACTGGCCGAAGGTCATTCAATGACCTTCATGGTTTGGGTGTGTGTTTGTGTGCAGATTTGAATCCTTGTGTTCCAGGTCCTAGTCTGATGCTTTAACTCAGGCATGTCCAAAGTCCGTCTCAGCTTGCCGGTTGGTTTAATCTGGCCCCTGTGGCAGTTTATTTTCTGTGGTAAAATCCTAAAAAAACCCTCAACAACATCAATCCTTAAAAAAGTTCAACAACTTTGGCCCTCATGGCCCTTCACTTCATCAAATCTGTCCCTCTTTGGAAAAAGTTTGGACACCACTGCTTTAACAACTACATTATACCAGCTCTTCTGTCCCTAAGCTAACCGCATATTTTACGACATAAAAAATTAACAGCAGCTGCGACAAAATGATAAACAAGTAAATCCATGTAATGTAGACTATTTAATAATATATGACAGTATTACTAGAATAAATCAGAAAATGGAAAATGGAATGTATGCTTATTAGATCTCACAGAACACTAAAAAGAATATTAAACAAAAATCACAATATTATACAGGTTTATTTAGGATGTAACCCTCCAAGGTTTAATTGCAGGGGGGGAAATGATCACTTGGCTGAAATTTATTTGTTCTGCAATTTCATGTTCAACTGAAAGGATTGTCATATTTGATCTCAGGTAAAGGTAAAGGGACCCCTGACCATTAGGTCCAGTCGTGCCTGACTGTGGGGTTGCGGTGCTCATCTTGCTTTATTGGCTGAGGGAGCCGGCATACAGCTTCCGGGTCATGTGGCAATCATGACTAAGCCGCTTCTGGCAAACCAGAGCAGTGCATGGAAACGCCGTTTACCTTTGTGCTTTCGAATGGCTAGGTTGGCAGGAGCAGGGACCAAGCAACGGGAGCTCACCCCGTTGCGGGGATTCGAACTGCCGACCTTCTGATCGGCAAGCCCTAGGCTCTGTGGCTTAACCCACAGCGCCACCCACATCCCTTTGATCTCAGGTAGGTTTTAATTAATTCTCCCTTGCTGAAGCTCCATTCACAGAATGCTACCATAATGTTTACACAGCTGCCACTAACTTGAGTGGTACACATTATTATTTTTCTTGCAGCGACACCTCACCCCCAACCACAATAATATTTAGTATTGCCCATTACCATTGATTTCGACTAACAAATTATTAAAAGAAACAAATGCTATTTTTGTTAATGTATGTGTGTGCACTGTTGAATTACTTTGAATGGTTAGCACACCTTTTATTTGTATTATAAAATTTATATACTGCTTGATTGTGAGGAAAGAAGAAAAAACTAAAGACCTCAGAGCAGTTTATAAAAAAAGAAAAGCTGGCTGCGTGTCAAATAGTTGTTGCCTTAATTCAAAGCAACCACACTCAGACTTTAAGACTGAAGAAGAAGAAGAAGAAGAAGAAGAAGAAGAAGAAGGGGAGGAGTTTGGATTTGATATCCCGCTTTATCACTACCCGAAGGAGTCTCAAAGCGGCTAACATTCTCCTTTCCCTTCCTCCCCCACAACAAACACTCTGTGAGGTGAGTGGGGCTGAGAGACTTCAAAGAAGTGTGACTGGCCCAAGGTCACCCAGCAGCTGCATGTGGAGGAGCGGAGACGTGAACCCGGTTCCCCAGATTACAAGTCTATCGCTCTAAACCACTACACCACACTGGCTAAAATAAGATAAGAAAGTTTATTATAAGTCATACATAATTGGATAATAAAGGCTTCCTGTTCTAACTAAGTTGGAGATGCAGAGGAGCCTTGCTTGCCCTTTGACCTCTGCAGGAGAAAGTGTTCCTTCACACAGCACACAGTTCAGCTCAACTCCCACGGGAGGCAATGACTGTCACGAACCTGAGCAGCTTTGAAAGAGAACTGGAGGAATTCCTGGAGGAAGAAGAAGAAGAGTTTGGATTTGATATCCCGCTTTATCACTACCCTAAGGAGTCTCAAAGCGGCTAACAATCTCCTTTCCCTTCCTCCCCCACAACAAACACTCTGTGAGGTGAGTGGGGCTGAGAGACTTTAAAGAAGTGTGACTAGCCCAAGGTCACCCAGCAGCTGCATGTGGAGGAGCGGGGAATCGAACCCGGTTCACCAGATTACGAGACTACCGCTCTTAACCACTACACCACACTGGCTATCAGTTGGTGGTAGCTTTGGCAGCTATGCCGTGCGTCCGCAGTCGAAGGTAGTATGCTTCAGAAATGAATGCCAAGTTGCTAGAAACCGCACAAAGGGATAGTCCTCTTGTGTTCTTGGTTTCCCACAGGCATGTAGTTGGCCACCGTGAGAACAGGATGCTGTGGTCTTTGGGCTCATCCAGCAGGCTCGTCTTACGTTCTTATGAGAGAGGCACAAGAAGATATCTCCTCCTCTTTCTTGACTTCAGAAGTATGAGCAGGGAAGCAAGTTGGGGCACCCTAAAAACACCAGTCTAGGATCAAACGAGAGGTCAGCACTGGCAAAGGGCAGTGAGGTTGTCTAGGGAGCTGGGAGGTACAGCCCTCTATCTCCTTTCTCCCCATGCAACCCCCACCAGCATTAGGTACAAGCTGAGTTGCATCCCAACCGTTTCAACATAGACATCTTACAGTTGTCATGATTATGGTGCCCCCGTGAATCAAGGGCCCCATTCACCCCATCTTTTTCTTCCAACCCTGCAAAGCAGAACCTGATTCTGGGATGGTGTCACTTCTCAGAATGGACCCTGATTCCAAATACAAGCTTCTGGAAAACAACAGCAGGAGGAAGCTGTTGCTCTTGTGTCCTGTTTGTGGGCTTCCCGTAGGCAGCTGCTTGGCCACCTAGTAGAAAGAACAAGTTGGGTGAGATCAAGAAGGGCTCTTGTTGTGCACTCTAGTGTGCTATATTTGTGGGCTTCCTAGACAGATCTGTCTGACCACTGTGGAATACAAGATACTAAATTAGAAGGACTCTTAGATTTGGTCTGCAAGGTTTAGCCCTATGTTCTTACTCAAGTAAGCATGCCAGCCAGGGCATGTAGCGTGACGTCAAATGGTGTGGAATTACTGGGCTGTATTTTCCACCCTGTGCTTCTTCTCCAAGCTGAGGCTGGAAGGTCTGTGTCCAAGAGGAGCAGGTCATGAGTGACGAGGAAGTTTTGCCACATACTAAAAGCAGATTTCTGTTTTTGATATCTTAGCCTTCTGTTCCAGGTTAAGTAATCCAGAGTGCCCCCACAAGTCAAATTTAGTTCTCATGGTTGGTCATGCAGATTTGAAAGTGCACTCTGTGCAAAAAGCAAAGATGTCCTCAGAAAAGATTAAACATTAAACAGCAGCAGCAGCAGCAGCCTGCTTTGTGGGCCGTTGCAGCTGATTGCCAGCATGGAGGTGGCAGTCTGAGAATTGCTGCAAATGCCTGGCTCCCAGCCTGCCTCTTCCAAACTCTTTGCAGCCTCCTCTCTTGATGTACAAGCACAGGAAGGGAACTTCCTTCAATGTTAGTGCTCACAATGAAGAACGAACTCTTTCCAGCTTGCATACAGGATCTAGGAGCTAACAGAGGAAGAGATTGTTTAATTGTGTGTTTTAACGGGACAGCAAAGTGACATGGCTTGCCAAAGAACAAATAGAAGCGAGGGCTGGTGGCGTATACATTTTCCAGGCATGCCCTTCCAACAAGTCTAGGTAGTCTAGAGCTGTTTCTTGCACAGTGACTGCATTTCCACTGCTGGGCTATTAATCCACGTTCCCACAATGATATTCAAAGTGCATATGTATTCTGTTCTTTGTTGTAAGGTAAAACTGTTTGATGCATAGTTTGTTGTTTCTCAAAACAGCTTCGTCCTGTCTGCAGTCATAAGCCATTCCTAATTTGTCTCTTGGACGCGGGTGGCGCTGTGAGTTACACCACAGAGCTTGGGACTTGCCGATCAGAAGGTCGCCGGTTTGAATTCCCGCGACGGGATGAGCTCCCGTCGCTTGGTCCCTGCTCCTGCCAACCTAGCAGTTCGAAAGCACATCAAAGTGCAATTAGATAAATAGGTACCGCTCCGGCGGGAAGGTAAACGGCGTTTCCATGCGCTGCTCTGGTTCGCCAGAAGCGGCTTAGTTATGCTGGCCACATGACCCGGAAGCTGTATGCCGGCTCCCTCGGCCAATAAAGCAAGATGAGGGCCGCAACCCCAAAGTTGGTCATGACTGGGCCTAATGGTCAGGGGTCCCTTTTCCTTTACCTTTTCTCTAGCCAAGATGTGAACAACTTTGTACAGGGCAAAGATATCCCTGCACATCAACAGCCCTCGGTGTGTTCACTATGCTCTAAAGTTGCAACGTGAACACATGCCTTTTGACTGCTTTGTGCAGTGGGCAGAAGATGAGGTGGACTTTCCCTTCCCTGTATGTTTTTGTGGATATTTTCTGCTCACACAAAGGGCAAAGGAATTGATGTTGCAGGGAAGCTAGGAGAGGCCAGGTGGCATGCAAAGGAGCTAGCCAAGAAGAGAGAGGCTAAGAAAGAATGGAAGGTGTTGGAAACATGGAGAAGGTTTAAATGTCGAATCCTGGTACAGTAGAGTATCGTTAATAGCGTTAGCTGGGAAACTGACATGCCAACCCAAAACTGCCAGAGGAAATACTAGTCCCTTATTATTTTATAATAATTTTGTAAAGAAACAAGAATGTGACTGTTATGTACTGAAGTTCTCACCCTGGGCCAGCAGCGGGATACTGTAGATAGTTTTCACTCAGGTCCACATATGCAAATAAGGAATTGAAAGTGACGTTCAGTGATTGGATAGTTACAGAAAGTTGTTACTGTTGGGTTGTAATGGAGCGCTATACAGTATAAGCAGACTGGCTGAACCATTCAATTCAGTTCTGTTCTGGCCTGTGAATAAACAAGAGCTGTTTGAAGAATCGCTGTGTTGTCTGATATGTTCACCCACAACTTAACAGTGACAGAAATCCTCCCTCAGCGTACATAAGAATGTGACAAGACCTTTTGGAATAATTTTTGAAATGTTTATTACAAGATATTGTACATGCTGGTACACTGATCAGGATGTGTTTTGTAATTTGTTGTTATATGAGTTCCTTAGTTTATTCTTCTTTTATTCAAAAAGAAGAAGAAGAGTTTGGATTTGATATCCCGCTTTATCACTACCCGAAGGAGTCTCAACATTCTCCTTTCCCTTCCTCCCCCACAACAAACACTCTGTGAGGTGAGTGGGGCTGAGAGACTTCAGGGAAGTGTGACTAGCCCAAGGTCACCCAGCAGCTGCATGTGGAGGAGCGGGGACGCGAACCCGGTTCCCCAGATTATGAGACTACCGCTCTTAACCACTACACCACACTGGCTCTCAAAAAATAAGGGGGGAACCCCTAATTTAAAAAGAAGAGAGATGCTGGAAGACTGGATGATTTGGGATGGGGCCAGGGGTATTAGTAGTGCTATTTTGCTCAAAAAAGAAGTGCCAGAACTCATCACCAGAACTTCTGCCTTGTTCTCTTATAATGGCAATGGTGCCCACCTGAGAGGTGCTGGAACTGAGTTCCAGTGAGTTCCAGCTGAAAAAAAAAGCTCTGGGTATTTGTCTATGAAAAGGTTTTCATGGACCCCAACAGAGGCTGACGGCCAGTGTGGATGTGTGGTGGTGTCCAGTGGCAAGACCGTGTGTGTGTGTGTGTGTGTGTGTGAGACTGAGCTTCAGTTTTTGTCTTGCTCTTCTTGCAGGATGTTAGAGACAGGCACAACAAGAAATAGCGCAGAAAGAGATCCCTCAGATTTTTGAGATGACGTTTCATATTTGAGGTCAGGAACTAGTTTCCTCCTCAGACGTGATAAATATTTTGCCTCCCCACCCCAACCCAACCCTAAGCTTTATCTGTGGCACTTGTGTGCGGCACACAGGACACAGCACTCTCAGCTAAAGCTGCACAGATTTCTGCGACGGGAAAATGTTTTCTCGTTGAAATCAGTGAGACCTGAAAGTAACTAACAACAGGTGCGTTGTGACAGATGGGGTTAAATAGCATCCTCTTCCTCTGTCTGACAGGACACCTGTTTTATACACTAAACAAGCTGCAGTCAGATAAGGTCAAAATACTTCTGACCATTGTGTGACCTTCCACCATCTTGCTCAACAAAGTGCTAAGGTCCCCAATAAACATCTTTACGTGGCTTTTGTGAACTTTAGCTATGGCATGTGATTCAGCTGATAGAAATCACCTATGGTGCAAGTTGGGTAACGCTAATATAGATAACTGCCTATTGGCAGAAGCCTGGATAGTTAGATGTCAAGAGTGGAAAAAGCAAGATTTCTCGCTATCATGAGACTCTTGGAGAGATAAAGATATGAACGCTGATTTATTTAAATATTTATAAGCCATACTTTCATGAAAGTACAGCAAAAAAAATCAATAAATGCTGGTTGGTTAAAAAAAGGGGGGTGAGGAATTCACATTGTGATGGTTAATCTAAGGTTACCAGACGTCCCCGTCTCCCAGATTTACAAATCAGTCCCCATACAAAATCTATTGAAGTTGAAAAGTGTCCGCAGATTTATTGAAAAAAATCTGGTAACCTTAGGTTAATCATAGCTCATATGGTTAAACGAACTAATATAATAAGGGTCAGAGAAGGCAGGCAACAGAATAATAATTTTGTTCATTTTATTGTGGAATACCAAAATACAGGATGCAGTTAACGCACAAACCTTGAAATATAGATTACCTTACTTTAAACTTAGCAAGTTACACATGATGGCAATTTTTCTGGGGGGGAGGAGAGTATGTTTGCACTAAAATTGATGTGATTTTGAGTAGAATCAATTTGTATAACCAGTTTATAACTGTTATGCAAATTTGGGGAAGTAATGAAAATTTCAGTATATCACTTCCAGCCTATAAGGGAACTTAATGGAAAAAATATAGATGGAAGCAAAATAAATGGTTCAGGTTTTGTTTGGGGCAGGAAAATGGGCCAGGGTGGTTTTTTGCAAATTATGAATTTGGAATCTCTACAGAATTTTTTTTTAACACAGTTTCCTCT
This sequence comes from Podarcis tiliguerta, assembly GCF_965153285.1. Taxonomy (NCBI): domain Eukaryota; kingdom Metazoa; phylum Chordata; class Lepidosauria; order Squamata; family Lacertidae; genus Podarcis; species Podarcis tiliguerta. The sequence goes on from NC_139546.1 coordinate 11,161,208, forward strand.
CTTAGTCCTTCATCAACTCTTATTTATGCAGAAGTTGCACTTTAACTGTGGTCCAAGTCCAGAATGCTATAATTAACTCTTTTTTAAATTCTGAAACTCTTCCAATAGATATCTTTCTAAATGTTATCTTCAGACACAATAAAAGACTTGCTCTATTTGGTCACCCTTAATGCAGATGTTAAACTCAAAGATAAAATTTCTTTTAAAAGAAAGCACGTTGTCTGTTAGAGCAATAACTTCAAGTTCAAAAATTTCCTGATGGTTTTTGATGTATATAAATGATGATATTTGTTTCATATTTGTTTCATCTTTTCCTATTTTTTATAATAATTTTTATTAGTTTTCAATTACGCTGGTACTTTGGTTTTGGGGTTTGGGAGTCCGTTCGACTCCTGGAACCATTCAAAAACCAAAGCGTGGCTTCTGATTGGCTGCAAGAGCGCCCTGCAGCAAATTGGAAGCCACGCTGGACGTTCGGCTTCTGGAAATCGTTCAAAAACCTGAACACTCACTTCCAGGTTTCGATCGTTCAGGAGCCGATTTGTTCGAGAACCAAGGCATTTGGCTTCCAAGGTACGACTGTACAGTCCAATAATAGCCTAATTATAACAATACCAATTTATAATACAATTATTAATACCAATTCAGAGCTAAAGAGCAGGTTTTCCCTAGGAAAGGAGCAAAGCAAGGGGGAAACCACTTGGACCTGGGCCTAGAAAGCATGAGTCAAATGCAAACTGCTTGGACCCACGCTTTCTAGGCGTGGGTCAAGCGGAAGTGTAGGTGAGCTCTAGTTTTGACTTCCAATTGCAGGACGTGGCTTGACTCATTTTATGGAGCCATCTGAAGCTATTTGGTCTGCAATCCGATTTCTGCTGGGTTCATGCTCTCTGCTTATGGTGAATTGTGGTGTGGATTGCCAAGTAAGCAAATCTGTGGGGTGGATGAGCTGGTCAGATCTGGTGCTGCCCCCCAAGACCTTTCCATCCCTGCCAGTCAACTCTAGATCACCCAGTGGCATAGCGTGGGGGGTGCAGGGGGGGCCGGCCGCACAGGGCGCAACATCTGGGGGGGCGCGCGCTCGCACTCGCAGCTCTCTGCCCCTACCTGGCTCACTCACTCTCTCTCACTGCAGTGCTGGCTGTGAGAATCCGATCCAAGCCGCCGGGTCGCCCCCCACTGTGGAGGGGAGGGTGCCAGGCGTGCGGTGCGGTGCAGAGAGAGAGCGAGGGACTATCTGGGGGAGGGACAGTGCAGCGGGGGGGGGGGGGCGCAAATTACTTGCCTTGCCCCGGGTGCTGACAACCCACGCTACGCCACTGAGATCACCTATTTATGAATCCAGATTTCTCTCTTCACTTTAAGTGGCTACAGTTTGTGACTGTGATCATGTTTTATTTATTTTGCTCTCAGGCACCGAAGACAGTTTACATTGATTGGGGATTTAGACTGTGTAGCCAGTTTTATACTAACTACAGAGTGAGCTGATGGCATCATGCTGTACCAGTGCTCCCATTGGGGATTAAAATAAGACAAGGTGGCCCTGTCAGAGATTGGTGGAGAAGCTGTAAACAAAGGCTAATGAGGTATAAGATTAGGCATCGCCATTGTGAAGTCTATATTTCTAGCCCATCAGCTGGTTGCAGGCAAAGTAACTCTACAGATAATAAAGGCAGCGGAGATTGGCTTTATTAAATATATTTCAAGACAACAGTCTGGATTAATACGATACGATAATCTTTATTGTCATTGTCCCATACAGAACAACGAAACTTGAAAAATCTACATAAGACATTCAAAAACCAACAAGCCTGCTACCCCAGCTATCCCAACCTGGTTAGCCCCCTAAAAACTCTGATACCCCATTTTTAAATACGATATACTCCCATAGAGACTCCTTATACTGCGTTTAAAACCAAAATCGCATTTGGGTAGAAACTGTTTCTCAGGCGGCTAGTCCTAGTCTTTATAACCCTGTACCTTCTTCCAGAAGGCAGAAGTTGAAAGAGATCATTTCTGGGGTGCACACTATCCTGCGCTATATGTGCAGCTTTCTTATGGCACCTGGAAGCATAGATTTGATCCAAGGTGGGAAGAGTGCACCCAATTATTCTCTCCGCAGACTTTACAACCCTGGACAGCATTGTTTTTCCCCTGACTGTGCAGCTCCCAAACTACACACACAGACCATAAGTTAATACACTCTCCACAGTACAATGGTAAAATGCCATCAATCAATTAAAGAATTAATAAACCATTTATTATAAGAGGTGAGATGCAACACAACCAGACACAGGGAAGACCTTTCCGGCACAAAGATAGGCCAGTCTGGGAAACTGCCGTCCTTAAGAGAATAACAAATAAGCTATGGATGACACATAGATAGATCAAGAAAGATCTGTGTGTGGGTTAATTTCACAACATATGCCAGTACTTCAGGAAATGAACAATCCACGCATCAGTGTTTTGCTCAGCATGGTTGATCTACATTTATATTCAAACATATATATAGTGTTGTTCTACTAATGAACACAGGAAGTGGGTTCAAAGTGAAGATTAATTTATCTTCACCTTGAATCCACTTCCTGTGTTCGTTAGTAGAACAACACTCTATATTGCTTCATTGGTAACCTAATAGGAAAAATGACTATTACTCATACTTAAGCTAAGCACAACCATAAGTGCTCCTGATGAGGCATGTTTTTTGTTTAAACCAATTCATGAACCAGAAACTTCTGTGCTGGCCACTGATGATGAACCATATGTTGTAGATATTACTGACATTTTATTGTGCTGTTTTTGCGATACGCAGACGACATGAGAGGACTTGGGACTATCGAGGGGGTATACAGTTGCAGGCACAATCTTGATAAAGGCCGCAACCAGGAGCAAAGGGCTAAAGCCCTCTACCTTCAAAACTAGGGTCCTAATCCAGATTACTTTGGACCATTTGTGTCCTAGCACCCAAAAAATAAATATATTTTTAAGGCACAGCTACATGGCCCAGATACAGTGGTACCTCGGGTTAAGTACTTAATTCGTTCCGGAGGTCCGTACTTAACCTGAAACATCACTTTAGCTAATGGGGCCTCCTGCTGCTGCTGCCGCGCCGCCGGAGCACGATTTCTGTTCTCATCCTGAAGCAAAGTTCTTAACCTGAATTTCTGGGTTAGCGGAGTCTGTAACCTGAAGCGTATGTAACCTGAAGCTTTTGTAACCTGAGGTACCACTGTAATGTGTGCTCTATGGACTGTTGGCTGGCTTTGGCTGGGAATAAAAAATTTTCAGGGGTGGAGGTCTGGCTGGGCAAGACGGCAAGTTGACAACAGGATTGTTTAGGTTTATGAAGCAAGCTGCTGAAATATGGCTGTTAATTCCACCCCCAGCTGATTTTGTTGTTGCTGTTTAGTCGTTTAGTCATGTCCGACTCTTCATCACCCCATGGACCAGAGCACATCAGGCCCTCCTGTCTTCCACTGCCTCCCACAGTTTGGTCAAACTCATGTTCGTAGCTTTGAGAACACTGTCCAACCATCTTGTCCTCCGTCGTCCCCTTCTCTTATTGCCCTCCATCTTTCCCAACATTCAGGGTCTTTTCCAGGGAGTCTTCTCTTCTCATGAGCTGACCAAAGTAGATTTTTATATTGTGTTATTTTTATTTTGTGTAACACATGGCAAAAGGGCATGTTAGAAATGCGATGGAACAAATAAATAGATGGAAATGTGGTCAAAGGCTCAGTAATTAGTGTGGTTGCAGACTGCAGCTCTGCCACAAATCCCTATTTTCTTGGAATCCTTCAGTTCTGTCACCCTAGCCTTTCAAAGCTCTGGTGGAGGAGGGGACACTCTTATCTTAAGCAAGAAATGATGTACTGTAACTGATGGATTTCTGCATGCAAATAGGCTTGGTACACAGGATTTCCTTTCTATTTATTTTTGGCACAGTTTGCCCATATTTCTGTTCAGGCTTTCTGTTTGTTGTTTCGTAACTCTCAATTACCTGCTACATTGGGAGTTTGTTTTCCCTACGAAGTGGCATGTTATTTTTGGAAATTGCCTCCTAATCTGCAAGGAAGCACATTTCCTGGTAACAAACTTCGCACCCATCCACCACCTTCTGATTCGGTAGCATATTTTTCCTGGACTTCAGTTTACTCTAGCATGCAGTTTTTGTATGAGGTTGGGAACTTTTACACTTGTGGACTTCTTGTTACATTTTGAGGACCGATTCTTTCATATCCTTGATGTATCCAGACACAGAGGTTAGAGCCGATTGGATTCCTTTTCTGTCGTCAGCTAGAAGTGGAATTTAAAAGGGCGATCCTTTTATCCTGTTTACTCAGAAGTAGGGATGGGTGAAATTGTCAGTTCTGGGTTCTCTCTATTTTTCATTGATCCAGCCTTAAGTTCACACTTCCACATTAGTTTTCCATTCAAACAAACAAAACCTCATGAAAATTCACCCACATTTTAGTGCAAATCTCTCAGAATATACATATTTTGTATGTAATTTTGCCTAATATACATATTTGTGCAGACTATTTTTTCCTTAATATAACGGGTTGTTGTATTTTCACTAATATATGCCTTTCCGTACACGTTACTTGACCGCAGATTTCAAAGGATGGCTGTGGTTTGTTTTCTCTTCCTGTTTTGGAAAATGCAATTCATCTTTAAATGCAGATTGAATCAAATTTCTACACCACCCCTAGTCAAAAGCAAATAGCATTCAGCAGCACCCTGCAACTTTGATTAAACACTTCTTCCTTGCAGCTTTTGCCTCCAATTGCTTCCTGTTAAAGTGGCATAGCATTAGTGATGAGCTGCCCCTTAATTAGTAAGATCTCATTCCTTGGGGTGGGGATGGAGAGTTTCAAACAGTCTTTCCCTCTCATTGTTTTTTTCCTTTTTTAATTTCATGGCGAAATACTGTCATTTCACACTTTAATAAAGGAAAAGGAAAAACTCAGTAAATGAAGCCACTCTCCTTCAGGGAACAGGAACTAACCAGTTAGTGGTAACGGCACTAATGCAACGCCGTGCTGAACAGGAAGCAATTAGAGACAGATGCTACAAAGTGAAAGTTTCTGATTGAGACACAGAAGCCCTAAAGAAAATATAACAACTCCAATACAAGCTGGCGCCGCAATTGCATTGGCGGGGGGTGGGGGAGCAGGTAGGAATCATCACCATAGGCCTGAAAATGATGGGAGGACAACAGCAGCCACAGCAATTTAAATGCAGCAGGTTGGCCGTAACATTGCCTGGATTCCACATAACAAGCAAGTGGTTGCAGACTAAATCACTAGTGTGGAATCAACTAGGAAGCTACAATGGTAGTAAGCCTTTTGGATTATCACTTTGATCCCTGATTGCAACGGTTTGGCAGCAACACCATCTGCAGCCAGTGACGGAATATTTACAGTGGTACCTTGGGTTACATACTTAATTTGTTCTGGAGGTCCGCTCTTAACCTGAAACTGTTCTTAACCTGAAGCACCACTTTAGCTAATGGGGCCTCCTGCTGCTGCCGCGCCGCCGGAGCACAATTTCTGTTCTCATCCTGAAGCAAAGTTCTTAACCCGAGGTACTATTTCTGGGTTAGCGGAGTCTGTAACCTGAAGCGTAAGTAATCCGAGGTACCACTGTACTAGAAACAGAGCCCTCATTTATTCATTTCAGGGGGTGGGGAGTGGGAAGCTGTCCACATTTCTACCTTGGCTCATACATATCTTCAGTGAAATGTGCATTTAGAACCGAGTGTACAATATTTTTTTTAATGTGTTTGCATCTGTACAATTCACCCACGCCACCTGTTTTGATCTGATCTGCTTCTTTCCAGTTTCATTATGATAAGGGTTTCCTCCATCTGTAGGTTTTGGGTTATTCTGGGCAGTCCCTGGGGAAGTGGGGGTACTTCTGATCTTCCTACTCCTTAACTCCTTGTTCTGTGATGAGAACTGTATCTGGCAGATTATGCTGCTACTGCTCTCTTTCTGCAGTGGCGTAGTGTGGGGGGTGCAGGGGGGGCCGGCCGCACCGGGCGCAACATCTGGGGGGGGGGCGCTCGCACTCGCAGCTCTCTGCCCCTACCTGGCTCACTCACTCTCTCTCACTGCAGTGCTGGTTGTGCGAATCCGATCCGAGCCGCCGGGTCGCCGCCCACTGTGGAGGGGAGGGTGCCAGGCGTGCGGTGCGGTGCGGAGAGAGAGCGAGGGACTATCTGGGGGAGGGACAGTGCAGTGGGGGGGGGCGCAAATTACTTGCCTTGCCCCGGGTGCTGACAACCCACGCTACGCCACTGTCTTTCTGGCTATTTAAAAGTATTACAGGAGAAACAAAGGAAGGATTTTGGGGATAACGGATTCACCCCTTATTATAAAAAATAAAAATAACAACCGTTTTCCTGTTATATTTCAAAATTTCAGTAAAGATACTGACAGAAGGGTGCAGTCGCTGTTAAATGTGAGAAAGCTTTTACTTATTACATTGTAAATTATTGCTTATTGTTGGATGGAAAGGCCGCCTTGCAAAATTTGAAAACGTAATGTTGATAATAAATAAATATTGTGGAAGATCCATGTCCAAAAAGTGTGCTGTTGGCTTAAACCTGAAACTGCAATAATCATGGAGAGAATGAAATTCCCCAGCTCCACTGCCAGCGCCCATAGGTGCTTCAAAGCCAGCCAAAACTAATCATTTAGCTCAGTTGGTTACAGTGTGGTGCTGACAACACCAAGGTTGCAGGTTCGAATCCCTGCATGGGACACCTGCATATTCCTGCATTGCAGGGGGTTGGACTAGATGATCCTCAGGGTCCCTTCCAACTCATACAGTTCTATGATTCCGTCACTCTGCTTTTGCTATCTTGAGGAGAGAGCACAATGGAGCTACCACAATCTCCTTTCCTGATTTTTAAGGGCTGAAAAATGCAGCAATGGCAGGCAGTGGTGTGCTGGATACACACACACACACACACACACACACACACATTTAATGAGACAATAAATTGCAATTAAAAATTATCAGAAGGTGGAGAAAATTTTAGTGAAATTCTCATGAGCCAGGTGCAGGGTTTTTGTTGCACTTACTTTACTTTTGGGGTGGCAGAGGGGTGCTCTGAAGCACCCTTTCGCCCATCCTACAAATCAGCTCGCCATTGGTCTGCACCCTGCAGCCCTCCCGGGTGCACATACTTCATGAGGTCGCTCCTTCCTGTGTGGCGTTTTCAGATGAGAACGACTGGGCAGCCAGGGAAGCAGCAAAGGAAAAATGCACCTGCCATGCTTGACCTTCTTGCAATAATAAGATACACTCAAAACCCCTCTTCTATCAGAAGTCTGAAGAAATTCTAAAACGTATTGAGGATGAGACCAAAACAACCCCCTAAAAAGGAAATGGCTGCTTTGTAAGACCTTTCAGAAACTGCAGGGCAGATTTCAGCACAGCACTAGTGCCAAGGTTTTGGTGGCTGCCAGTCTGTCTGGGACCGACCAAGATGGACCGTTGAAGGTACCCAGAAACTGTGTGCTTACCTGTATCTATGTATTCCTCCACCACCCCTTTGCAGGTAGCAGCCTCTTTGAAGGAGCAAGAATTCACAGAGGTTTGGGGGAAGAAAGCAAAGGAGAGCTTCGGCAACATCTGGCAGAACTTCACTGATCCTCAGCTGAAGGAAATCGTCAGATCCATCCAGACCCTGGGACCCTCCAACCTACCCATGGATAAGCGGCAACGGGTAAGGACACAACTCCAGACAAAGGGAGTCTACACCTGCGCGGTGGGCATGGATGATTCAGGCTTACATACTAAGCAGTATATGTAAGGTAAAGGTAAAGGGGCCCCTGATCATGAGGTCCAGTCGTGGCCAACTCTGGGGTTGCGGCGCTCATCTCGCTTTATTGGCCGAGGGAGCCGGCGTACAGCTTCCAGGTCATGTGGCCAGCATGACGAAGCCGCTTCCATTGCACGGAAATGCCGTTTACCTTCCCGCCAGAGCAGTACCTATTTATCTACTTGCACTCTGACGTGCTTTCGAACTGCTAGGTTGGCAGGAGCAGAGACCAAGCAACAGGAGCTCGCCCCGTCGCGGGGATTCGAACCGCCGACCTTCTGATCGGCAAGTCCCAGGCTCTGTGGTTTAACCCACACCGCCACCCACATCCCTTAAGCAGTACATAAATTGTTAAAATAAATAAACTACAAATGCATAAATAAATTCCTAGTGACATCTCTGAGGAAGCTGATTATCTGCTGGGGTAAGGTAAAGTATGTTCCAGCTCCAGCCTTTTGGGACTCCACAAACTACATTAACTGTGCAATTTTATATAGGTCTACTCAGAAGTCCCATTAGGCTCAACAGGGCTTAACTCCCAAGTCAGGGGATATAGCATTTGCAGCCTGGTGTTGAAGTCTCCGCCAAAGGAGCCATTTGTGTTATTCTTCATCTTAGATCATATGCAGCATCCAAAAGTCATGGTAAGGTTGGAGGGAGAGACCAAAGAATGTATGTAAGCTACTGCAGGGCTCAGTGGCGTAGCGTGGGTTGTCAGCACCCGGGGCAAGGCAAGTAATTTGCGCCCCCTAACCTGGGGCAAGGCAAGTAATTTGCGCCCCCCCCGCTGCACTGTCCCTCCCCCAGATAGTCCCTCGCTCTCTCTCCGCACCGCACCGCATGCCTGGCACCCTCCCCTCCACAGTGGGCGGCGACCTGGCGGCTCGGATCGGATTCGCACAGCCAGCACTGGAGTGAGAGAGAGTGAGTGAGTGAGCCAGGTAGGGGCAGAGAGCTGCGAGTGCGAGTGCGCCCCCCCCCCCAGATGTTGTGCCCGGTGCGGCTGGCCCCCCCTGCACCCCCCACGCTACGCCACTGGCAGGGCTGCCCCACAAGGACCAGTGACTTGTGTCAGAGAGACTGGCCATGGAGGCTAAATTCCTGCTAAGTTTCCCAAATATGCCATGGAGATAAGTGAAGCATTTAGCAGCAAATTCTGCCAAGCCAGAGAGCGAGAGAGAGTCAGCTCAAAAGAGTTCTTATCCCCTTCTGCTAGTAATCCATCCTCTTTGCCTCTTCTTAGTGTTCTGCAGCTAATTCTTTCCAACTAGTCTAGTGGAGCATGTAAAGCAATTTCACAGTGATGTTGCTTCAAACTGGAAAGAGAATCCCTCAGTCCTTTTTTTTTTAGTTCTGTGGATAGAATGATCTGACCATCATCCCTGTACGGGAATCCCTGTTGTTTTAATCCAAGGTCAAACTAGGTGGTCACTAGTTTCTAATTTTTAGCAATTGTGGCAGCATAGCAGTGGTTAACAGTTCCCCCCCAATGGGCAAACAGCAGCTTTGTGGAGTGATTTTCAGTGGGAAAATAGCTAGCTGCGGCGTTTATGCATCATTTCCTCAGCCTCAGGGTCCCAATCCAAATGGGATGCTGAATTTATCGGTATGTACCAGCAGAATAAAGGTAAAGGTACCCCTGCCCGTATGGGCCAGTCTTGACAGACTCTAGGGTTGTGCGCTCATTTCACTCTAGAGGCCGGGAGCCAGCGCTGTCCGGAGACACTTCCGGGTCACGTGGCCAGCGTGACATCGCTGCTCTGGCGAGCCAGAGCCGCACACGGAAACGCCGTTTACCTTCCCGATAGTAAGCGGTCCCTATTTATCTACTTGCACCCGAGGGTGCTTTTGAACTGCTAGGTTGGCAGGCGCCAGCAGAATATGGGAACATAAAACAGACTGGATTTCTTTTCCTTTTTTGAAAAATCATTTTTATTAAACAAAAAAAGAAAACTTTTTTAAAAAGCATGTTATTATTAACTGTTTGGTTCCTTGCAAAATTCCCAACTGCTAAATAAAAGTTTAAAAGTTTGAAAAATGTAATTTATAACACAGGAAAGAAAAGAGAGAAGGAAAAAGGGGGCATTATCCTTTGCATGCCAACATGTTAAAGATGCCTAAAAAGGTAAAGGACCCCTGACAGTTAAGTCCAGTCGCGAATGACTCTGGGGTTGTGGCGCTCATCTCACTTTACTGGCCAAGGGAGCCGACATTTGTCCACAGACAGTTTTTCTGGGTCATGTGGCCAGCATGACTAAGCTGCTTCTGTTGAAACCAGAGCAGCGCACAGAAATGCCGTTTACCTTTCTGCCACAGTGGTACTTATTTATCTACTTGTGCTTTCAAACTGCTAGGTTGGCAGGAGCTGGGACCGAGCAACGGGAGCTCACCCCATTGCGGGGATTTGAACTGCCGACCTTCTGATCGGCAAGCCCTAGGCTCAGTGGTTTAGACCACAGCGCCACCCGCGTCCCTACTTTCCCATAAATCCATCAGTCTGCATTCCTAAGAAACATGTTTCTTTCTCATAGATGCCTACTTTCCCATAAATCCATCAGTCTACATTCCTAAGAAACATGTTGTATTATCAAGGTGATCCAACAGCCTGAGGGCTACATTCCGCCTGCAAGGCCTTTTCTTGGTGGCCCCGGGCAACATTTGATGGCCCCCTCAAGTCCTTGCGCTGCCTTCCCAAGCTGTGAGGCTTTGACAGGTCCTACAGTCCTCCCGTCTCCTTCCCAAAGCCTAGTTAGTGCTTTCCAAGCTTTGGGAAGGAGGTGGGAGGGCTCTAGGGCCCTGCAGAGCTTCGTGCCTCCTTCCCAAAGCCCAGGTTCCCTCTTCTCCAGCTTTGGGAAGGCAGAGCAAGGGCTGGGGGGCATCAGATATTGGCCTTGCTCCCCCCCCCACGTCTGCATGCATAATAAGTACAAAGCAATGCAAGCTTAAATAAGGAAGCAAACAGTGTGTGAAGATAGCACATTCTATCATAAGTTAAAGGAAAGCATATTATTATTCCTCTTTTTTATATCTTTACCTAGAAAAATGTTCATTAAAAGGGGGGGGGGGAGGAAAAGAATTGTCTGCTATACCAGATACAACTAGCATATTTCATGGGGGCTGTTATTATTGATGTTGTCTTTATTTTCAAACAAGATAAAGCTCTGCAATTTATTCTAAAAGGGCTGGATTTGAATATTATCTCCCTGCTGTTCCTCTATGGGTACAGCTAAGATGCTTAGTTGTAACCAAGAAAGAACAAATTAACCCCCCCCAAAAAAATTCCCCTACTCCTCATTCTCCTGCTTGATAAGAAAGAATACGTGAGCTTGATTTACTCCTGCCAGTCTGGTTCCCAGGGCAAGAAGCCAGTTTGTGGAATTGATTTTTTAAAAAACAAACAAAACAAACAAAACTATAAAAAAACATGGGAACTGTAGCTGAGACTGTAGTTGCAATGATGACAAATATTTCATTTTGCCTCCCCCCCCCCCAAAGAAACTGTCATAAAGTTGTTCCTTGTACTTTCAGGGTAAACATATCCCAACCGATCCAAAGCTTGTTTTGTGAATGGAAAACCAATCTGAACTTTGTTTATTTTTGAGTTGATATAAGGAAAGATTAAAAATAAAACAAACAGCTGCATAGCAGAGTACATCTGCAAGCTAGGAATTCTACCCAAGTGGCTTTTGTTCGGTGTCTTTTATATAAATAGTTTTTTACTAACTTTAACTCGGTGATAGAGGAGCATTGAAAGCTGCCTTTAGTGAGTCGGACCACTGAGCTACACATTGTTGGCGTTGAATGGCAGCAACCTTCCAGTGGTTCAAAGAGGGTTTCTTCCCAGCCCTAGCTGGGGTTCTCAGGGATTGAACCTGCGACCTTCTGCATGCAAAGCTTTGCTGCCGAGCTTCTCCAGGGGCTAGCTCAGCTTTGTTAGCACACCATCAGCCAGTGGTACCAAATACCCATTCTGACCACCTGGGATTCTGCACTGAAAAGGCACAAAGGGTGTGGTAGAATGGGAGCTCACAGCCCCAGATCCTGGCGAGTTGGCCCTTCACTACCTATTAATGAAAGACACAGCCAACAAGAAGGCCCACATGTCCCAGATGATTGGCTGCAATGCACCTTATGAACCCTACTGCTCTAATTGATCTCTTTTCTGAGCACAGTTCAAAGTGTTGGTGCTGACCTTTAAAGCCCTAAACGGCCTCGGCCCAGTATACCCGAAGGAGCGTCTCCACACCTATTGTTCTGCCCGGAAACTGAGGCCCAGCGCCGAGGGCCTTCTGGCGGTTCCCTCGCTGTGAGAAGCCATGTTACAGGGAACCAGACAGAGGGCCTTCTTGGTAGTGGCACCCGCCCTGTGGAACGCCCTCCCACCAAAGAGAAAAACAACTACAGTGGTGCCCCGCAAGACGAATGCCTCGCAAGACGGAAAACCCGCTAGACGAAAGGGTTTTCCGTTTTTCAATGCGCTTCGCAGGACGAATTTCTCTATGGGCTTGCTTCGCAAGACGAAAATGTCTTGCGATTCTTGCGATTTTTTTCCGCTCCCCACCCCCTTTTCTAAGGCACTAAGCTGCTAATAGCCTTTTAGCAGCTAATCCCTTAAGCCTTTAATAGCCGCTAATAGCCGCTTAACCGCTAATAGCGCTAATCCGCTAATAGGGTTGCTTCGCAAGACGAAAAACCGCTAGACGAAGAGACTCGCGGAACGGATTCTTTTCGTCTTGCGAGGCACCACTGTACCAGACTTTTAGAAGGCATCTGAAGGCAGCCCTGTTTAGGGAAGCTTTTAATATTTAATAGGTTATTGTATTTTAGTATTTGATATTGGAAGCCGCCCAGAGTGGCTGGGGAAGCCCAGCCAGATGGGCGGGGTATAAATAACATTATTATTATTATTATTATTATTATTATTATTATTATTATTATTTTCCTTGGTGCCCAGTCTTAGTCCCTGAAACTTATTACCTTTCTCCCCACCCCCTGCCCTGGAGTATTATACCTACTGGAGATGGTTATCTAACATCAAAGCACTTGCTAATGCCTTTTGCTCTCTTTCACGTTCTCATGTGCCCTGAATGCACTCCCTTCCCCCACCACTATGCCATATTTTTTTTCCATAGCTCCTTTCTTCTCTTATATAAAGGCAAAGGTACCCCTGACCATTAGGTCCAGTTGTGGCTGACTTTGGGGTTGCGTGCTCATCTCGCTCTATAGGCCGAGGGAGTCGGCGTTTGTCTGCAGACAGCTTCCGGGTCATGTGGCCAGCATGACTAAGCCACTTCTGGCAAACCAGAGCAGCACACGGAAATGCCATTTACCTGCCCACCAGAGCGGTACCTATTTATCTACTTGCACTTTGACGTGCTTTCGAACTGCTAGGTTGGCAGGAGCTGGGACCGAACAATGGGAGCTCACCCTGTTGCAGAGATTGGAACCGCCGACCTTCCGATTGGCAAGCCCTAGGCTCTGTGGTTTATACCACAGTGCCACCCGCGTCCCTTATATACCTTTTCTTATATACCTCTTACATATATACCTCTTCTCTTATATACCTTACCCTAAACAGAGGCAGACTTTGGCCTGTCAGATTTCAGAGACTCCAAAATTGAGCACCCCCTATGCCTCTTGTCTTCCATTCTGCTCAATTCACTATGTCATAGTTGCAGCGCCCAGTGTGGTGGAACTGGTTGCACTGCCCAAAATCCACCTCTGCCCTAAAGGCCAATGCAATGCTGGCCTCTTCCTTTCCAAATTCCGCCATTATCTGTCCTTGCTCAGCACCCTCCCCTCCCATCACTTTTTAAGCTGTGAAGGGTTGATTCTGTACACCTCTACTGCCTGCCCCCTGCCACCCACTTTGCATTTCCCATTTTCTCCCAGCCCACTTTGAATTTCAGGCCTGCCTCCTCTTGTTCCTTTGACCGTGCATGCCTTGACCAGGTTATGGTGGTGAGAACACCAAAGTCCTCACTTCCGCTCCATGGTGTGTAGCGTGGCCTGATCAGGGTCTTGATGGTGCAGGCAGCATCGTCACATCAAAGAACAGCAGACTTTTATGCTGAAACAAAAGGGACTCGCCCAATAGTTTTGTACTTTCAATAATGCAAGATTACAGGGAAAACGGAGGTGTTTTTGGTCCCCTTCCTGACTTGGCTGGCTACAGACACCTAAGTTTCAAGTTCATCATAAAATAAATAATTTTGAACCCTACTCAGGAAGCCTGTGTTTGAGGCAGCCTCCTTGGGTGTCCTTGCTGTTGCCACCTGGCAGCCATTCTCTGTTGAAACTGTGATAGATCATAGGGTACGAAGCAGACCTGAGGTGTGGAACAGGTGACACTGTAGCTGGGCCGAAAAGGAGTGACCTTGTAGAACTAGCAGATATGGGACTATCACACTAACCTGGACTATTTATCTTTCCTTTCTAAGTATAACACTATTCTGAGTGAGATGGACAACATCTACTCCACTTCCAAAGTATGCCTGCCAAATCAGAATTCCAGCTGTTGGGCTCTAGAACCAGGTGTGTATCTTCTTGTTCTCATTAGCGTAACCCTCCCACACCCAAATCTACGTGATTGCTTTCAACACGGGAGCACCTCAAGGGGCAGGTGATTTCTTGAGATCTGAGGGCTGTGTCAGAAATACCACAAGTCCCTTGGTCACAGATAACTGTGACATTGTAGTGGCGTAAAATGTCACATGCTTGCTTTGATGTTCACAAATATTTACGTGGTTCTTATCATGCCACAGATTGTCTTGGTTCATATTCTACAGCACTTGTGGAACATGGGGCCATCCAGTTGTTGTTGTTGGTTGTTGTTGTTGTATTATTCCAACTCCTAGCCACTCTAGGAAGCTAACACAGCTAACGGTGAGGGATAGTGTGAGCTGTGGTCCAAAAACACCCAGAGACCCACAAGTTCTCAACTCCTGTTCATCAGTATGCTTATTTTTCAAGTGTGAGACCATCTTGCCCCCACAACTCTTGACACTGCAAGCGTTGAAGAGTCTGATTGATTTGGAGCTCCTAAAAATGATGTCTTCCTTTAATGTGTTTCAGCCATTTATTTGGCCACCAAATGTATCATTGTACATTGATAAGGGCTAGAATAGAAATTATGTGTAGCAGCTGTGTCCAAAGATTTACATACAGTGGTACATTGGGTTAAGTACTTAATTCGTTCTGGAGGTCTGTTCTTAACCTGAAGCACCACTTTAGCTAATGGGGCCTTCTGCTGCCGCCACACCGTTGGAGCACGATTTCTGTTCTCATCCTGAAGCAAAGTTCTTAACCCGAGGTAATATTTCTGGGTTAGCGGAGTCTGTAACCTGAAGCGTATGTAACCTGAAGTGTATGCAACCCGAGGTACCACTGCATTTCAAAAACTAGGGCACTTTTGAGAGATGTTACAAGCGCTCAGCTGCCATCAAACCCAGAATTAGTGTTTCCCAATTTCAAAGACAGAAACTAGTGCTGTTGAGATGCTTCTCAATCTACCACCGAATCAAAAATAGCCCCAAACTTGAGGGGAGGGGACTCCTTTGTCCCTGAACAATAACACTGGATAAATAGCACTGCCCTTATGATGAGGCACATCGCCCACAAAATGGGTTCTTTTCAACCTATGACCATTTTCTGTGTTTGTTTGTTTTTGTTTTTTTGTTTCTGGTCTCTTCTCCCGCACTCACTTCTCAGAGATAACGGACATCATGGCCACCTCTCGCAATTACAGGAAACTGCTCTATGCCTGGGAAGGGTGGCACAACGCAGCCGGCAATCCTCAGCGGCCCAAGTATCAGGAATTTGTTGAACTGAGCAACGAGGCCTACAAAATGGATGGTGAGATGCTTTAAATATGGATTGGGGGATGGAAATAGGTCACTCATGGGATCGAAAGTGTTATGTACTGAAGTTCTCACCCTGGACCAGCAGGGGGATACCGTAGATAGTTATGCAAATGAAGGTTCGAAAGTGACGTTCAGTGATTGGATAGTTTTAGAAAGTTGCTACAGTAACGTCTATATAAGCAGGCTGACTGAGCCCTTCAGTTCATTTGTGACCTGGCCTCTGAATAAAGAAGAGCTGTTTGAAGAATTGCTGTGTTGTCTGATATGTTCACCCACAATTTAGCAGAAAGACTGCCTTGCGAAGAAAGCTGCATGCAGCTGGGGCGTTTTAGCTTAGGCAAAAAAGGTGATTGAAAGCTTCAGAGAAGGCTTGAATATTATAGCTCTCCCTGCTGCCCTCCTTTTAGAAATGTATTCCCCCTGTTTCCTAAGAGAGGAACCATTTGGACAATGGGTCTGCAATGCCAGAGTGAAGCCACTGTGATCTGATGAGTTATGGTGTGTTACCTCAGCACATCCATTCTCAACTGATTTCCATCCCATTTTGAAAATATTTGAGGGAATGGTGAGCATGTGTCAACGTGTTTATGAGAGGGTCATCATTTCAACAATGAATTTTGGCTTACCCTTCCACACAACTGAAGTTCTCACCCTGGGCCAGCAGGGGGATACTGTAGATAGTTATGCAAATAAGGGATTGAAAGTGACGTTCAGTGATTGGATAGTTACAGAAAGTGGTTACTGTTGCGTTGTAGTGGAGCTCTATATAAGCAGGCTGGCTGAACCCTTCAGTTCAGTTCTGTTCTGTGAATAAACAAGAGCTGTTTGAAGAATCGCTGTGTCATCTGATATGTTCACCCACAACTTAACAACAACCATGCCAAAAATGATCATGTGAGTTGGCTTTCAGTTTGTGGTTGTGTGCTCTGTGCCTTTAGAACAGACAGACATTGAACAACATGGGCATATGATGTGGTGGGAGGAATGATTCTCCAACCTTGTGTTGAGATTATGCATGTGTGACTTCCTTTGGGTTCTGTGCTCTTGTTGGCATCCAGGCTTCAAGGATACCGGTGACTATTGGCGTTCCTGGTATGATTCACCAACTTTCGAGGATGACCTGGAACAACTCTATCATCAGCTGGAGCCCCTTTACCTAAACCTGCATGCTTTTGTCAGGAGGAAACTGTATGAGCGGTACGGCCCTACGTACGTCAACCTGAAAGGCCCCATTCCAGCTCACTTACTGGGTAAGATGGCAATAAAGGGGGGATGAAGTGGAAGTCATGCTAGAGAAAATCATGATGGCGCATTTCTGAATGCATGAAGAGTCCTGCTACACTCTACACAGGCTGACCAGTTGGGCTGCTTGAAGCTGTCATGCCTAAGAGTGAACAGGTCCATTTCTATTGAGTCTCAACAGTGCTAGAGATGTTGATGATCTAGTCGCTTTTCTCACAAATGTGACCCAAAGCGATTTACAGTGCACGCTCGGGTTGTGAACGTGATCCATGTGGGAGGCACATTCACAACCCGCAGTGTTCGCAACCTGCAGCCCCATGTCTGCGCACGTGTGGGTTGCGATTCAGTGCTTCTGCACATGCACAAAGCGCGACTTAGTTTTTCTGCGCATGCACGAGCACTGAAACCCGGAAGTAACCCATTCTGGTAGTTCCGGGTTTGGCGAGGTGCGCAATCTGAAAACACGCATCTGTAACCCGAGGTATGACTGTACAAACACAACTGAAATAGAAAAAAAACCAATTGCAACAAACAAAACCAATAAAAACCTTAAAAACCAACATCTATAGCAATAAAACTCTGGTCTTAAAGATCCTATTCCACTACAAGAAGCCACAAATGCTTTAAAAAATACACCAATACACTATCACATCAAGGGCTAAAAGTCCAGGTAAAAAGGGGGGGGGGATGCATGGCACCGAAAAACAGGTAAAGATAACGGGATCATAGCTCAGTCAGTAGAGCCTCCGTATGGGGAGAACATTCCACAAGGGGAAGTCATCACTGAAAAGGCCTATTCTCACATTGCCACCCTCCAGACCTGTGCACATTGGGGGACACAGTGAAGGGCCTCAGGTGACGATCAAAGGGTTGGGTTTGTGTGAGGAGATGTGGTCCTTGAGGTATTGGGGTCCTGCGCAGCTCCCTGTACTTTGAATGGAGCCTGGAAACTAATTCGTAGCCAGTGCAGTAGTGCAAGAATTGGTGTAAGTTTCGCCTGTCCTGGTCAACAATCTGGACAGCAAATTCTACACCAGTTGCAGTTCTGAACCATCTTCAAAGGCAGCCCCATTTATAATGTGTTGCAGTAACCCAACCTAGAGGTTGCCAGAGCCTAGGCCAGAGGTTTCCCACCTTTTTGAGTCTACCGCTCTCTTGACCCAACTACATTATTTCTGTGGCACCCCTATGAGTTTGAGGCAGTGCTTCCAAAATGCATCTTCCAAAGGGTGGGATAATAATGTTCACAAGAAGCATAATCTCTCGCTCACATAAAAGCCTTGGAGTAGGTGCTGCCAGTCTTCCTGGAACTTTGGCCAGCCTGGGTTTCTTAGTTGTTTAGAGCATGGTGCTGATAGTGCCAAGGTTGCAGGTTTGATTCCCATAAGGGGCTGCTGCATATTCTTGCATTGCAGGGGGCTGGACTAGATCAGACTTCCTCAATATCAGTCTCAGTCTCAGTCAGTTTTATTGCACGTAGCCAAAGGCTGCCGCAATGTACACAGAATTATTTGTCAATTAAAAGAAAATATACTGAATTGATAAAAAAGACTTAAAATATTTATATTATCAAAACCTTACGTACTCTAAACAGAGCTATAAAAGTACCCCAATTGTAATGGTTCTAGGGGTTGCTCGTGCGTAAGTTGCCGCCACTCCTGGCTAGGTTACTTGATTGAACCCTTTCTGTCTGGACAGCCTCAAGTTTTGTGGCTGCCTCAGTCGCTGGCAGAATCCGTCAGTGGGCGTTTCTTGAACCTTTTCCAGCATAAAAGCTGTTTGACGCCCAGTCTTCTCCTACTCTCCCTGCGCGGAAGTCTTCTGCGCAGGGAGGGTGTGGGCAGCGGAGTACCCGTACTCTCTCCGCTGGTCTCCGGCGAGGAGTCCTGGAGCCACCTCTCCGATTCCCCCATCTGCCCCCCTTCTCCACTGGTGTTACGCTGATTTCCTTCCTCAGCAGATGGGCTGCCTCTCTCCCTACTGGTACCCTCTCCGGCATCCCTCTGGAGCCTTCTCTCCGCCTCCAGCTCCGATGGCAGTTCGCTGACACCAATGTACAAATAAAAACATTAAACAATAAAATTCATAAGCTAAAATCATCACATGGCCACTAATGTTAAAAACAATATCAATTAATACAGTGTGCAATTCATACTCAGAGTTTGGTGACAAAGATAGAGCATAGCCTGAGGTAGATAGATAGGATCAAATAAATTCATCTCCTTTACAGTTAATGGCTACCTTGGCTATATAATTTGCTCTAATTTTCCTAGCAGCAGTTGCAAAAAGTGCTTCACGCCAGGTCACATACTTATCTGTGTCTGCGAGGAGATATAAAACCATGTCAAAGGGGTTCTGGCCAGGGGACCCTGTCATTATAGGTACTAAAAATATTTTTCTTGCATCATTATATAAGGGACAGTGCAAGATATAATGCAAGATATAAGGCTTCCTCAATATTGGCCCTCCAGATGTTTTTGGCCTTCAACTCCATGATCCCTTGCTAACAGGACCAGTGGTCAGGGATGATGGGAATTGTAGTCTCAAAATATCTGGAGGGCCGAGTTTGAGGAAGCCTGGACTAGATGACCCTTGGGGTCCCTTCCAATTCTACAATTCTATGATTCTATGATCTGCAAACCAGGGAAACTATCATGGTTGCCCCATAGTCCTGAAGCTGTTCAGACTACCCACCCTCAGCTACTAATAACATACTGTATTTTTTGCTCTGTAAGACGCACCAGACCACAAGACACACCTAGTTTTTGGAGGAAGAAAACAAGAAAAAAAAAATTCTGAATCTCAGAAGCCAGAACAGCAAGAGGGATCGCTGCGCAGTGAAAGAGGCAATTCCTCTTGCTGTTCTGGCTTCTGGGATAGCTGCGCAGCCTGCATTCGCTCCATAAGACGCACACACATTTCCCCTTACTTTTTAGGAGGGAAAAAGTGAGTCTTACAGAGCAAAAAATACGGTAACTAAAAAAGTGCACACTGCTTGCCTCCACATAATTAATGTGATATCTTCAATGGCCCTATGGGGTCTAACAAGACTTGGGAAGAAAACCACAGTTGTTATTTTTTTCCTTCCAAGCCCCAAATGTGGAAAATTGACAAATATAGCTTCCCGGTGATATTCCATCATAAGATTCTTCTTCTTGCTATTACTCCTTATGGTAGGAAAAGGCTGAAACTAACTGTTCGTCTCAAGCTAAGCTGTGCTGCTTTGCCCCCTGCAGGTAACATGTGGGCCCAGCAATGGAACAACATTTACGATATGATGATCCCTTACCCAAATAAGCCCAACCTTGATGTCACCAATACTATGAGGCAGCAAGTAAGGTCATCCGTGTTGTTATTACATACGATTTTCTTCTTACACTTTTGCTGCTTTGACTGCAGCCTTCATATAGACAGCAGGGATTGCGAGTGAAAACAGCTACCGTATTTTTCGCTCTATAAGACGCACCATACCGCAAGACGCACCTAGTTTTTGGAGGAGGAAAACAAGAAAAAAAATATTCTGAATCTCAGAAGCCAGAACAGCAAGAGGGATTGCTGTGCAGTGAAAGCAGCAATCCCTCTTGGTGTTCTGGCTTCTGGGATAGCTGCGCAGCCTGCATTCACTCCATAAGATGCACACACATTTCCCTTTACTTTTTAGTAGGGAAAAAGTGAGTCTTATACAGCAAAAAATACGGTACATACCTAAACATCACTGAGGGTGGGGTGGTATTGCTGCCATTCTGCAGTGAGATGCTGCAGAATAAGTGCACACATTAGGGGAACAATGAGTACTCCCAACAATAGAACGCCTGTATTGTTATCTATTACGGGTTGAATCTCAACTTACCATGCTTAGAATAGTAGATCCATTGAAATCAGTGGGGCTTGAATTAGCAGCAGCTGAAGCCCCTGATGTTGGGAAAGACTGAGGGCGCAAGGGGAAGGGGACGACAGAGGACGAGATGCTTGGATAGTGTTCTCGAAGCTACTAACATGAGCTTGACCAAACTGCGGGAGGCAGTGGAAGACAGGAGTGCCTGGCGTGCTCTGGTCCATGGGGTCACGAAGAGTTGGAGACAACTAAACGACTAAACAAAAACTTAAGCCCTGCTGATTTCATTAAGCATGGCTATGTCTGGATCCAAGAAAATGCATGCTATCTCATTCTGTGGGTGGATCCTTTCCTAGAATTGGAACGTAACGCGCATGTTCCGGGAGGCGGACGCATTCTTCACCTCACTTGGCATGATTGAGATGCCACCTGAATTCTGGAAGGATTCTATGCTGGAGAAGCCAACAGATGGCCGAGAGGTGGTGTGCCATGCGTCAGCCTGGGACTTCTACAACCGCAAAGATTTCAGGTGCCTACTGCATGTGAAAGGGCCTTGCTTTGGAAAGGGGGAACCAAATGCCTTCTTGGAAGAGGAACACAGAATGCGTTTATGCAGGTCCTTTTAAATAAACACAGGTCTTGGGGAAAATATCAACGTCCAGTTTTAGTAACAACATGTGGTTCAATTTAGGCGGTCTAGAAATGAAATGAATAATGATAATAGGTATTAGTTTCCTCCTCTCAGAACTACAGATCTCAGTACAGTGGTACCTTGGGTTAAGTACTTAATTTGTTCCGGAGGTCCGTTCTTAACCTGAAACTGTTCTTAACCTGAAGCACCACTTTAGCTAATGGGGCCTCCTGCTGCTGCTGTGCCGCCGGAGCATGATTTCTGTTCTCATCCTGAAGCAAAGTTCTTAACCTGAAGCACTATTTCTGGGTTAGTGGAGTCTGTAACCTGAAGCGTCTGTAACCCGAGGTACCACTGTACCCTTAACAAACTGTGGAGTCTTAGGAGAAAGCCATGTGCCTTCAATGTGCATTGGATGTGCTTTAAATTTATAGCGTGTATCAGCGATAAATCTACTAAATGTATAAACCAGTTCTGAAAACCTTTTCTGTTTGCTAAATCTTTCCTGGAGAACCCTGGGAACTATAGTGTGTGGGAGCACTTAATATGTTAAGATGTCTTTGAATCCCTTGCAAAGCTACCAAGAAGGATTGGTGTTCGAAGGATTACATCTGTGAGAGCTTTAAACAATTTAAATTCTATATTGACAAGAGGGCAGGGACAGACCTTGGTAATAAGGTGCCCTGAGTGAGGACAAGATTTGCTGAGGACAAATACTTCTTATTCTCACAATACAGTGGTACCTCTGGATACGAACAGGATCCGTTCTGGAGCCCCGTTCGCACCCTGAAGTTTGGATTTGGATTTGATATCCCGCCTTTCACTCCCTTTCAGGAGTCTCAAAGCGGCTAACATTCTCCTTTCCTTTCCTCCCCCACAACAAACACTCTGTGAGGTGAGTGGGGCTGAGAGACTGTGACTGGCCCAAGGTCACCCAGCAGCTGCATGTGGAGGAGCGGAGACACGAACCCGGTTACCCAGATTACGTGACTACCGCTCTTAACCACTACACTACACTGGCTCTCAGTAAACGCAACCCGCGTCTGCGCATGGGTGGGTTGCGATTCGCCGCTTCAGTGCATGCGTGTTACATCATTTTGACCATATGCGTATGCGCGAGCAGTGAAACCCGGAAGTAACGTGTTCCGTTACTTCCGGATCGCTGCGGAGCGCAACCCGAAAGCACTCAACCTGAAGCAACTTCAGCCCAAGGTATGACTGTATTTTCTTTTGGTGCAGTTGCTATTTTTAATGGATCTTCTAAATAGGTACCTGTATGAATATAGGGTGATGATGATGGCTTAGCACCCCCTTGGCTCAGTGCCCTGTGCAGGGAAACTGAAGAGGGACTTCCTTTTCAACTCTTCTGAGGACTCTGTGTGTAAAAGGGAAGCAGGAACAACCTTTCCAGTCTGTCAAGCAGGTGCCCTATTAGCTCAACTGGTGCATTTTAACAGAACCAACGTTGCATCCTCACCTTTCTGCTCCATACTTTGCAGGATAAAGCAGTGCACAACCGTCACCATGGAGCAGCTCTTCACAGTACACCATGAGATGGGGCATATTGAATACTACCTGCAGTACAAGGACCAACCCATCTCCTTCCGCAGTGGGGCCAACCCTGGCTTTCATGAAGCCATTGGCGATGTCATGGGCTTGTCCGTCTCCACCCCCACCCACCTCAAGAAAATTGGGCTGCTTGACCAAGCCACTGAGGATATAGGTAATCATTGAGCACTGTGGGTGATGTAGGAGAACTGTGGTGAATAGGTAATCGATAGAGTCGATGGGACATTTCTCAAGGGTCAGGTTTCCAGCTGAGATGCTTTTGGGATGTGGAGCCAGACTTGTATCACTCCAGGGCTTTCCAGCTGCTGAAGAAGAAAGAGAAGATCCTAGACCAGGCATGGCCAAACTTGCCCTCCAGATGTTTTGAGACTACAGCTCCCATCATCTCTAGCTAACAGGACCAGTGGTCAGGGATGATGGAAATTGTAGTCCCAAAGCATCTGGAGGGCCAAGTTTGGCCATGCCAAAACCCAAAATTTGCTCTCCACTCTTTATTGCTGTTAGGGATTGGGAAGCCCTTCATATCCACACCTGTTCCCTTTGGGCAACCCAGAGGGCAGCTTTGTGCCTGCTCAGGGTCTGACTGCTGCCATCCGTTGGGTTGGAAAGGAATTTCCTATAAAGTCAGGTGGGTCTTTGTGCCCCAAGGCTTGTGGGTCACTTGCCCAAGTCATCTCAAGCTTCTTACTCTGCTTTTGACTTGTGGCACAAGATCTGCAGAGTGCTTATTCTGCTCTTATTCTAGCTCTGAGTCTTCTTTTCCCTTTCCCTTCTTCTTTGCAGAGAGTGATATCAACTACCTATTAAAAATGGCCCTGGAGAAGATCGCCTTCTTGCCCTTTGGCTACTTGATAGACCAGTGGCGATGGAATGTCTTCAGTGGGCGCACTCCTCCCAACCGCTACAACTATGACTGGTGGTATTTAAGGTAAAGCCCCCCCCCCCCAGCAGTGCAACTGTGGTGGGTGGAGGGCTGCCATGATGGCTGAGCAAGGGACGCCATTGATTCAAGAAACTGTGTGAGGGGAGGAGTTCCCCAAGCTGATTTCGGGTGATAGGACTGAATTTCAAAATTGGGAAGGGGCTAGTCCATGTTTGCTTGAGGGACCCATATATCTTAACAACTGTGTGTGTGTGTGTGTGTGTGAGAGAGAGAGAGAGAGAGAGAGAGACAGAGAGAGAGGAGAAGGAAAGAGAAAGAAATTTATGAGTATGTTTGAGTATAAGCAAAGTTAAGAAGGAAAAATATTCAGGAATTTATTCAGTTATTTTGCTTATACTCCACTTTATAACCCTGAGAGGTTTTCAAAGCAGTTTCCTAAAGAACCCTCAAACCTACATAGGTAGGTAAAGGTAAAGGACCCCTGGACAGCTGAGTCCAGTCATCTTGGATATGGGGTGCAGCGCTCATCTCACTTCAGGTCGAGGGAGCCAGCGTTTATGTGCAGATAGCTTTCCGGGTCATGTGGCCAACATGAATAAACCGCTTCTGGCACAATGGGACACCGTGATGAGTGCCAGAGTGCATGGAAATGCTGTTTAAGTTCCCACCGCAGTAGTACCTATTTATCTACTTGCGCTGGCATGCTTTTGAACTGCTAGGTTGGCAGGAGCTGGGACAGAGCAATGGGAGCTCACCCTGCTGTGCAGACTCGAACTGCTGACCTTCTGATCGGCAAGCCCAGGAGACTCAGTGGTTTAGACCACAGCGCCACCCGCTCCCTAAAAAAGTCATATTCAAGTCAGGAACAGAAATAATACGGTGACTTCTCTGTTGCCAGGACTATTCAGGTGGCATTCCCTGCCCTGGTGTTGCCCTTCGGCTTTTGCCTACTAGGCAGCAGTCCGCTGATGATCTTTTGAGGCAAGGAAGTGGGGCTGAGCAGCCGGATCTTGCTCAGCCCATGATGGAGGGAGCTCTTCCCTCACTAGCAGATAGGCAGATCGTCTAAGAAAAATATAAATTACTGGAGGAAGAGAGAAATGCATGCACCTGTATACATGTTGATCTGACATTGATTGACATGAGTTTCAGTTTGCTCCCTCCTTTGTGCCACTTTCTTAGGGCAAAACTAGACATAAACTGCGGTGCTTAGTAAGGAAAACGGGTGGCATGATGTCACCACATCAGGCACTCCCAAACAGCCAACCATGTGGGGTGGAGGCAGAGTAATCCATGATGCGGTGACAGATAAAGAAGGGGCAACTGGGTGCAAGGCAAGAGAACCAGTGTGGCATAATGGTTAGACCAGAGCTTTCCAAACTTTTCAAATTGGTGACACACTTTTTGCACATACATCATTTCGCGACACAGTTACATTGGTACCTCTGGTTGCTAACGGGATCCTGTTCCAGAGGCCCGTTTGCAACATGAAAAGAGCGCAACCCGCAGCGGCACGCCTGCAGGTTGCAATTCGCCGCTTCTGTGCATTCGTGCGACGTCATTTTGCGCTTTCGCATGTGTGAGCGGCGAAACCCAGAAGTAATGCTTTCCGGTACTTCCGGTCACCGCGGGATGTAGGCTTAAAGAACGTAACATGAAGTGGACGTAACATGTGGTATGACTGTAATTCAGTTTTGCATCATTTCGCGATACAGTAATTCAGTTTGACTAGCAAAGTGGAGGTTAAGCTAACCCTTTCCTGCCCCTGGAGGAGCACGGGGAGCATTCGCGTGACACAGCTACACACTGCAGCCGACACACTAACATGTGGTGACTGAGGAGATTTCACCCCTCCCATACCCAAGAATCTCCTGAGCAGTCTGCTGATTCTGCAGAGAGGAGGAGGCGTGTTCTGATATCTACTTATTCTGCTCCAGCACCAAATGAGTCAGTCAGTGAGAGAGTCGGTCAGAGAGTGAGTCGGTCAGTGAGAGAGTCAGTGAGTGAGTCAGTCAGGGAGAGAAAAGCTGTAATGCTCAGTGCACTCTAGCATCTCCATTTGTATATAGTTTGTATAGTACAGTAGCTGTTAGTGAATAAAAGAAGATATTCTTCAGCGCTGTCGTCCAAGTGATTTATGCTCTGCTGTACTCTGCTGTACAACGACTGTCTTGTTGGAGTGATTTGCGGTGCTCACAGCTCTGAGTTGTGAGTCCACGGCACTTGGACCTGTACCTGTGAGGAAGGTGGTCTCTGGAAGTGCCATCCAGCTCGCCTAGCCCAGTCCGGGCTGAGGTGGATGAGTCCAGTTGGTGACACTTGCTCAAGGGCGATGCTGACAGTGACACACAGTTCAGAAAGCTCTGGGTTACAGTGTTGGACTATGACCAGGGAGGCCAGGGTTTGAATCCCCACTCAGCCATGAAGCTCACTGGGTGACCTTGGGCCAGTCGCCATCTCTTGGCTTACCTCACAAGGTTGTTGTGAGGATGAAAGGGGGGGGGGAGAACCAAGTACACCACCTTGAGCTCCTTGGAAGATAAACGTGGTATAGACATGCGACGAATAAATAAATATAAATAATAAAAAGCATATCCATGATCAGCATCAAATCTAGATTAAGAACAAACAACCTGGAATCTGCTTCATTTCTAGAGACTTGTGCTAATGCTGTTCTGTTTCTTCTCTGCCCACATGGCACTTTTCTCCAGAACAAAATACCAGGGAATTTGCCCTCCTATTGCAAGGGATGAAACCAACTTCGACCCTGGTGCTAAATATCATATACCTGGCAACACACCTTATATCAGGTACTGAGAGCTGAAAGAGTTGGGGAATGTGGAATGTGTAATTGAAACATGGTGAGCTTCACTGATGTGCTTGAGTGAGGCTGGTGTATATGCCTTCATTATTCATGGAATGTCGATTACATTGCAATGTTCTGCAGTGTTGAACTACCTGAAGGTTCTGACAAGCAGATCTAAGGTGGTAGAGAAGGACGTGTTGAATTTTTCGAATTCCCAAAATGAGCGGTGCTAAAAAGTTGTAATATGACATGGGAATTCAATATATATATTGGTTAAATTAATATAATATAGTTTTGCCTGGAAAATAAAACGTGTGTAAAATTGCATAGAGAGGATTAAAATTTTGCGAAGTACTTGCAGTTATATTATTATTATTATTATTAATCATTATCTGACATTTTCAGAAGGTAAAATTAAAACTCTTTGGTTTTCCAAAAGCAGTTAATGTGCTTCTCCATCAAACCTAGGCTTACCAAGCTAAATGTTGCTCAGTCACAAAAAAATAAATAGCAGATTTGAATTCCTCACACCCAAAAACATATTTTCAAGACCCCACGCTGAAGAAATTTGCAGAAATTAAGTTTCACCCCCTAAGATGACACACCCTAGGGGCAGAGGAAGGCTGCATGGAGTTAGGTCCCCCAAAATAAATTCTGAACTCCATACTCTTTAGTATAGGAACAAGGAGCCTTTGACCCTCCAGTTTCTGTTGGACTTCTGCTTCCCCCAAGACAGAATGACCCACAGCTGGGGATCATGGGAGCTGGAGTTCAATAACTTTTGTAGGCCCAAAGGCTACTCCTCCCCCAGCTGCTTTAGAAATGCAGAACTTGCAGAGAGTTCTTGACTAGCGTATTCTTTTAAGGCGAGGAATTGTACGAAGTTGTTTAAATTCAAAGGTGACTATCAAATTCACACTTTCTGAAACAGTATCAGAAACTAAGCAAGGTTGTCCTTTGAAATTTACACTTATCTGAATTTTGCGGTGCAAACAGTGTTTGCAGAAGTGCTTATATTAGGGGAAATTGCTCATGGAAATGTGCATATTTAGCAGAAATTTGCCCTAAAACATTGATAATCCTGCAAGAGAACTTTTTTTAAAAAAATCACCAATTTGCTGCAGAAAATGGAAAAATGAAAAACTAAGAACCAAACTGGCAGATCTTTCCGTGCTTCATTTTTTTGGTAATGTTATGCCTTCAAAAATTGACTCTTGTTCAGTATGGCAGAATTTGCTGCGATATTAGCAGCAATAGTAGTAGTATTTGGGTGGTGGGGGTGGGTGTTCTACTGAAGAACTGATGGGTACCAGAAGTATATGGATTTTTGTTTTGTCTGGGGCAGGTACTTTGTCAGTTTCATCCTGCAGTTCCAGTTCCACAAGGCGCTCTGCCAAGCTGCCAACCACACTGGCAATCTTCATACCTGTGACATCTACCAATCCAAAGAAGCCGGACAGAAGCTCAGGTGACAGCAGGGAGAGATGGGGAAACAGCAAGGCGTGGCCTCCTACCTAAACGGCGTTAGAAGCAAGTGGGAAGACGTAGGCTAACAATTCTCTGCTTGGGGGCATTTCCTCCTTCCTGGCACCCTGATGTAACAAGAAGGGGTACACCTGTGTTGGAAAAAGCAAGAGGGCTGTGACATGCAGACCTGAGGACTGCGATCACACAGGTGTGACCACACTCAGGTTGCAGAAGTGATCCCCTGGCGTAATCTTGGCATAGCTTGAATGCCACTGGGCACTTACCCATCAGCGGGGGCCAGATATTCTAGTACCCTGGGAAAGGTGACCGTACAAGCATGCAGAGACCCTAAGAATGGCATCACCCACACTCTTCAATGGAAGGGTACCTCCGACACCTATCATGCTTGTGGGGTGGCCACCTAGGCACCTAGGGAAGCAGATTCCATGAGTTGCAAGGGCTGAACTCACCCCTACCACTCCCACTGACCATATAATGCAAAGCACCTTGCAAGCAAAGAGCAGCAGGAATTGAAGTGCTTGCAGAGCAAGGAGTCGCAAAAGTCTGCAGGACATAAAAGTTCAACTATTCATGGCTGGTCACCAGGTGGGGAGGGGCTGGGCAAAGCAGACCCTGGCCAGCTTACCTGGCAGTGGTGATGGGCACTTCTGCTCCAAGCACCACTGGGTGGCTAGGACCTGCCATTTTATTTTCCCAAAATGTCCCAGAGTCATGCTTCTTCTGGGAGCGTAGTGGAAATTTTAAATGCTAACGGGACCCAGCCATCCAGGGCACCAGGCAAAACAAGAACAAAAACTCACACTTTTAAAATAAAATAAAAAGAGGGGGTGTTGGGGCACTCGCAGCTAGCTGCCCACAGGAGCTGGCAATGGCTTCAGTTCCCACTGCTTAGTTGCTGGCTGCTTCAGAAGATGTGGCAAGAAAATAAACCCAAATGGCAAGGTCTCCTCAAATCCCTTGTGTGGTACAGGAGTCCACAGCAGGCGGAGACTGGGGTCGCCTGGTCTTGTGAGTCTTCCACAGTGGCTATCAACATGAGTACCGTAGCTGCATCTACATCACTACCCATTCTTCTCTTTGTTTTCTTCGCTGCAGCGAGGCGCTGAGAGTTGGCTCTTCCCAGCCCTGGCAGAATATTCTCCAACAACTCACTGGCACAAATAAGATGGATGCATCAGCACTGCTGGAGTATTTCAGCCCGGTTACTCAGTGGCTAGAAGAACAGAATAAGCAAACCAATGAAACGCTGGGCTGGCCGGACTTTGAGTGGCGTCCCCCCGTCCCAGAGGGCTACCCAGAAGGGCTTGGTAAAGTTTCCAAGGCACAAAGTCATGGGAAGGGGAGGCCTGCAGCAGGGTGGTTTCACTATGACCCTGGTGCTTGGGCATAACGGTAGCAGGTGTCCAAAGAAAAAGGGAGGATACCAGATGACCACCTCACTGCTTGGCTTTGCCATTGGACCAGGGCAATTATAATCCACAAGGGGGCACTCAGCTTGTTTCATATTTTGCAGTGGAAAATAGGAATGGAAGTGGCGGTCTCTTGCATAAACAGGGGGAACAACACAGGACATCCGACTGGGAAGAAATGGCTGGTGCAGCTGGAATATGGAGTGGTTTTTGTCTTGTTTGTCTATGGGAGGAGGAGGACTGTGAGAGCCCTGGGGAACAACTGACTTCACTGCAGGATGACTTTTAGGGAGACCAGGAATAGGGAGATAGCAGGCTGTGCTTTTCTTCTAGCATTGATAAACCACAAGTAAAAAAAGGTAAAGGTACCCCCTGCCCGTACGGGCCAGTCTTGACAGACTCTAGGGTTGTGCGCTCATCTCACTCTAGAGGCCGGGGGCCAGCGCTGTCTGCAGACACTTCTGGGTCACGTGGCCAGCGTGACAAAGCTGCTCCGGCGAACCGGCACCAGCGCAGCACACGGAAACGCCGTTCACCTTCCCGCTATAAAGCGGTACCTATTTATCTACTTGCACTTAAGGGTGCTTTCGAACTGCTAGGTGGGCAGGAGCTGGGACCGAGCGACGGGAGCTCACCCCGCCACGGGGATTCGAACCGCCGACCATGCGATCGGCAAGTCCTAGGCGCTGAGGTTTTACCCACAGCGCCACCCGCGTCCCCACAAGTACTGCTCCTTAAAACACCTGCTCCTTTGCCTCTGGGCTGGCACTTGGTAGGGCAGGAACCAGGCAGCAGCTCTTTTGAGGGTGAGATTTGGCTAGCGAGCTGCTGACTTGACTTTTGCTGTGAAGGGGTATCGACCCCCTTTGTAAAGACCAGGTGATGCTAATAAGGGGGAGTGCAGCCCTTATCAAAGCAGTGGGGGGCCAGCTGTTATTTCTCTCTGCTGATGAGCAGTGCAACCTTTGTCAGCATCGTGAGACTGGCTCTCCAACATGGAGTTCCATTCTCCTGATGTAACAGATGAATTGGAAGGTGGGGTGAGTTGCCACCTGGTGAATTGGCTGAGCGGCGGATTCTAGAATGTGGGCATCTCCACCTGTGTGCTCATTTTAACTTCCCAATGAGCAAAGGTAGATGCTCAGCTAGTACTTACCTACCACTCACCTGCTGGCTTCTCCTAACATTTCTCTTTAAGGGGACGGGGACGCCAGGGAATGAAAATGCCTCAGGTGAGTCTTCAGAGCTACCAGGTCTCAGCCCTGGAGTGTGTTTTAAGTGATAGGGTTTTGTCCCAGAAGTGTGAACCATAATATTAAGAAGGATAGGTCCCCTGAGCATGTTCAGAATGCCTTGTCTTCATCCATGAGTAACCACAGCCAATAATTGCACATCATAGGTAAGGGAAAGGAGTTCTGATTCCATCAGAGAATGTAAAATTTCTGCAGGAACCTGGGACATGTCTCTTTAGAAATTAGGTACTGGGAGTTAACATGCTAGATTAAAAGAAAGAAGACAGGGAGATGAGTTAATTTCCCTACTTTTTCCAGCATTTTGTTTCTCCCTCCCCACCCTTTAACCTTTTCCAGATAAAATAACTGATGAAAACGAGGCTAAAACATTCCTGGCAGACTACAACAGCACAGCCGAAGTGGTATGGAATTCTTACACAGAGGCCTCTTGGACATACAACACCAACATCACGGAGCCCAACAGACAGATGATGGTAGGAAAACCAGCAGAGTGTGGTAGGGTCAGTGGTGGTGGTGGGGAACTCAGTTCAATTCACATTTAAAGGGGAACCTACCCAATGTCCTGTATACATGAAGGAGTGTCTCCACCCCCATCGTTCAGCCTGGACACTGAGATCCAGCGCCGAGGGCCTTCTGGCGGTTCCCTCATTGTGAGAAGTGAGGTTACAGGGAACCAGACAGAGGGCCTTCTCGGTAGTGGCACCCGCCCTGTGGAACGCCCTCCCTTCAGATGTGAAGGAAATAAGCAGCTATCTTCTCTTTAAAAGACATCTGAAGGCAGCCCTGTTTAGGGAAGTTTTTAATATTTGATGCTGTATTGTTTTTAACACTCGATTGGAAGCCGCCCAGAGTGGCTGGGGAAACTCAGCTAGATGGGCGGAGTTATTATTATTATTATTAATTATTAAATCACGCTTTCTGAAATAATATGTGAACCGGAACACAGCCACCTTTCGAAATGCAGCCATCTCCGAATTTCGCAACAGAGCTCTGCAGCTGAGTAATATGCATTATATGCATATGAAGATGCATATAAATTAGTGAAGTGGCTTTGAAAAACATGTCTGTGTTAGGGAAAATGGCATACAATTTATCCTGTGTATAACAGGATAAATGTGAACAAAAATGCTGGTGAGTTTTCATGAGGACTTCTCTTCTAATAAAAAATAAAGCATCAGAAATGGATGTGCAAACATAGATAAATAAACAGAAACTGACAGATCTGCGAAACCCTAGATTGTGGAGTTAGTGTTGTTGTTTGCCCTGAGCCCAAGGGAATGCTGCCCTGGGTTCCTTCACGAGGAAGGGTGGGAAATAAATTTTATCATCATCAATAATTCAGAATGCGGCAGCTAGACTGGTGACTGGGGGCAGCCGCTGAGACCGTATAACACCGGTCCTGAAAGACCTACATTGGCTCCCAGTACGTTTCCGAGCACAATTCAAAGTGTTGGTGTTGACCTTTAAAGCCCTAAACGGCCTCGGCCCAGTATACCTGAAGGAGCATCTCCACCCCCATCGTTCTGCCCGGACACTGAGGTCCAGCGCCGAGGGCCTTCTGGCGGTTCCCTCACTGCGAGAAGCAAAGCTACAGGGAATTAGGCAGAGGGCCTTTTTGGTAGTGGCGCCCACTTTGTGGAACGCCCTCTCATCAGATGTCAGAGAGATAAACAAATACAGTCATACCTCGGATTGAAGTAGCTTCAAGTTAAGTATTTTCGGGTTGCGCTCCACGGCAACCTGGAAGTAACGGAGCACATTACTTCTGGGTTTCGCCGCTTGCGCATGCGCAGACGCTTAAAATGACGTCATGCGCATGTGCGGAAGCGGTGACCCACGCACGCGCAGACACGCAGTCGCATCTTACATTTACTTCAGGATGCGAACAGGGCTCCAGAACGGATCCTGTTTGTATCCAGAGGTATCACTGTACCTGACATTTAGAAGACATCTGAAGGCAGCCCTGTTCAGGGAAGCCTGTTGGAAGCCGCCCAGAGTGGCTGGGGAAGCCCAGCCAGATGGGCGGGGTACAAATAATAAATTGTTGTTGTTGTTGTTGTTGTTGTTGTTGTTGTTGTTGTTGTTGTTATTTATTGGCGACTAGACAGTTGTGGGAGTGCTGGAGTTAGAGAATGAGCTCGTCCTTTTCCCCTCTGATACAAGTGTGCTGGCTAATGCCCCTCCCTCTCTCTTCCACATGTGCCTTGCAGTTGCAAAAGAACATGGAAATGTCAAACCACACCTTGCAGTACGGCCTTCGGGCTCGGATGTTTGACCCTACTGATTTCCAAGACCCTACTATAAAACGTATCCTGAAGAAACTGAGTGACTTAGAGCGGGCAGCCCTACCTGACGCACAGCTGAGGGAGGTGAGAGCGAACCATAGAGTCGTAGAATTGCAGAGTTGGAAGAGTCCCCAAGGATAATCTGGTCAACCCCCTGCAATGCAGGAATCTCAGCTAAAGCATCCTTGACAGATGACCACTCAACTCTGCTTTAAAACCTTCATTCCATCCTTGTTCTTGATGTAGATCTTCACTCACCCCTTCTTCCCTGGTGGGGAGATAGGGGTGCCATCTTGTGGTTCACACCAGGTGCCAAAATGTATTGGGCTCATGACATAGCAAATCAGTTATGGAACTTCCTATCCATGGAGACCTACAGAATTGCCCTGTTATTCGCTTTCATTTTTTTAAAAAGATATTTATTAAAAGTTTTTTAGTTACAGAAAAAAGTGTAAAAGAAAACAGAAACAATGAAAAATTTAACAAACAATACATCAAAAATAAGAAGAAAAGAAAAAGAAAAAAGAACAATACATCAAAACAGCATAATAAAAAGGGGAAAAAACACATCCAAATTCCATATCATTATCTTTCATTTACTTGTTTCCTCTACTTCCTCACACCTCCCTTTTTTGTATTCTAGTTCAAATTAGCTAATTCAGCAAATCCCTTCCCTCTTTCTCAATTTTTTGTTCTATAATTTGTCTTAACATAATCTAACTTTAAATTTTCCACTGATTAACAATCAGTTTTTGCTTAATTCTTTATCACATTTCTGCTATAACCATATAACTTCATTCCAGTATTCTTCTAACATTAATTAATTTTGCAATATTTCTGTAAATATACTTTAATTTTTTTCCAATTTTCTTCCATCAACTTGTTATTCGCTTTCAAGGAAGCTGGTGGGGGTTTTCATCTAGTAGAGGTTTAAGGTGGAAGGAGTGATGTTATTATCCTGACTTGGGTGCTGTTTGTGTGTTTTCTTAATGATGATGTTTGTATGGGATGTTTTATGGGTGTTTTTTTAAATTGCAGGCTGTTTGGGGACTTGTTGAAAACAGAACTTAAAAACCTGGAATGAATAAATAATGTGTCGTTAAGTCCCCAAGGGACAGTTCTGTAATGAGGCCCTAGATCCTTGGAATTGAGTGTGTTGAAAATTAAGCTGGAGACATAAATAAAGAGCATTCTAAGAGGCAGGCAAGCACAGGGCACCAGAATACGAACACACTTGTGTTTCATTGCTTGCACAAATTCAGCATAGCAGGGCTCATCCAGCATGTTGACAGAAGTATTTGTCTGGGGAATGAAAGCAGGAATCAGATGCACGATCAAGCCATAACAATAAAATATTTCTGTTCAATTCAAATGCGTATAATAATACAGTTTCCGCCAATAGTTCTTGGATCTTTTTGTCAGGCAAATGATGGCGAGGAGAGGAGCCCATATCTTACCTCCTAAGCAAATGAATCCTTTTTCTTTCTTTCAGTATAATCAGCTCCTCTCAGACATGGAGACAATTTACAGCGTAGCCAAAGCCTGCAATGGAAACACAAGTTGCAAGTCCCTGGATCCTGGTAAGCCATTTATACAATCTCCTGGCTGATAGGAATCATCTCCCAACACATTTCCCAGCGCCCATAAAACATACCAGACAAGATAACTTTGTCAGCCTGAGAGGTAAAGGTAAAGGTACCCCTGCCCGTACAGGCCAGTCTTGACAGACTCTAGGGTTGTGCGCCCATCTCACTCAAAGAGGCCGAGGGCCAGCGCTGTCCAAAGACACTTCCGGGTCACGTGGCCAGCGTGACATCGCTGCTCTGGCGAGCCAGAGCCGCACACGGAAACGCCGTTTACCTTCCCGCTAGTAAGCGGTCCCTATTTATCTACTTGCACCCGAGAGTGCTTTCGAACTGCTAGGTTGGCAGGCGCTGGGACCGAACAACGGGAGCGCACCCCGCCGCGGGGATTCGAACCGCTGACCTTTCGATCGGCAAGCCCTAGGCGCTGAGGCTTTAACCCACAGCGCCACCCGCGTCCCTCAGCCTGAGAGGTAGAGCTGGGCAAATGCTATCAGGACTTAGCTTTCGTGGAAAAATAAGAAGACGGTGCTTTTGAGTATGCGCTGAGTGGCTTTCCCACACCGTTGTGTAATCGACAACCAACCTCCACATCTGGGGGGAAGTATGTTGCAACTTCTGAGTAGTTTTGATAGCCCCATCATGTTTTGACGTAGAAGTCAATCCCTACTAAGAAGTCATAAGGATGTAAGAGGAGCCGTGCTGGATCAGACTAAGGGTCCGTCTAGCCTAGCATCCTGTTCCCACGGTGGCCAACTAGGTGCCTATGAGAAACCCACAAGGAGGACATGACCACAACAGCACTCCTCACTTCTTGATAACTAGTATGAAATATACTCGGAGTCGAGTGTGAATTTCATGCTCTTTATTCAGCTCATAGTAGCAAGGAAGGAAACTTTCTCCAAAATGTCTAGCTATATATACATATATACACAATGGGCCCTGCATGATTGGCTAATTCCGAGCTGCTCCTGTAGGCCAATCAGGTTGTGGATTCACCTCCTCCAGAAGCCTGATTGGCTGCTCCTGCAGGCCAGTCAGGTTGCTGGTTCACTTCATCCAGGAGCCTGATTGGCTGCTCCTGCAAGCTAATCAGGTCACTGATTCATTTCCACCTGGAGCTGGATTGGGTGGCCCCTGCGGACCAATCAGACTGCTGCATTCTGGATCCTATTGTTCTAGGATTCAGCTCAGTACATAGCATAGTATTCCAAGGCACATTGCCTCTGATACATCATTGGAGCAGACTATCTTGAAAGTTGGTGGACTCCCCTTCATTGTACGTTTTTCAGTAGAGGTTGGATGGCCACCTGTCATTGATGCTTTAGTTGAGATTCCTGCATTGCAGAGGGGTTGGACGAGATGACCCTCAGGGTCCCTTTCGACAGTGCAGTTCTATGATAGACATCGTGACAAGTAGCCATTGGTAGTTTTATCCTCCATGGTTTTGTCTAATCCCCTTTTAAAGCTAACCAGGTTGGTGGTCATCACCACATTTTTTGTGGAAGCGAATTCCATTGTTTTATTATATACTGTGTGGTCTGTCTTGAATATCTCAACCATGAGCTTCATTCAAGTCCTGTGGATTTTAGCAAAGGATGAGAAGTAGTGGGGCGAAACAGCCTTGTTCCTGCCATTAAACTATACGAGGCACATTGAAGTTCATGAGAGCAGCCAGGGTGTGATTTGTTGAACAGAGATAAAAGAGAGGGGGACGTGGCTTGATGAAGAGTAGAACCAGGGCTTTTTTTTCAGCTGGAACTCACCGGAATTCAGTTCTGGCACCTCTCAGGTGGGTGCCATTGCCATCGTAAGGGAACAAGGGAATGGAGTTCATTCATGGTGAACTCCAACACCTCTTTTTCTAGAAAAATAGCACTGAGTAGAACAGGCTATGAAACACATTATGTAGGAAGGAAAATCTCTGTGGTGCAGATGGGCTTTGAGAAAGGATATGAAGGGAGGTAGAGGGATGTGACTCCACAGTTAAAGAAGTGTACCATGTTTGTTTGGAGAGAACTTAATGGAAGCTCAATAGGTGAGCCTGCACACGGTGTTGGATTTAGGGCAGTGCCAGCCAAGGGGGCGCAAAACTGAGAAGATCCATAACTGAGAAAATCCATCAGGGCTGCTGAATTTTGGCCTCGCTCAGAGCACCATATTACCAGAGTATTACCAAAGTCCAGCCCTGCTGCACAGTGCAGAGGGAGCAAAGACAGGCCAAAGGAGAGAGATATACACATGACAGCACGTATGGTGCATAGCCTCATACCTAATTCTTGCTTGTCTTGGCTCTTTGTTTAGAACTCACGGACATCATGGCTCACTCAAGAGACTACAACGAGCTCCTCAATGCCTGGAAAGGCTGGCGGGATGTATCAGGGAAGAAAATCCGAACCATGTACCAGAAATATGTAGAGCTGAGCAATACGGCTGCCATATTGAACGGTAAGCGTGTTTTGCAGTGCTGACTGCTCCAAGAAAGGGAACAGTGGGTTGTAAGGGCAGAGGATGACTCTTACAAATGCAGAACCCAAACTGTTTGAGGTGAGCCTCAAACGTCAATGCAGACTGGAAGCATTGTGGTCTTTTCTTTGTAAGTTGCTCTGAGTTGCCTGTGGCAAAAAAAAGTGACTAATAAGAATAATAGCAAAAAGTGTCCCTCAGTGGAAAGCCTACCTTGCCATCAGTAACTGAAGCTTTCCAGCAAAGTCCACCGGTCTAACCACCAGAGCAAAGGCATGCACCGTTTTGCTTCGTCGCTGTTGTTGTTTTTTAAACTACAGAGCCACGCAAGAGCAAGGCAGACAGATGCAGATATCCACAAAGTTCACTAACTCTGTTCCCATGGCAGAATGTCAGACTTGGGAAGGGGGAGCTGGAGCCTTTTGATACTTAAATGAGGAGCTTAGAAAGGATATTCTCTGCTATGGTCTTGCAACATTGCGGTTTGGGGCACCTGGCCAAACCTACCATCAAGCATCATGAAACAGCTGCCTTAGACAAGCAGACTTTTTGGTTTCATGGTGAAAGAGTAGCAAGCTGTTCATGATTTCATTTATTATGGTTGTATTTTCACTGCCAGGCAGGGTAGAAGGGCTTTTAAGATGTTCTGCCTCAGATGCCCAAATAACTAGATCTGTCTTGGCTTTTGGGGAGGGTGTCACCTGGTGCTCCACCGCAGGCAGTAACACCAGCCCTGGGGACACAACTGGAGAAGATGAAGAAGGGCTTCTATATTCTCATGTTCATGTGCAGGTCATTCTGACAATGGTGCTTTCTGGAGATCCCTGTATGAAACACCGGATTTGGAAGATGTTCTGGAGAAAATCTGGGAAGAGCTTCAACCATTGTACCTCAATCTTCATGCTTATGTGCGCCGGGCTCTCTACAAGAAATATGGTGAAGGTCACATCAACCTCAGGGGCCCTATCCCAGCTCATTTGCTAGGTAAGCCTTTCCACACCAAACTCCTGAGCCAGAAGACAATATTGGGCAACTCCCCATTGTCTATGTGATTCTGAAGGCCTACTCCATGGTTGCTTTTCCTTGTATTAGGCCATGCCTAGCGTCTAGGTTTTTAGGATTAAGGATTTTGTAGGAGGTCTGCAGCATATTTTGCCAAATGCACATTTGTTGAGCATAGCATATAGTGGCTCTTAGATATGTTCCTTACACATGGAGAAAAGTTATCAAGAGAGGCAAAATATAATCAATGATGCTATTAATTGACCTAACCTAAAAGTCAGCTTATCTGACTATTATAAGGTTGCCTTAAAATGCTTACAATGTTAAAATGCTTGTTGTTGTTGTTGTTGTTTAATATTTATACCCCACACATCTGGATGGGGAAAAGGCTGAGTTGCAAATAAATTCAGGGGAATTAGGAGGAAAGAGGAAGAAATAGTGACATTTTCCAAAAGTCGGACACTGTAGGCTAGGTGTTGGGATGAGCAATTTGGAACTAGGTGTATAGGACATAAAGTGGCAAGGAAGGATTACTGAAATTGTTAAGAGCTGCTATCTATAGCATCACAGAAGTTCAGAAAGAATTGAGAAACTGTCAGGTATCAAAACTGCAAAGGCTATCAAGAAATTGGGTTCAGGATGGGACATGACTAAAAGCTGTGGCCTTAGAGAAGACATGGAGACAGGATATGGAAAAAAATATTTTGAGTGACCAAAATTGGGGTCTTAACAGACATGCTAAGACATAAAAAAGGGAGAAGTTGACTAGTTTGGGACCTTTAGCAAGACTCCAGGAGGCATGGGCAAAGGTGAGATCATGAAAGGAGGCTTTATATGACATCAAAAATAAGAATTGTCCAATCATAATGCCTAAAATTCAGATGTCATAAAGACTTGTGTCGTTTTTGAAACTATAAGAGATATGCCTCAACCTCATGACGGGTCTTCTCTTCTCTTCTGACTGAGAGGTCCCACTTTCAGAAGTGACAAATGTCTATTCTGCTTTAATATTGTCAGTGTTTAAGCTCTGGCAGTGTGTGGGAAGGTTCATTTTTTCTTGCTAAATAATAAACTAAACAATATAATAAACTAAATCATTTCTTGCTAAATAATAAATGCCTTTACAGTGGTACCTCGGGTTCAGTACTTAATTTGTTCCGGAGGTCCGTTCTTAACCTGAAACTGTTCTTAACCTGAAGCACCACTTTAGCTAATGGGGCCTCCTGCTGCTGCCGTGCCACCGAAGCACAATTTCTGTTCTCATCCTGAAGCAAAGTTCTTAACCCGAAGTAGTATTTCTGGGTTAGCGGAGTCTGTAACCTGAAGCATATGTAACCCGAGGTACCACTGTATATACATTTGTCTGTGTTCCGTATTTACCCTGGTCCAGTTGATGCCGCTGCTATTCCACTCACCTCCAGGTTGCAGGAGTTGCTGGGTGTGTTTTTTTAAGCGCTGTAGCCTCTTTGCAGTTCTTGAATCATCAGTAAACAAAACAGACAGATTCTTTCAGTGGAAGCAGACAGAACTAACACTTCAATGCTATTCACTGGCCTCTAATTCTCTGTAGATGTCACCACCGAGACAGCCAATGATGCATTTAGTAGCTCTTAAGGAAGCATAAGACGGCGCCTTGAAGGCTGCTGCATAATGACTCTTGAAGAAGATATGCAGAAATGTAGTTAGAGCTGTTCTACACAGCTAGACAAAATATGACCTGGTTTCACTACTTTTCCTTTACTTCTGTAAGCTCTAATTAAGTAATCATAGTATTATCTCCAATCCGCATTGTGGATGGAGGGGAAAGTCTTGTTTAGCGTGGACAGAGTGATGACCCACTGTCCCCATTTGCCCTCTCCCCACCCAAAAAAAAAACCCCTGATGGTGCTATACCAGCTGCACTGGCTCCCAGTGGAGTACAGGATCAGGTTTAAGGTCCTGGTTTTAACCTTTAAAGCCCTATACAGCCTAGGACCCTCATACCTACAGGACCACCTCTCCTGGTATGCCCCACAGAGAAACTTACGGTCTTCAAATAAAAACATCTTGAAGGTCCCAGGCCACAGAGAAGTTAGGCTGGCCTCAACTAGAGCCAGGGCTTTTTTGGCCGTGG
The DNA here is from genome assembly GCF_965153285.1 of Podarcis tiliguerta. Lineage (NCBI taxonomy): Eukaryota > Metazoa > Chordata > Lepidosauria > Squamata > Lacertidae > Podarcis > Podarcis tiliguerta. The sequence continues at coordinate 11,201,469 of NC_139546.1, forward strand.
CTCCGATCTGGTGGAACACTCTGTCACAAGAGACCAGGGCCCTGCGGGACTTGACATCTTTCCGCAGGGCCTGCAAGACAGAGCTGTTCCACCAGGCCTTTGGCCAGGGCACAGCCTGACTCCCTCCCTCGGCAATCTTCACAGAGCTCTGGCCCAATGGTTGCCAGTGGCGTGAATTAATTAATTTTATAATGAATGATTTTAGAGTCTTGCTTGTGCTGTACTTTTGTACTGTTTTATTGTTGTTAGCCGCCCTGAGCCCGGCTTCAGCTGGGGAGGGCGGGATATAAATAAAATTTATTATTATTATTATTATTATTATTATTATTATTATTATGTGCTCGAGAACAGGAATGGGGAACAAGCAACTTCTAAGGGTTTTGGTATTTTTATTTTATTTTTAAAAACGAACGAAACAATTGCTGGGGGGAAAGAGTGAGTTGTCTTGCTGCTGCTAACACTTTCATGAATAATCAAGAGATGTCTGTAACATTTCCAGAAGCGGTTTCTATATGGCAATTGCAATAATTACTGGATGCACATTCTAGGATGTCACCTTATCACATTTCTCCCAGGTGCAAAACATAGCACTCTGAGCAGTTCACAGAATGTGATATTCCTCTAACTGAAGCCCAACTTTGAGAGAAGACATGGGAAGCAAAAAATGCACTTCTTGATCAAGTGGAAAGACCATTATTTGTACCTCTAATATAGTGGGAGCCAGTGTGGTGTACTGGTTAAGAGCGATAGACTCGTGATCTGGTGAACCAGGTTCGCATCTCCGCTCCTCCACATGCAGCTGCTGGGTGACCTTGGGCTAGTCACACTTCTCTGAAGTCTCTCAGCCCCACTCACCACACAGAGTGTTTGTTGTGGGGGAGGGAGGGAAAGGAGAATGTTGGCTGCTTTGAGACTCCTTTGGGTAGTGATAAAGCGGGATATCAAATCCAAACTCTTCTTCTTTAGAAATGGGAAGGAAGCTATTGGAGAACAAAGTTATTGATTGTCTAGTGGGGGCTCCATTCATATGAATTCACCTTGAAGCACCCAGCCCTTCTTCCCTCAGAAAGTGGATGTTGGATCTAGTTGTTGTCTTATCCTTGGGTGGGGGCTCCTTTGCCCCCTACCTACGCATTAACTCTATTTTCTGTTTCCTAGGAAACATGTGGGCACAGTCATGGTCAAACATCTTTGAACTCGTCATGCCCTACCCCAACGCGATCAAAGTGGATGCAACACCGGCCATGAAAAGCCAGGTTGGTGTAGCTAGGTTTTATTCAATTATTATTTGAAACAGTTTCTCTTGGGGACTAGCCTGAACCTTCATCCTGTTTAGAAGCTCCCCAGGGCAAAAATCTAAGGGAATTATTTAGCAACCTTTTAAGGTGGGGCTCAAGGTTGTTGAGTTGTTGAAGTAGCATCCAGTTCCCCTTAACTGTACTGAAACTTTTAGCTCTCAAGGAAGGTGCTTCGGAGAGCATGTAGAATGCCTTTTCTTGGTATCTACCCAGCCTAGTATCCAACAGTTCCAGGCCAGGAAAAGAGATTCCAGGTGGGCCAGAAACGAACCACTAGTTTTCTGCCCTTACGTCCTGCTTCTCTCTGTACAATCGTACCTTGGTTTTCGAACAACTTAGTTCTCAATCGTTTTGGCTCCCTAACCCTGCAAACTCAGAAGTGACTGTTCCACTTTGCGAATGCTCTTTTGGAAGTTGAACGTCCAATAGGGCTTCTGCGGCTTCCGATTGGCTGCAGGAGCTTCCTGCAGCCAATCAGAAGCTGCGCTTTGGTTTCCGAGTGTTTTGGAAGTTGAACGGACTTCCAGAACGGATTCCGTTCGACTTCCAGGGTATGACTATATTTTGTTGTGTATCTGACATATAACATTGTGAAGTCTTGGTGCATGCAACAGCCCAGCCAGACCTGTAGGAATCCCAAATCTGCTCAGCTGCAGCTATCAAGAGGAAGGTCTTTTAGACTTTGCAAAATCTTTATGGAAATGAGATTCTGCAGAGGTAGGGCAGGCCCCAAGGATGACTTCCTTTGTGCTTTTGTACTGTATTTGACGCATGGGTGTTTTTAGATTATGGGAATGTTTACGGAAAGGACAGAGAACCTTTTCCAGCTCAATAGCTGCATCCCCTTTGGTGCAACCTTCAAGGGACCAAATGTCATTGGTGAGAAGGCCCAGAGGCAAAAGTGGGTGGAGAAATTTGTACAACAGGCTTGTTTACACACACACACACACACACACACACACACACACCCTTCTCTGTCCTTCGTTCAGGCAAGCAAGAGGCATTATCAGAGTTCAATTCCAGCCAGTGGGGAGAAACACCCAAGGATGCTACAAAGCAGGGCCATGTTAGGAATGCGGCTGAGGAAAGGGTGTGGCCTAGCAAGAATATTGAGGGCCTGATGGAGAAGTGTGGAGGGCTATATTCCGCCCTTGATTTAGGGTTCGGCTCTACACCCCATCAGTCTGATACCCCATCTGTCAACATAGCACATTCCCGATTTTCCATGCCAAATACAGTGGTACCTCAGGTTAAGTACTTAATTTGTTCCAGAGGTCTGTTCTTAACCTGAAACTGTTCTTAACCTGAAGCACCACTTTAGCTAATGGGGCCTACTGCTGCTGCCGTGCCGCTGGAGCACAATTTCTGTTCTCATCCTGAAGCAGAGTTCTTAACCCGAGATACTATTTCTGGGTTAGTGGAGTCTGTAACCTGAAGCGTATGTAACCTGAAGCATATGTAACCCGAGGTACCACTGTATTTTGCAGATCTTTTTCCTGTTTTCAGCTAGCATGTAACATTACGCTGCAGCAGAAGCAGGAAGAATCAAGCCAGAAGGGGCAAGCCTTTCACAATTACCTTGCAGGTTCCATGTGACTGTTAATTTCAGGATCATGCGTTCAAGTCCCACATTCAGCAAAAGATCCCTGCATTGCAAGGGGTTGGATTGGATGACCCTCAGGGTCCCTTCCAACTCTCCGATTCTATGTGCTCTTTGTCCATCTCTCTGCTGGTTTTTCAGCTTGCCTCTTCTACACTCGCTCTCCTTTCTGCAGGGCTGGACACCAAAGAAGATGTTTGAACAATCTGACAGCTTTTTCCAATCCCTGGGTCTCATCCCTATGCCACCTGAGTTTTGGGAAAAGTCCATGCTGGAGAAGCCAACAGATGGGAGGGACGTGGTGTGCCATGCCTCAGCCTGGGACTTCTTCAACCGCAAGGACTTCAGGTGATTCTGTGATGACTGGGTGGAGAAGGGCTGTAGGCAGTAGAGTCTTCTTTGTCCCTCCACTGCCATGGACCTGTGGTCATGTAGTTCACCACCATCTTGACCCTTGGGTAGATCCATAAAGGGGAGGCTTTCCTCTTACCCTCCTGTGCTTTGGCTGCTAGTGTGGTGTAGGGGTTAAGAGCGGTGGACTCATAATCTGGTGAACCGGGTTCGCATCTCCGCTCCTCCACATGCAGCTGCTGGGTGACCTTGGGCTAGTCACACTTCTCTGAAGTCTATCAGCCCCACTCACCTCACAGAGTGTTTGTTGTGGGGGAGGAAGGGAAAGGAGAATGTTAGCCGTTTTGAGACTCCTTTGGGTAGTGATAAAGCGGGGTATCAAATCCAAACTCTTCTTCTTGTTGTTCTGGCAGAGGGAAAGAGTTTACCCCCACTGCCACGTAACAATCTCCTTTCCCTCCCTCAAGAGATTCTGCCTTCTCTTTTCCTGAAGTTGGTTGTTCGCTTCTCCAGGTCAGTGGTGGTCAGGTGGACCATGGGACTTGCTATGCACCACTCTGCATAGGCATCCCCCCAAAATCAGGGTGTACATGTCCCCCCCCCCCCCCGCATTTCCACCTGCACCAGTGCCACATCTTTTCTGGGATTAGATACGACTCTGTTTCCCACCCTTGTCTGCTGGGCTGTTTGCTGTAGTGCTCCAGAAAGATCCAGGGTTGTTCAGCTTTGGGTCAGGTGAGTGAGAGGGAGGGAGGCAGACGTCTTCATTGCAATTTGTGGCTCAGTTCACTTGCATAAATCATCCGGCTGCATAAATCATCTGGAGCCATTGCTCTATTTAAAAAAATCTTTCAGCAATCTGCTTGCTCTCATGCCTGACTCTCGGTTGGCTGGTGAGTGAACTAAATTGGCTGTTCCACTTTTCCAGCTCTAAATTTCCCTTCCATTTCACTTTCCCTTCTATTATTTTACATGGACGTGACACCTTTTCCCCATCTTTCTCTTGTTTCAGAATTAAGCAATGCACCTCTGTGAATATGGATGACTTAATAACAGTTCATCACGAAATGGGCCATGTCCAGTACTTCCTGCAGTACAAGGACCAACCCATCTCGTTACGTGATGGGGCCAACCCAGGATTTCATGAAGCCATCGGAGATGTTATGGCCTTGTCAGTTTCTACCCCAAAGCACCTGTACAGCATCAAGCTGCTGAATCAGGTAGAAGACAACCCAGGTAAGCAGGAATGGACCACATGGGGACACTTAGTTGCAAAGTGCTCTCAGCAGCAATTCTTTAGAATTTTTGAGCTTTCTAAATGTTGTTCATGATATCTTATAATTTGCCAAAGCAGTGGTTGAAATGGACATATACATCTCAGAACCAAGTCTCAACACACTTTGCCCTGGATCCCACAGACTCAAAAGCAGGGATACACTTAACCATTGTTGTGTTGCCTTTCAACCCAGATTGGCTTTTCAAATTGGCTTGGAATAAACTGAATTATAGAGCGACGCGGGTGGCGCTGTGGGTTAAACCACAGAGCCTAGGGCTTGCCAATCAGAAGGCTGGTGGTTTGAATCCCCGCGACGTGGTGAGCTCCCGTTGCTCGGTCCCTGCTCCTGCCAACCTAGCAGTTTGAAAGCATGGCAAAGTACAAGTAGATAAATAGGTACCTCTCCGGCAGGAAGGTAAACGGCATTTCCATGCGCTGCTCTGGTTCGCCAGAAGTGGCTTAGTCATGCTGGCCACATGACCTGGAAGCTGTACGCTGGCTCCCTTGGCCAATAAAGCGAGATGAGCGCCGCAACCCCAGAGTCGGCCACGACTGGACCTAATGGTCAGGGGCCCCTTTACCTTTACCTTAAACTGAATTAGACACTGATATTGGAAACTGCTACATATAATTACTAAGAAATTCAGATGGAAGAGATCTGAGGAAGTCATATACTATGTTTATGAAGATGGATGGTACTTAATTTTAATTAATTAAGTGGTAATAAGTTGAATGCATTTTTTATTTTTATATGTCTTTATTATTGTTAAACTTTTCCTTTTTTTACTATGTTCATTTACTGAAAATAATAAATATTATTTGAAAATAAAATAAACTGAATTAGACATCATAAATGTTGACTGACCAGCCCTTGTTTAAACATGTGATGTAGGCATAAGATTGGTTGTGGGAGCTTGTGGGATTTAGGAATTTGATAAATAAGGTGTTGGGAGGTAAAGGGTGTGGATACATGGAATGTAGTAAGAACATCAGGAGATATGGGGCAGAAGGTTAAGCACTGGGGTCTAAGACTCTTCTTGTTACTTCCTTTCTCCTGGCCAGAGAGTAACATCAACTACCTGATGAGCATTGCACTAGATAAGATAGCCTTTCTACCCTTTGGCTACTTGATGGACCAGTGGAGATGGAAAGTGTTTGATGGGCGCATTCCATATGAGGAGTACAATCAACAATGGTGGAATCTTAGGTGGGTATTGGGTCGCTGCCTGGAGAAGGAAACTATCAGACAATTTGGTTGTGCTTCATCATGGATGAGCTCTGCCCATATGTTTATGCTGGGAGCAAGCTTGACTCAGAACTGAGTGGAGGGTGAAGAGCAAACATGGCCTGGTTTCTGAAAACGTGGGTAGAACATTGCTGACTTTCCCCAGGTGGTGTTCAAGGTTAAAATGGAGCCTGCCTTACTGGGGGTTGCCCAGAGTGCTACTTTGGAAGGTATTCCACTTCCAGACATGCCCATGGTGTGTATATTTTGGCCACTGAAAATTTAGGGTAGGAATGGAGAATCTGTGGCCCTCCAGATGTTGGATTCCATTTCCCTTCTGCTCCAGCCAATGTTGGAGGAGATGGAAGTTGTAATCCAGTCACCCCAGAGGTGCCACATGCCTGCTCTATGGGATGAAGAAAGTATTGAAAGTAGGGCTCTTTCTGGGGCAAATAAAAGCATGCCAGTAATTGTGGAAATAGGTTGTTGACGATTCCCAGGGGGATCTAAAGAAAAGCAAGCCCCTCCAGCTACACAATGACCCTGTCCTGTTCTGAAGCAAGACATCTGCTCCTCCGGAGCAAGGGTGGAGGAACCTTTTTTACCTTGTGGGTCACAGGCCAGGGATGAGCAGGGCCAGAGGCAAATGTGGGTGGAGCAATGAATTTGACTTTTACCTTTGCACAGTAGACTACTTTATGGGCACGCAAAAGCCAGAGGTTCCTACAGAGAGACACAAACAGGCAAGCAATTAAGCACGATTCAAGGGAATATTCCAGCAACGCAAAAGCACTCAAGAGAGGGAAAGAGCCCAAGAAGCTATAGAGAAGGGCCTGGAGGGGCTGTGTTTGGTCCCTAGACTTCAGGTTCTCCCATCCTTGTTCTAGGTTGGATACCCTGTGAGATCAGCACTCAGTGTTGGCTTTTGGCTGGTGATTTTTCTCTCCGGAGAGCCATTGTGGTGTGGCGGTTAAGAGCGGTGGACTCGTAATCTGGTGAACCGGGTTCGCGTCTCTGCTCCTCCACATGCAGCTGCTGGGTGACCTTGGGCTAGTCACCCTTCTTTGAAGTCTCTCAGCCCCACTCACCTCACAGGGTGTTTGTTGTGGGGGAGGAAGGGAAAGGAGAAGGGTAGCTGCTTTGAGACTCCTTCGGGTAGTGATAAAGCGGGATATCAAATCCAAACTCTTCTTCTTCTCTCCCTCTCCTCCTTTTATCCCTACTGCATAGGTTGAAGTACCAAGGTTTATGTCCTCCTGTGCCAAGATCAGAAGAAGATTTCGACCCAGGGGCAAAATTCCACATTCCTGCAAATGTCCCATATGTCAGGTAAGGAGGTGATTCCCTGCCTGGCCTGAGTTATTTAGAAAAGGTTAGGCCAGAGTGTCCCATCTTAAGGGCTGTTGCATTTGAATACGGTCCAAGAGATTATGAAGAGTACAGATAAAATAAAAATGGATAAATATAAAGAATTAAGTAGGAAATTCCTATTGAAATGGTATAGAACCCCAGCGCAACTGGCATACATACCGTATTTTTCGCTCTATAAGACTTACTTTTCTCCTCCTAAAAAGTAAGGGGAAACGTATGTGCATCTTATGGAGCAAATGCAGGCTGCGCGGCTATCCCAGAAGCCAGAACAGTGAGAGGGATCGCTGTTCTAGCTTCTGGCTTAGCCGTGCGAAGCCTCTTCAGGGCTCTTCATCCCGCTGCCCTGAGGAGGCTTCACACGGCTATCCCTAGCTTTTGCAGGAGGTGGGGGAAGGGACAGAGGGGCTGCCTTCTGTCCCTTTCCCCACCTCCCGGAAAAGCCCACAAGAGCCCTGCTCCCTTTAAAGAGTGTGTGGCTCTTGCTGGCTTTTGCGGGAGGTGGGGGAAGCGACAGAGGGCAGCACCTCAGTCCCTTCCCCCACCTCTTGGAAAAGCCTGCAAAAGCCGTGCTCCCCTTTAAGAGCTGCGCTCGGGGGCTGCCCTTCTCCCTCCTTGGGGAAAAGCCTGCACACGCCGCACACACACTCCTCGCAGCTCGTGAAAGGGAGCACTGAGCAGAGCCTGGGATGCATACAGGCTCTGCTCAGCGCTCCTTTTAAAGAATTTTTTTCCCCTTGCATTCCCCCTCTAAAAACTAGGTGCATCTTATGGTCAGGTGCGTCATGGAGCGAAAAATACGGTAGTTAAAGGATTGAGTCCTAAGTGCTGGCATTGCGGTCAAGAGTTAGGGGTATATGCACATATGTGGTAGGAGTGTATTTGTGTGAAGGAATATTGGCAAAAGATTCTAAAGGTTATTTCTGATGTTGTATTGAGTCAAAGGATTTTATATCTGTATTATTATTGTCTATATTTGCATTAGGGTAAAGTAACTGCCTTTTGGTTTCAGGGGGTACAGCTACTATTGGTTCATTTAAACTGCTGTATTTGGATCCTCTGTCTTATTGGTTTCCTCCAAAAGGCAGGACTGTGATTGCCTGATATTGTTCCCTCCAAAATGTATCCTTTCTAGCTAGTCCCCTGTCCCTATAAATGTAGCTTTCCCCTCCTCAGTCTTCAGTCTTGTTTGCTGTAATAAAGAAGTGTTACTAGAGAACTGTCTCCAGCAGATTATGTCAAGAGAGCTGAAATCACAAACCCCACGTCACAACAACTGGCGACGAGGATGGGATCCGGAATGCTGAGGAGCGGTTAAACGCAGCCCTGCCTCAGAGTCCGGATTGCAGCTAAGAACAAGACTCACTGGCCAGCTGAGAAGACGACCCTGCCACAGGACAATGGAGAGTCCAAGGGTATTGGAGCCCTTCCAGCCATCAGAGCCCCACACGTGGGAAGACTACGTCGAACGCTTCGAGTTCTTCGCAGTGGCTCAAGGGATCACCGATGCCAGCAAAAGAAGGGCCACATTCCTGAGCTACTGTGGGCCTGAGACCTTCAAGCTGGCCAAGGCATTGCTTGCTCCAGCGAAGCTAAGTGAGACATCTCTCAAAGATATTCTTGCCTGCCTAACAAGCCATTTGGCGCCTACTGAGACCAAGATGGCCCGGCGGATGGAGTTTCATGAGAGGCAGCAGCGTGCTGGGGAGTCTGTATCTGCATTTCTAGCTGAACTGCGGAAGCTCGCTCAGCACTGCGACTTCCAAAATCTGGAAGAGACTCTCCTGGATCGGTTTATCGGTGGTCTGAGCAGCAAGAAAGCCAGAAGACGCATCGTGGCTAAAGAAGAGGTTACCCTTGCTTCAGCCTTGAAGGAGGCCACCGCCACGGAGAATTATGAAAGAGAGGAGCTTGATGCCAGTCGCAAGGCCCCTAAGCCACAGATAGAAGTTGCGCATGCCATGGACGAGCTAGAGGCTACTCCGAGCCAGAGCCCAGTCCGTGGGGTCGAGTCAGTGCGTCAGGCCTGCACAGTGCACAAAGATCACCGAGGCAGGTGTCCAGGTTGTGGCGGAAACCATGAGCGGAAGAGTTGTCGTTTCCGGGATGCTATGTGCCGGACGTGCGGGAAGACAGGTCACATCGCCAGGGTCTGTAGATCGGCGGCGTTGGGAGCGACAGGAACACCTAGACTGGAGCATCGCAGACCGCCCACAGCAACCCATTTTCTAAAGGACTGCCACTATGTAACGGAGATCAACGGGAGGGTCGTGCAGTTCCCAGCGCAAGGCAAGGCACACGTCAAGGTGAAGATTGAGGGTCAGCAGTGCGACATGGAGGTGGACTCCGGATCTGGATTCACTATCGTGTCGGACCAGACCGCGAGGACATTCTTCCCCAGGGGTAAGTTGCCCCCTCTGGAGCCCTTCCCGGCAACCTTGCAGTCATACTCAGCGGGCCGCATCCATGTTATGGGAATGTGTGCCGTGAGAGTTCAGTTCCGGGACAAACAGGCTGTACTCAAACTGGTGATTGCGAAGGGCAGTCGCCCCAGTCTCCTGGGCACTGACTGGTTCCCCGCCCTGGGACTGAGTATATCAGGGCTTAATTCAATCCAAACCTGCCCTGAGATGAGCGAGGCATTATGCAAAGAGTTTGCTGGTCTCTTTAATGGAAAACTGGGTTGTTATAAAGGGCCCCCAGTTGACTTCGAGTTGGACCCTGGGGTGGCCCCAATCCGACTCAAACCAAGGCGAGTGCCATTTGCACTGCAACCCAAGATCGAAGCAGAGCTGGATAAATTGGTCAAGCAGGGAGTTCTCTCACCCGTGGACTCTGCTAAGTGGGAGACTCCAATCGTCACGCCCCTTAAAGCAAATGGGGAAGTCAGGATCTGTGCAGATTACAAATGTACTATCAATAAGGCACTCAGGGGAAACTCATACCCCATTCCAGTCGTATCACATCTGTTGGCTAAACTGGCTGGGGGCAAGGTGTTTGCCAAAATTGACCTGGCACAAGCCTACCAACAGCTGCCAGTAACCCCACAATCAGCGGAAGCACAGACTATTGTCACACATAAAGGGGCGTTCAGAGTTAACAGATTACAATTTGGAGTTTGTGTGGCCCCAGGGATTTTTCAAGGGCTCATGGAACGCCTGTTAAGAGGTCTGCCGGGGGTCTTGCCATTTTTTGATGACGTTTTGATTGCTGGAAAAGACCCACAGGAACTGGTTGCGCGTGTCCGTGCAGTGTTGCTCAAGTTCAAGGAGGTGGGGTTGCAACTGAAAAAGGAAAAATGCAGTTTTGGGGTGCCAGCTGTGGATTTCTTGGGGTTTAAAATTGATGCATCAGGCATCCACCCCACAGATGCTAAGATTAAGGCCATCATCGAGGCACCACGACCACAGAACAAGACGGAGTTGCAGTCATTCCTGGGACTTATTAACTTTTATCATTCGTTCTTACCCCATAAAGCTTCGGTAGCTGAACCATTACATAGACTGTTGCAGAAAAAGAATGTGTGGCGATGGGGGCAGGGGCAGCAGAAGGCTTTTGACTCCTTGCGAAGAATGCTGAGTAGCGGGAGCGTCCTTGCTCATTATGATGAGTCAAAGCCGCTGGTCCTGGCATGTGATGCCTCTCAATACGGCCTGGGGGCGGTGCTGAGTCATAGGGAACTGGATGGGTCGGAAAAGCCCATCTCTTTCTATTCCCGTACGTTGTCGCCCACGGAGCGCAACTATGCTCAAATTGACAAAGAGGCGCTTGCAATTGTGGCAGGAATCAAAAAGTTCCATGATTATGTGTACGGTCGCCATTTCTCCATTGAAACGGACCACAAACCGCTGTTAGGGTTGTTCAACCCGAACAAACAAACGCCACAAATTCTCTCCCCCAGAATGTTGCGTTGGTCTATATTCCTGAACGGGTTCCAGTACACCTTGACCCATGTGCCGGGGAAACGGTTGTGCCACGCTGATGCGCTGAGTCGATTGCCCCTTCCTGGCGGGAGCAATGAGGATCCCGCTCCAGCGGAGCACATAATGATGCTGGAAACACTTCCGGGGGCTCCTGTAACGGCTACTGATATAGCTGAGAAAACGAGGAAAGATGCTGTTCTCTCCCGTGTGCTCACTTGGGTGGGGAGGGGGTGGCCAGGTGGTCCGCATGAAGACAAATTCAGGCCTTATGCGACAAGGCAGCACGAGTTGTCCATGCATAAGGGTTGTCTCCTGTGGGGAGATAGGGTGATCATCCCAGCACCACTGAGAAACAGGGTGCTTGAGACGCTTCACATGGGACACCCGGGAATGGTCAGGATGAAGTCGCTAGCCCGATGTTATGTGTGGTGGCCTGGAATGGACCAGAACATAGAACAATGGGTACGAACATGTAAGGCATGCCAAGAGGTGCGGCCAGAAGTGGCCAGAGCACCAGTTCACTGGTGGGAGCAGTCCAGATCTCCCTGGAGCCGGCTGCACTTAGATTTTGCTGGGCCATTCCAGGGGAAGGTCTTTTTGGTTGTCGTCGATGCATATTCCAAATGGTTAGAAGTGGCGATGGTCCCTAGCATGGCATCAGCTGCCGTAATCAAGGTGTTGAGGCAGCTGTTTGCAACCCACGGGTTACCTGAGACCATTGTATCAGATAATGGGGCAGCTTTTGTATCCCAAGAATTCAGGGCATTCTTGGCTGATAACTTCATAAGAGGGGTCACATCCGCGCCCTTTCACCCATCCTCCAATGGGCAGGCTGAGCGCATGGTAAGAACAGCCAAAGAATCCATTGCGCGCTTAATGGAGGGTAACTGGTCAGCTCGCATCGCGCGAATGTTATTTTTGCAGCATGCGACGCCGTGTACTGCGACGGGCAAGTCGCCAGCTGAGCTGCTCTTGGGTAGAAGACTGGTAACGGTGCTGGATTATGTCCACCCGGATAAAATGCCAAACCATAATTCAAGAGCAACCCCCCAGGCTGAGACTGACACAACAAGGTATCTCGCCCCTGAAGATCTGGTCTGGGTGAGGAACTATTCACGAGGTTCGCGGTGGGTGGCTGGTGTGGTCACCCGGGCTAGTGGACCTGTGTCCTATTATGTAACCTTGGAAAATGGGCAAGTTTGGAAGAGACATATAGATCAGCTGAGGCGCCGGGCGCTCAGCAGGGAGGAGTCAGATAATTCATCCCTGGCTAACGACGCAGAGCTGCAAGACCAGAGTGAAAATGGCCCAGAGGTGCAGTCACCAGGGGCTTCAGCAAATGAACCAGGGTCTGCTAGTCCTCATGATGACGAGGTACAGGTAGGGAACCCTGAGATGTCTGGGACTCCATCTGTTCCTGAGGAAACCCCTATAGCAGCCCCTCTACCACAGGTAACACCCAATCCAGAACCGGCAACGCCTGTTGTCAGGAGATCAAGTAGAAGTTGTAGGACCCCACAGTACCTGAGAGATTACGTCTGCTGTGCTCACTAGGGGGGGAGGGGTGTTGTGTATTGAGTCAAAGGATTTTATATCTGTATTATTATTGTCTATATTTGCATTAGGGTAAAGTAACTGCCTTTTGGTTTCAGGGGGTACAGCTACTATTGGTTCATTTAAACTGCTGTATTTGGATCCTCTGTCTTATTGGTTTCCTCCAAAAGGCAGGACTGTGATTGCCTGATATTGTTCCCTCCAAAATGTATCCTTTCTAGCTAGTCCCCTGTCCCTATAAATGTAGCTTTCCCCTCCTCAGTCTTCAGTCTTGTTTGCTGTAATAAAGAAGTGTTACTAGAGAACTGTCTCCAGCAGATTATGTCAAGAGAGCTGAAATCACAAACCCCACGTCACAACAAGCCCTGCTCCCTTTAAAGAGTGTGTGGCTCTTGCTGGCTTTTGCGGGAGGTGGGGGAAGCGACAGAGGGCAGCACCTCAGTCCCTTCCCCCACCTCTTGGAAAAGCCTGCAAAAGCCGTGCTCCCCTTTAAGAGCTGCGCTCGGGGGCTGCCCTTCTCCCTCCTTGGGGAAAAGCCTGCACACGCCGCACACACACTCCTCGCAGCTCGTGAAAGGGAGCACTGAGCAGAGCCTGGGATGCATACAGGCTCTGCTCAGCGCTCCTTTTAAAGAATTTTTTTCCCCTTGCATTCCCCCTCTAAAAACTAGGTGCATCTTATGGTCAGGTGCGTCATGGAGCGAAAAATACGGTAGTTAAAGGATTGAGTCCTAAGTGCTGGCATTGCGGTCAAGAGTTAGGGGTATATGCACATATGTGGTAGGAGTGTATTTGTGTGAAGGAATATTGGCAAAAGATTCTAAAGGTTATTTCTGATGTACCGGTATTTCAGGTTAAGATAGAAGTCAATAGAGAAATGCTTATCTCAGGAATACTGGGGAATAGTAAAATAGAAAGAAAAGAGCAAGATTGGTATAAAATTATGATCTTAGCTGGTATGCTTGTTATTGCATCAGGATTGAAAGAAAAGGATAAATGGAAAAATGGAATGACTATGTTTTTGAATATATACAGTCTGATATATTTGAACAGGCAATGACGGAAGATACATGGGAAAACAAATGTCAAAAGATTTTGAATAAATGGACAAGTTATAGGAATTGGATAGCACTGGGGGAAGCCAACCATAGCATCCAAATTAGAATGCATAATATGTGCACATGGTTAAAGATTTGAAGAGAGAACAATTTGAGGGGGGGAGGGGTTAAAGGGGAGGGAGGGAGGGGGGAAAATTAGGATAAATGAGTAGGGACGAAAGAATATACTGTTATGCATAAGTAATAGGAGGATGATTTTGATGTATGTTATAGTTAGATTTTCGACCAAAGGATTTTTTTTGTAAGTTATTTGACGTCCCTGGAAGTAAGTATGATTATGAAGAAGAAGGAAGGAAGGAAGGAAGGAAGGAAGGAAGGAAGGAAGGAAGGAAGGAAGGAAGAAAGAAAGAAAGAAAGAAAGAAAGAAAGAAAGAAAGAAAGAAAGAAAGAAAGAAAGAAAGAAAGAAGAGTGTCCCGTCTTCAGCTCTGGCCCTTGAGGAGGGGGTGCCGGGAGCACAGTGTGACCTTGGAGCTCCCATTCACCTGTTCCATCTCTCTTCCAGATACTTTGTCAGTTTCATTATCCAGTTCCAGTTCCACCAGGCCCTGTGCAATGCTGCTGGCCACACAGGACCCCTGCACAAATGTGACATCTACCAGTCTAAGAAAGCTGGGACAATCCTAGCGTGAGTAACAAGCCACATCTGCTGGGTGGGGCTACACTGTAAGACTCTACCGTAGAGCTTTCCAAACTTTGTCGCGACACGTTAACAGTGTCAGCTGCGGCGTGGAGGTGTGTCACGCAAATGCTACCTGCGGGGCTGGAAAGGGGCTAGTTTAACAACTCTGGTTTGCTAGTAAAAAGTGAATTACTGTGTCCCGAAATGATGTGTGTCTGAAATGTGTGCCGCCGACATGAAAAGTCTGGAAAGCTCTGCTCTGACCCTTTGGTTAGAAGCTTCAGGTATCAGTCCCCTGGGGCCCTCTCAGTCCTTTGGGTGTTCTTGTTTTGACTCACAACGCCCCCTTTAAAAAAATAAAGAAAGAAAACCGATGTGGAAATTTGGAGAACTGAAAAATGAGAAACAGAGCGGAACTGAAATTGACATATCCACAGCCCATCCTGAGTTGGGTGTAGTAGGACCTGTTACAATTCTACGTCTTGCAATCCTGCATAAGACCCGCAACTTGGCAGCATGCAAAATTGAATTCTGCTGGGGTGCTGTCAGGATGCTGTCAGCAGCTCCCGGCTGGTTGCCCAGGAAAGTATAAAGACAAGGAAAAGCTTCTTACAGTCCTTTTTAAATTTCAAACAGTACAGAGAGAGGCTATAGAACCCAGCCTCTTGGATAATGGCATTGTCCCGAGTGAATCTCCACCCCCCAACCCCAATCTCTCCCACTTCCTCATTTGTCGTCGCCATCACCTCCTCTACGGGTGCAGCTAAGTGCCCTCTGTCTTTGAGCTCTTTGCTCTCCTACTTTTAAGGCTCGCCGGGTTCTGGGAGATGGTGGGTCTGAAATGCTTTCTAATGACAACGGGTGTTGTTCTGTCTCTCCCATTATTTCCCAGCTTTACCCCTCATCTGCTTCTGAGCTGCGACTACCCTCAAACCCTTGTTGTAAATCTATACTGTCTTCCTCTTTCTCCTCCCCGGAAGGGTCAGAATGGGGCAGTGGGCTCCATCATTCCTCCTCCCTTGCCCCAGTTCCTGACATCTGCTAAAGGAGCTGAAATATACTGGGAGTTGAGTGTGGATTTCATGCTCTTTATTCAGCTCATAGTAGTGAGGAATGAAAGCTCCCCCAAAATATCTGCTTTATATACATTATTTACACAATGGGCCGCACGTGATTGGCTAATTCCGGGATTCACCTGTAGGCCAATCAGGTTGCAGCTCAGTACATAACAGGAGCCCAGGGCTGTCCTATCAGATGCTGGGAACAAAACAATGTGGGGTAACATTACACCCTGCTTGTTAGATTCTCAGAGGGATCGATCTCACTGCAGTGGAAGACAGGGAAGCAGTTCTTAGGTTGTTGCAGCATTTCATCCACCCACTTCATGTCCTGTGTGTGAATGTGCACACCCACCCCACACACCTTTGTGTCGCTGTTTTGCTTTCCGCAGGAACGCCATGAAGCTGGGCTACAGCAAACCCTGGCCCGACGCCATGGAACTTATCACAGGGCAACGCAACATGTCAGCTGCGGCCTTGCTGACCTACTTCCAACCGCTGACAGAGTGGCTCGCTAACGAGAACAAGCGAAACGGAGAGACTTTGGGCTGGCCAGAATATACCTGGATGCCCTCTGCGGGTACTGAAAGGCTCTGAAAGGAGTCTTCTTCTCAAAAATCCCTATAACATGGAAATGGTGGTGGGGGAGGGGAGGGGAGGGGAGCAGGAGGCCCCCTCTCTTAATTTTATTGCCTCAAGGAACTGGCCCGTGGTGGCCGTTCCTATACTCAAAGAATCACTAGACTGGACCACAGGTTTTGAAATAATTTAACTGCATTGCAACTTTACCCCCTTCTGGCTGAGGGCAAAGAGCTGTTGAGTCCTTTGCCATCCAAGCCATACTCCATTTGAGCTGCCCCCTTCCTTTTTTCTGTTTTTCTTGGTTCTCACCCAGGCCAGATGCAAGGGGATAACAGAGTCAATTTCCTCGGGATGTCATTGAGCAGCAGTGACGCCGCAGCAGGCCAGTGGACCTTGCTCATCATCGGGCTCTTCCTCTTCATTACGACAATAGTTTTGGTCGCCAAATGCGTCATGAGCAGGCGAGGGGGCAAAGACGGCTTCGAAATGGAGCTGAAATGAGTCGGGGTGCTTCCAAACTGCTGTGCCTCCGTGTGTGAGTGTGCGCGAAAAGACCGTGGGCGGCTGTGTGTGAGAGAGGAGTGCGCTGGTCCTAATGAGAGTGTGAATGCGAGTGTGTGTATGTGTATTCATAATGTGTTCAATGGACATGAACAGAAATGCAGATGAGCTGTGTGTTTGTGAAAGGTGCAGAGGCTGTTTTTGTTTGACCCACAGGTCTGTAGAGAGTGTGAATGCATGTTTGTGTGCATATATACACAATGCATGCCTGCATACAAGGGTTCCATGACTAATGTGTGTATGCACATGTGTGTACATGGGTTGTGAGTACATGTACATGCATGTATCTCGTGTGTGTGGCCTAAGGCCTACTTCAGGTGCGGACAATTTACTCTGCACATGTACTGACAGATCTGGCTTGTGTGAGCTGCTGGAAGGGGCAGCCTCCCTGAAGCAGGCAGTTGTGTCAACAGAGGCATGAGAGGACTCTTCCTTCTAATTACTTCATCAAACCTTTTGATTATGCAAGAGCCAAAGCATTAAAAAAAATCCCCACACAATTTTTTTATTGTAAATATTTGGATTCTTGAAAGAAGAAAAAGGAAGAAGAGGAATGAAGAATCGGGCAAGGTGATCCAATTTGCTCATGGGACTGACTGGACTTCATAAATCAACATGGACTCAATGGGTTTCCTCAAGATTGGAATATATGCATTTGGGGAGCAGGTGAATTATATGTGGACTGTGGCCATTCTAGCAGGTTAAATGTTATGCAGCATTAAGCTGTGTTGGGCTTCTCCGAAAGCTGGAAGGACATTGTGTACGTTTTGCATCAGGCAGTTAAAAAAAAAAATCTGTTTGGTTCCTGGGTGACAATTAAAATGAATCACAGTCTCCACAAATTTAGTGGCTCTGCCGTTTTATGATAAAGGGGAAGGGAACAGCACGAAATAGACTGCAAGTCAGCCGTTGGCTCCTCAGAGAAGGTCTATGTATGAGGAAAGAAAACGAAAATGCTGCTCCCTGGTTAAGTACACGCACACACACACCAGAGACTGTCAGCTTTCAGGAAGTCTAGAACCCAAATACATTTTATAAAGGGTGTCTAGTTATGTTTTGCCTTGTTGCATCAGAAGCAGACACACCAAAAAGAGCCAGATTATTAGTTTAAAATCAGAAATGTCTACAATCTCAAAGGGTAATTTTTATCTCAATCCACTTGTGTTTTTGTGGTAGGGGTTGTTTTTTTTAAGTGTGAAGTCTGTTGTTCCTGAGGGTGAGTGCGATGCATTCATTGTTTGCTGTTCCACAGACAGTACTGATGGGAGACATTGCTTTAGGCGCTGTGTTTTGAGTCTGTCCCTTGCAAGAAAGTGAATTTGCTCTTAATCCTGACAGCCTGGACTTGAGAGTCAGGAAAAGGATTAAGCAAATGATTCCCCCCCCCTCCGAGTCTGTTGATTAAAAGCACCCTTGGGGCAGAGCCGCAGAGTTGCCACCATAAGGCTGCTTCCACACAAGGAGGACCGGGGCGGGGGCGGTTGATGCTCCCAAGGGCAACATCTGTGCTCATCTCTTCCTCCAGGGCAACAGGAAACGCTGCACCAGCCCAAACACAAGGAAGGCGCACCTGTAGAGTGACTTGTGGCACGATACCAATGATTTTTAAATGGGTTGAATAATTGCATCAAAGAGCTGGAAGGGAATCAAAGGCAACCGAGCCAGTTCAGCGTACGTAGTCGAGACCAATGTGTGGCACACTGGTACCCCCCAGAAAGCTGCCTGCAGATCGAATAACTCACCCAATCAAAAGAGCCACGCGGCACGTAACTCATTTGGCACATATGCCCAGTCAAATGACCCTCTGCTCTGATGCAAACAAGTACTGTATATCTCTACTGGAGAAAAGAAGACTGTAATGACTTCTTCAGCTGTGATTCCTGGACCAGGTGACCTTTGGGGTCCTTTTTAACTTCATATTTCTATGATTCTGTGATCATTTGGCAGTGATAAACCACTATCATCAAAGCAGCTCCCTGCTTGTAATTCTTTCTATGGCCAGGAGATGTCCCCATCCGATTCCCCCCCTCTGCTGTACCACGTTTGCTCATAAAGGGAAGCAAGACAGCTGTGAACTGAAACTGATAGAAGGGGAAGCTACCGTATTTTTTGCTCTGTAAGACTCACTTTTTCCCTCCTAAAAAGTAAGGGGAAATGTGTGTGCGTCTTATGGAGCGAATGCAGGTTGCGCAGCTATCCCAGAAGGCAGAACAGCAAGAGGGATTGCTGCTTTCACTGCGCAGCGATCCCTCTTGCTGTTCTGGCTTCTGAGATTCAGAATATATTTTTTCTTGTTTTCCTCCTCCAAAAACTAGGTGCGTCTTGTGGTCTGGTGCGACTTATAGAGCGAAAAATACGGTATTTGTCTTCACAAAGGGAGTGGATTTTACTGGTCACAGATTTCCAATAACATGTGAAGTTTCATTTTCAATTGCTTGCCTTCCTGGAACCATCTAATCAGGAATTCAGAGACTGGTTCTCTCCTGCAACAAAATATGGTAGTTGGATGTTGGAGTGGGGGAAATAACACCATCATTATTCCTCAAGGCACAGACTACAGGCAGTAAAAGAGAATTGCCTTTGTCCTCTGCTCCCTACACCTGCCCGATGTTCCACAAGACGTGTGTCTGTCCTAGAAGTTTGAGACCTGGCTTCTGAAGGAGAACTCATTCCAGAAAGGTTCATAACTGTTCCCAAAGCGAGCTGCCCTTCAGCTTTCAACAGCAGTGCAAGATAATGCCAATGCACCGAGAGAAATAATGAGCTTTGAAAACAGATTGCAGGGCTGAGTCGGAACTGTAAATTATGCAGGGGGAATCCTCAAGTGGAAGCTGGCAGGAGTTTAGTATTTCCTAGCTCATTTGGTAGAGCCTGAGACTCTTAATCTCGGGGTTGCGAGTTCAAGTCCCACACTGGGCAAAAGAGTCCTGCATTGCAGGGGGTGGACTAGATGACCCTCATGGTCCCTTCCAACTCTACGAGTCTATGATTCTATTAAGTCCGCAGGGTGTGTGCTGGATATTTCCCTGCCCTGCCGCCCAAAAATGTAGCAAACATTTGAGCCAGCTGATTCATCGGAGAAAAACTGCTTTATCTTTAAAACTGGGACGTTGGAACCAAATTCCTTCTGGAGGAAAATAAAGTAAAATTTGGATAGTCAGGAGATTGAATATTTTCTGGACTGCAGGTGTTGGAGGAGGCAGGCAAGATGGAGATGGACATGATGAAAAAATCTGTTTTCCGATGGTCTGCCTTTTCTCTGACTTGGGTTCGATGGTGGAAGAAAGATGGAATCTAAATGTAAGATATCTGCAAAAGTAGATTCTGGTTTCTGTTTCAAGCAGGAAGTCAAGGGGCATAAAACGAACCAGCAATATTTCTTAAGCAGCCTGCCCTTCTTTTCACAAACCTTGATTTTGCAGACTTAGAGGAGCATGAACCAAAACCACAGTTCCTGATATATGACAGAAAGTACTGCGAATCATTCACAACCCTGAGTACAACTGGCAGATACTAGACCTTTTTCCCCCTTCTTCTTTTTTGCATCTAATTGGACTGCTAAATAAACATATTATCTGAACATACTGGGGAGGCTGCTCCTCTAAACGCTTCTCAGTCTGGTAAGACGGTTTGGATTCATTTACTACAGAGTTTACAACCTTGAACTTCTAGCCTTTCATTTATATTTTATAAGATGCTTCCATCCTATCACCAAGTAACGGAAGAGAGAGAAAATTGCTCTCGACTGAAAAGCAATTCAGTGTTTAGTGCTTGATGATGAAACACAAACGGCTGCACCCTTTAAAGGCTCCCTCTTGGCACTCCCCCACCCCCACCTCTGCAAAGTGCAACGCTATTTCCAAGTCAAGATTAATTTAAGGGATCAGATGAGATATTCTGACCCTGGCCTCAGGTGGTGGTGGTGGGAGGAAACCCTCTCTGTTAAAATGCGGGCAACGTCTGAACTTCTAAAAACTGCCAACAAAAACTGTTCGGCATTATGGATGATAAGATTTTCTAGTTGCTTCAATTATCTTGCTGTTCATTCAAAAGACCCCTTTGCAGTATCCCTGTTTAATATCTGCTGTGTCATCCATAATATGGCTCAAAAGCATACTGAAACAATAGATTCCTTCCATTCTTCCAGTGCATAAAGAGGCAGGACTGATAGGCTGTTAATGATAATCCTTGAGTTAATTCATCTAGAATGAAAGCCACCAGCGCTGGATTTAGGGCAGTGCGTGCGCACACGCACACACACACACACACACACACAATGCTCCGTGTCGGAGGGGTGCAAATTTAAAAAAACAACTACAACTGTACCAAAAGGAATTACTGTGAAAATAAGAAATATTGGGTGGAAGCGTGCCAAATTTTGGCCTCACACAAGGCACCATATTACCAAAGCCTACCCCCGGAGTCACACCCAAGGACACTTGGAAATTTAAAGACAAATGAAGGTTGACATAATCTTAGCGTAAAGGTAAAGGGACCCCTGACCATTAGGTCAAGTTGCGGACGACTCTGGGGTTGCGGCACTCATCTCACTTTACTGGCCGAGGGAGCTGGCATACAGCTTCCGGGTCATGTGGCCAGCATGACTAAGCCACTTCTGGCGAACCAGAGCAGTGCATGGAAACGCTGTTTACCTTCCCGCTGGAGCGGTACCTATTTATCTACTTGTACTTTGATGTGCTTTTGAACTGCTACGTTGGCAGAAGCAGGGACCGAGCAACGGGAGCTCACCCCGTCGCCGGGATTCGAACTGCCGACCTGATCAGCAAGCCATTATTTCTCTTTCAAAAATCTATCATGTTTATTTAAGATCATACACTTTTCTACTTCTCCCCCCCCCCCATTTCTTTTCTGGTGCCATCACTGCACATTAATAACTGAAAAAGTAAGCATTGTTTTGAAAGTTGTCTCCACTACTGAGAGAGAGGACAACAGGTTGTGTCGAGGTGTTTTGGCATTTTCAGCTGCCATTTCTAGATTGCATTGTGCTTGTACCAAGATGCTTTTCAGCCCTACTGCTTCTACTGTGCTGAGCTATTTTCCCCAGGAATTACAATTTGGCTTGTAAGCTCCTTTTAGAAATGCAAAGATTTGCCCAAACCACTCCACTTACGGAAGGAGTGGCTTTGATTTCAGCTTGTTGATTTACTTTGCTGACAGTAATGGGGTCTGTTGGGTTCACTGTGTAAACAGGATGCTTTCTCAAACATCCTGCCTTTTTCAACAGAAAAAAGGGAGGGGGGGCTTTCAAGAGAAAGGGGGTATTGAATGAAAAGAAGCAAAGAGGGAAATCAAAGGATTTGGTGTGAGCGATGTATTGATCATGAGTTTTCTCCAGATTGTGCACACATCAGTTGTCTCCGCAGGCCCAGAAAACATGTAATGTAACCGCAGCAATAGAAAATCAAATCCATGGCCCGAAGAGACACAGAGAGTCAGTCATTTTGCCCATGGTTGCAATCCCTTGTGTTACCAATTTGTATGTATCCTAAGAAGATGTTGCAGGAGAGAACCAGTCTCTGAATTCCTGATTAGATGGTTCCAGGAAGGCAAGCAATTGAAAATGAAACTTCACATGTTATTGGAAATCTGTGACCAGTAACAAATACCGTATTTTTCGCTCTATAAGACACACCAGACCACAAGACGCACCTAGTTGTTGGAGGAGGAAAACAAGAAAAAAGATATTCTGAATCTCGGAAGCCAGAACAGCAAGAAGGATCGCTGCGCAGTGAAAGCAGCAATCCCTCTTGCTGTTCTGGCTTCTGGGATAGCTGCGCAGCCTGCATTCACTCCATAAGACACGTTTCCCCTTACTTTTTAGGAGGGAAAAAGTGAGTCTTTTGGAGCAAAAAATACGGTAATTGTTTGGCTCAGTTATAATATGTTTCGTCTTTGATATCAGGCATCTGTTTGACTAATTAGAAATATGCTTAGAGGTTAGTTCCACCTCCCTGATAATTTGGAGCTTACCTTAGAAATGTGCTAGTTGGTTAGGGCCAAAATTTAGACTTGGATAGGGGAGAATTAACCTGAGGCTGTATATTCAGAAGCAAAACACTGGATAGTTGTCTGTTCAGGATTTGCTGCAGGGGTGAAAAATCCCAGGCACGCTAGGTGGCAGTATTGAGCTACTGGGGTTCACCACTGCCATAGTCAAGAATTCCAGCAGCAATAGGAAAGCGAGGCAAATAATTCTGGTATTTGTATTATTTTGCAAAAGGCAGCATGCCTAAAACTGTACTTGGGCTACCCCCAAATGCATACCTGCCCACCCCACCCCCCGCACCTCCTCAAGCAATGCAGCAGAGGAATAAAAAGTTCCATGAGATAAAAAGCCAAAGCTACACTCTGACTGAAACGTGGCACTTGCTGTGGCCTCTGCTTCTGCATTGAAGGCTAACATCAGAAGGAATTTGCCCCTCTTTTGTGTTTGTGAAGTGCCCTGGAATATTAATTGAAAGGATCCCTGGAAAACTGTAATGCAGAGATGGTAATGGACTGTAATTCGCTTAGACCAATTTCATGCCTGAAAAATTATGTAGTACAACAACCGAGAAAAGAAAGCGTACACTTAGAATGGCCATTCTTCTTCTGGCCTTTGGGCAAGGAAGAGAGGGGAGGAGTACTCTGTAGAGTTTTCTCTCTCTCTATTGAAGGTCATTCTGAAGGAGAAGAGCAGGAAGGAGCAAGGAGGAGACCACAGTGGCAGCAACCTATTGGATCTGGTGTCGCAGGAGCTCCAGAAGGAACAGGGAATGGAAGGGGTGAGTTAAATACGGAGCATGAGACTGTTGGTCTCAGGGTTGTGAGTTGGAGCCCCATGTTGGACTAGATGGCCCTTGTGGTCCCTTCCAACTCTACACTTCTATGATTCCCAAAGTCATAAAACCTGGATCTGATGCCAAGGGAAGATGGTTCTGCTTGACCAGTGGGGACCTGCAACAAAGCATTGCAAAATATCTCCAGCCCCTAACAGGAGTGCTTCTCAGGAAGTTGGGAACTGGCACCTTATAGCACTATTAGAAATTCACAGGTGACATTTTCCTTTCCTTTCCCACCCTCCTAGAAACTTACTCAACAGTGTTATAAAATCCTAAAGGGCTCAAGAGTCATGCTTGAGGGGAAGGGGATAGCATGGGCTGTAGGCTGGTGGTCCACTTGCACACCACCCACAAAGAGGATCTACACCACTTTTCAAAGGATGGTGGTACAAATTTGCATACAATTTGCATAAGCTAGTTCAAATGCATGGAGGCAAATTTATAAACCATTGCAAGTAGGTAAATTTTTCCAGAAGGCAAGACAATTAATTTCCCAGCCAAATCACGCCGAATAATTAAAAAAAAACTTTAATTAATTTGCACCCCAGCCCATCAGTTCCTCTACAGTTAATTTGCTCCCAATTAATTCCCCTACCCAGATCCTGCTCCAAAATCATTTCCCTTCCAATTAACTGCCCCAGCTCATCAGTAACAGCTACCCACTTCCAATTAAGTAAATAAATAGGGTGCCTGGGTGTGCAAATCCATGGCAGGAGGTCTTACTGTGAGATGAGCTGGCTGGTAGGTGGTGGCCTTCCTTCGACTAAAAACTGAAATAATTCAAAGGCAAGCCAGCTGCTCCCACGCCATGCTGCAAATTGAGACTTCAAATGCCTTTGGAAAAAGGATGGCGCTTCCATTTCCAGGTGTATTGAATGGAAAAGAAATGGCTTCTCCTATGGGCTCAGAAGGGTAAACTTTTCTCCTTCTATATAATGTCTCTGGAAATGGAAATTATATTGTTTCCCCAGGGGCTTCTGATGATTTTATTCATAGTGCAGCAGCTGAGCTGCCAGCATCCTGATTAATTAGCTTAAGACAAACAAACAGAAAACACCAGCCACCTCATCTTGCTCAGAGCATCCTAGCAAGCATGTGGCTTGCCAGATTTTTTTTACCAGACATGAAGGGAAAGAGGGCATCAACCCTGACCGTGCAGGAAATGGCCATAGCTCAGTGGCAGTGGCCATATGCCTTGCATGCAGGTTCAACCCTGCCTGAAACTCTGGCGAGCTTCTGCCAGTCAGTGTACAATTTGGAGCTGCAGATGGACCACTGTGACTCAGTCTAAGGTAGCTTCCTATGGACTTCTTTGCATCTATGGTAGGACTGCACCAGCACCTCTGGATTCTGACATCTGGTCTTTCAAGTCATCTCAGTTATCACCGGTGAGCAACTAAACCCTGACCCAAAGCTGGCCCTGTTAACTTTAGAGAATCCTTTGATGACCCACAAAGACCTGGTCACCCTATTGCTAGCTGTGGCATGGATGGAAGTTGCTCAGCATTGCAAGGACCCCAAAGGTCCATCCAAAATGGGATGGATGGGAAAGGATTGGGATATAGAGCTCTCTGAGCATTTAATACAACATAGACATGTGGTGCAAGGCGAGTTAGGCATGACTCATTTGGTACCATTTCATAGGATCATAGAATCCTAGAGTTGGAAGAGACCACAAGGGCCATCGAGTCCAACCCCTTGCCAAGCAGGAAACACCATCAGAGCACTCCTGACATATGGTTGTCAAGCCTCTGCTTAAAGACCTCCAAAGAAGGAGACTCCACCACACTCCTTGGCAGCAAATTCCACTGTCGAACAGCTCTTACTGTCAGGAAGTTCTTCCTAATGTTTAGGTGGAATCTTCTTTCTTGTAGTTTGGATCCATTGCTCCGTGTCCGCTTCTCTGGAGCAGCGGAAAACAACCTTTCTCCCTCCTCTATGTGACATCCTTTTATATATTTGAACATGGCTATCATATCACCCCTTAACCTCCTCTTCTCCAGGCTAAACATGCCCAGCTCCCTTAGCCGTTCCTCATAAGGCATCGTTTCCAGGCCTTTGACCATTTTGGTTGCCCTCCTCTGGACACGTTCCAGTTTGTCAGTGTCCTTCTTGAACTGTGGTGCCCAGAACTGGACACAGTACTCCAGGTGAGGTCTGACCAGAGCAGAATACAGTGGCACTATTACTTCCCTTGATCTAGATGCTATACTCCTATTGATGCAGCCCAGAATTGCATTGGCTTTTTTAGCTGCCGCGTCACACTGTTGCTTCCCCTTTATCAGTTACAAAACTAAATCAGATAATAAGATCTGGGAGCAGCTGCCAGGACCATATAATACCAGTCCTAATGGATCTACCCTGGGTCCTGGTGTGTTCCTGAGCACAATTCAAAGTGTTGGTGCTGAGCTTTAAAGCCCTAAATGGCCTCGGCCCAGTATAATAATAATAGTAATAGTAATAATAATAATAATAATAATAATAATAATAATAATAATAATGTTATTTATACCCCGCCCATCTGGCTGGGTTTCCCCAGCCACTCTGGGTGGCTTCCAACAGAATATTAAAATACAATAGTCTATTAAACATTAAAAGCTTCTCTAATAGGGCTGCCTTCAGATGTCTTCTAAAAGTCTGGTAGTTGTTTTTCTCTTTGACAGCTGGTGGGAGGGTGTTCCACAGAGTGGGTGCCACTACCGAGAAGGCCCTCTGCCTGGTTCCCTGTAACTTGGCTTCTCACAGCGAGGGAATCGCCAGAAGGCCCTCAGCACTGGACCTCAGTATACCTGAAGGAGTGTCTCCACCCCCATTGTTGAGTCCAGACACTGAGGTCCAGCTACAAGGGCCTTCTGGCGGTTCCCTCATTGTAAGAAGTGAAGTTACAGGGAACCAGGCAGAGGGCCTTCTCGGTAGTCATGCCAGCACTGTGGAAAACCCTCCCTTCAGATATCAAGGTGATGAGTAACTATATAACATTCACAAGACATCTGAAGGCAGCCCTGTATCAGGAAGTTTTTAATGTTTGATGTTTTATTATAGTTTTATATGTGTTGGAAGCCGCCCAAAGTGGCTGGGGCAACCCAGCCAGAAGGGCAGGGTATAAATAATCAAATCATTGTTGTTGTTTATTGCTTGCTTGCTTGCTTGTAGTAGCAGCAGCAGCAGCAATTGCTTTTATCTGACCCCCCCCCCAGCTGCCCAGCTGCTTAGTCCTTGTTTTCATGGCTAGAGTCGTCATAGTTAAAAGTAGAAGTTGGCAAATGTGTCCTTTTTTTTGCTCTTCAAAATATGCCAACCCTAACTATGGAGGGATAATGCACTGAGTAAAAGAGATTAAAACTAATGTCCATTTCTCTTCTCTATACAGAACTTTTTGTTTCTATCTCCTGCCCCTCCACCGTTGTACTGGTTTGTTGCCTTATGAAACACCCATTAAATTACCTTGCAGAAAATTAAAACAATCTACAGGTAGCATTTACTCAAGAAGAATCAGTAAGGGAAGAACAGGCTGCTGGTCTGCCTATCGCCTCCCCACTGGCTCAGGTAATTTATTGCAAGCACTGTTGCTTGACTCACAACAGTGCATGTATTCGTGTTTGCTCCAGCTCCAGCATGTTCCCACCACTGAGTACGCATAACATTAGCCACAACGCATTGGTACCTTCTTGAGAAATACTCCTGCGCTTTGCCTAAAACCGTGTTTCATCTGAATAGAAAACAGAAGCTGCAGCTAAGCTGAAGGGTGTCTGTTTCAGGCAGCCATATGTGAATTGGACATCCTCACCCCATCTCTGGTGTGTACAGCAATGTAAGAAAGGGATTTGAAATGCAGTGAGGGGCGGGAATCGACCTCGTCGTGTTTCAAGCTACACATAGCCTGAGTCAGGAAGGGGGCTATATCAGCAAATACATCCCTTTTCTCTCTCTCAAAGAAGAATAGTAAACACAGTCCAGCTCACCCACATCTGGACTCTATGACTGCAGTGCTACAGAAGGAGAAGGCGTGATGGAAAGGAAATTGGGTAATAAGTTTTACTGGTCAAAGCCTGTTGCTGTTGAACGGGGTCTATTGTACCATGCCAGATGCAATGAAAAACATTTCTGGCTTCAAT
The DNA here is from genome assembly GCF_965153285.1 of Podarcis tiliguerta. NCBI lineage: Eukaryota > Metazoa > Chordata > Lepidosauria > Squamata > Lacertidae > Podarcis > Podarcis tiliguerta. Next base: position 11,228,960 of record NC_139546.1, read on the forward strand.
GAAGTAAAGGCTCTTTGACAAGCTGTTTTTCTCCCCACCCCCCATCGTGCTTGTTTACTAGCTTATCTCAGTCAGCGATGATGAAACTAAGTGGAATCTAGTTAGTAGGTTACATATTTTGCCCCAGCTCCCACAATATGTACACCCAGCAGTGAAAGAATAAAATCCTTCCCTCCATAATTTAGCGCTGCCATTCTGGACCTGTCTGCTCCTGCCCTCTTTCTACACTGTTGGCAAGACACCGTGCAGAAAACAACATAAATCTTGTACTGAAAGAAAAAAGAGAAGTGAAGATAATATTAGAAAGGAAGGTTGAAGGAGAATTCTTTTGCGAGACTCCGCAAATGGATTTGAACTTGAACCAACAATGCTCCAATTCCAGAGCTGATTGGTAAACCAAGGTCCTAAGTAAATGTTCCAGCCAAAATTTGCCAGGGTTTATTTGAAGCTTCCCGGCTCCGCAACTGCACAAGCAGCATGAGAATAGAGAAGAGGGAAGGGAAATAGACAGGGGAAGGGCCATAGCTCAGGTTCAATCCTCAGCAATTCCAGGCAGTGAATAACTGAGCTAGATAGATCAAGCTTCTTATGCATCCTGTGTTCCTGTGGAAGAGTTTAGGAGCATTGAGAATGAATGGAAAATGAAATAGAAACTGAGTCAGAGACACCGGAAGGAAGAAAAGCAAGAGAGCAAAATGAAGTGAAATGAAGGATGGAGAGAAAAGGCTTTTCCCGGATGTTGTCTGTCTCTTTGTTTTCTTTTTCTTTAACATACAAACCATTTTTCTATGTATGTAGAAGTCTCCTAAGTATGGAGACAAACCCCTTGATTTTCCCTGTAAGTGACCTGCACACCTACTATTGGATGTCGGGATGCCAAATTGACTATTAATATGCAGAATTGGAAGCACACAACAAAATTTTGCGGCATATCCCCAGACAATAACAGACCCTCCAAGTGTCCCTATTTTCCTGGGACAGTCCCGGATTTACAGAACCCATCCCAGTTTCTGATTTGATCCTGGAATGTGACGCTTTTCTTTAGGACGTCCCTATTTTCACTGGAGAAATGTTGGAGGGTATGGAATTATGCAACCTCTGAGCCAAGGAGATAAGTAACTAGAGAACCTTTAGAAGACATCTGAAGGCAGCCCTGTATACGGAAGTTTTATAATGTTTAAAGTTTTATTAAATCTGTGGGAGGAGGTTTTCATATTTAGGGAAAAGGAAAAGTTGTTCCTTTTCCTTTTCTTCCACCCCTTACAGTGCAGAGAAGAGTTTATAAGGTGGTGTAGTGACAATAAAGGTTTATTATTATTATTATTATTATTATTATTATTATTATCATCATCCTCTGCTCTGCCTCACCCAGGATACTAAATGATTAGGGACTCATGTTAGCCAATGCCTGTCCCTGCCCACAACTCACCTTCAGTATTGTATAGGGCTTGAAGTTGCTGAGGACAGATGTTTGTCTGGCTGTTTGGGAAATGAGGGTAACTTGTTTCCTTTATGATTTACAAACTAACACCATTCTTTGTATCTGGGAAGTCCCTAAGATATGCAGAGACTGCTACCCTGTTACATTTAAGATGTGCGGATCCAGAATTGGCTTCCACAGTCACCTACCGACACACTGTTAAGACCACATTCATGGAGCACAATCTTACTCGGCTATGAGTGATCGCCAAAGATGAAGATGATGAGGAAGACATTTAAGAAGGATGTTGACAAGCTGGAAGGTGTGCAGAGGAGAGCAACCAAGATGATGAAGGGTCTAGAAACCAAGCCTGATGGGGAACAGTTGAAGGAGTTGGGTATGTTTAGCCTGGATAAGAGGAGACTGAGAGGAGATATGACAGCTACCTTCAAATATCTGAAAGGCTTTCACATAGAAGATGGAGCAGGCTTGCTTTCTCCTGCTCCAGAGGGTAGGACCCAAACCAATGGCAGAGCATGAGACCCTTCACCTCAGGATTGTGGGTTCGAGGCCTACATGGGTGAAAGTTTCCACATTGCAGGGGATTGGACTAGATGAGCCTCAGGGTCCCTTCCAACTAGACAATTCTATGGTTTTTGGACGTTTCTGTTTCACTGTGAAAGTGATAGTCATAGGACCACCAAAGTTGAGGTTTGGATGGGTGGAAGAATATGATGTCCTCCTATTAATATAAGGTTATGAAGGTTGAGAGCAAACATGTTTTATCATCTTTTTAAACAAATACAGCTCCTTTTCAAATCGCATAAGCTCCACTGCACAAAAACTTAGTTCTCATTGCAGTTTCCCCGCACTGCACAAAATGTTTCCAGCAGCATGTTTAGAACAAACCCTGAATCTTGTTACAGCTTTATTACTATAGCTTTCTGCGATGGATGCCAAGTGCTAGACGGCGAGGTGTCTGCTGAGGAGCGGGGGTGAGATCTCCATCTCTTCTTTGAATGATCCGGGCAGGAATCCTTTGTTTCCTCCACGTCTCCTTCCCTGACCCCCCAAAAGCAAAAGACTTGAGAGCGCAGTGCCAAAAAAGCATGCTGAACAAAGCGGTCTAAGCAAAATGTCATCTCCCAAGTTTCTTCTGCGGGGAGTCAGTCCCTGCCCCTTTTCCCCCGCTGCCCCCGCCCCACCCCACCGGCTCTTCCTTCCGCCCCCGGATTACCAACCGGCAACCCGGGCGGCATCCTCCCTTGGACGGGCGCTTCAGCACCACAGCTTGCGAACAGCTCCCGCTCTCATCTGGGTCGGGAAGCATTGCCTTGGCTCTGGCTCTGTGAAGGAGGCGAAACGGGTGGGAGGGAGAGGAGAGGAGGAGACCCCTCCCACGCGCCCGCACCCTCCTCCCAGGCAGCCCCAAGCCTCCCCTCCAGCACCCACGGTGCTGAGCTGTTAGGGCAGAGAGGCAGCGAGTTCTTTCTGGTCCTTGCCTATTTAGCATCCCAAGAAGAGGGATGGGAGGTGGCTGCTGGCTATTGTCAGATTAACAGCTGTTGCTGCTGACAACTCTCTTCGGGAGACATATATGGAATGGGACACTGATGACTAAGCATCATCATCGTTTTCTTTTTAAGGGAGGGGGGACCTAATCAAACGTGGTGCCTCCCACCCCATCTCTTTCCCTTTGGCGCTCATCTCTCCCCCTTGGTTCACAACGACCCACCCCCGCCTTTGATGGAATTGCATTGGCCACAAACTAAGGGAACCTAGAGGAGGGGGCGGGAGGGCTTCCCCCTTTTCCAAGGCTTCACCAGGACAGATCCGCGTCTTCTTCTCCCACCCAGGAGAGAGAGAGAGAAATTGCGTGGACATACCAAGCCAGCTCATCATCTTGTGCAGAGCGGAACTTTCTTTTTAGCCATTGGATGTGAACGACAATTCGAAAATGCCTGTCAGGAGGGGGCACGTTGCCCCCCAGAACACCTACTTGGATACAATCATCAGGAAATTTGAAGGACAAAGTGAGTAGCGCGTCTCTGTAGCCTTCCCTTCTCTGTGTTTGCTTTGCTTGAAGGTCAGAACTAGCAAGTGCGAGGAAGCTCCATTTTTTGCCTGCCGATATTGATGTGGAATGTGGGGCAGGCAGTAACAGCGGGGGGGGGGGGGCCTTGATGCCTGGGTATATTTCAGAGCATTCCTCATTCTAGTTTGGGTACTGCTGCTTAAAACTTCCAGGATATTAAGGTAGCCTGCTTCCCTGGTCATTGCCCAACTCGCACCTGTGTTGTGACCGATTGTTGCAAAGGGACTGTCTCGGGTTTTTATTGTAAACCTGGAATCAATCCCACTGCTTTTAAAAGCACAGACTTTGGGTAATGTATCCAATTAAACAAAAATAACAAAAATGGCTGTTTCGTTAAAAATCTATCCCTGGGCAATTAGGCTTCTCTCCTGGCCTTTTGGGTGGTGGTGGAATGTTATTCAATAAATTTACTGGATTTTAGTTTTTTTGGGGGGGTGGGGGGGGAAGGTTGGCCATGTAACTCATGTTATCAGTATGTTCAGTATTTTCCTTTGATAATATTGCTGCTTGCTAGAAATAATCCCATAAATCAGAACTTTCCATTAAAACAACAGCACCGCTAAAGTTTTGCAGCTTTACAGTACAGCAGAAAGCCCTGCCCCTTAGCCCAAACATAAGAACTGTCTAATTTCACTGAACACTACCACTATAAAGCCACAGGCAATCAGCCTGCCACTTGCGTGCTTATGGCACATTTTTTGCACATTTTTGCACATACACAACTCCAAACTTTTTTTACTTTCCCCCCCTTACTTTTTGTGTGTGTGTGTTGTGCACAATATCTGAATTTCCTGTATTCTGGCTAGATAGGTGCAGCAGAAGGCTGCCTATATGTTGCCGGATCTGCAGTGCATGGGCGTACAGACTAAGCCTTGGGTTTTCCTACATATGTTAGTGGACTGCAGGATGTGGCAGGGTGCTTCTGTGGAGACTGGCCTGAGGAAATCTGTGTCTTCTATGTTAATTTCATTTGCTGTATTGGGCCTACCACGTAAAACCCAAATCTCCCAAAGAGCCTATGCTGATGTCACAATGTGGTCCAAGAGCTCAAATCCCAGCACGGTTGCCAAAAGTCTCAGGTTCCCATCTCAAAAAAATCAGATTTGTAATAATTCACAGGGATATTGTGAGGCTAATAAAGATGCAAGCTACCAATACTGTATAAATGTTAAATGTAGTCCTATTATTTATCTGAACCACAGGAGTGTCTGCTGGCATCAGAATAACGCCTAGCATCCAGCTAAGTTCAGGAGACCTATTGAAATTAATGTACTTAAGTGAGCCACATCCATTAATTTCAATGGGCTTGCTCTGAACAGGACTAACATTGGATACAGCCCAAAATATTTGTACACAAATGAAATATTTGTACTCAAGTGAAATAAATAGTGAAGTTGCCAGCTAGCAAAAGGGAGCTCTCTCTCTTTTAACCTGAACACAGTTAAACATGTGGAACACATGGCTACTGGAAGCCATGAAATGCCAGGGGAAAAGGAACGGGAAAAGAATTAGATCAGCAACGGAGGCTGAATTTTTTTTACGATACCCAGAAGTGTAATTTTCAGGCACTTATTGCCAATAACTAAGGGTAGATATCATCCTGCCCAACTTGTGACTTACAGGCTGTTTACACACCAGACGTATAAAGCACATTTAAAGTGTATTGCTCCACACCCCAAGCCCTAAAGACAAAAGATTCCCAGGAGCTGTTGTTTACTCCTCACAGAGTTACAGTTCCTATGATTCTTTGGGAGGGCTTATATGTGGTTTAAATGTCATGTGTGTGCACACCTGTGCTCTGTGTGTGTGTGTGTGTCAGACACATTTCAAGTCAATGGGAGTTTTCGTTTGTCCACTGAGGTGAATCACAGCCTTACTCTACATTCATTTTTATGTAAGTTTTTAAGTTGATCGATACACATCAATTTCCCTTAGGTGTTTTGCCTAGATGAATCCTGATGGCTTAAGAAAAAGTAGCTGCCCTTGTAAGCATGTGAAAGAATCTGAATGTTCTCTTTATGTATTGCTTATAACTCTGAGCCACTGAAGAAGACGCTTTGGGTTGAAGTGACTGGAAGTTGTTGAATAATATTATAAAGAGCTTGTTTGTGTGTCGAACAATGGTGCATGCGAAGCTGCGCCCATCTGCTCTTGATATTGAATTTAAAGCCATTAAATAAACTGTAAAAAAGAAAATGTATCTCATTTTGGAAGTTTATACACCTTTATTTGTTTTATTGGCACTAGTCTTTATGAGTGGGCTTTTATTTTATGTGCCGGTCACCAATTTATGACCATTAGAGGTGGAACAAGATGTTTTTGTTGCAGGGGATGTAATGCCAAGGTAGTGTAGATGGAATAACTTTCTGGATAAGACAAAGGTCAGGCAGACTCTGAAATCTAATTCAGAAAAAAAGACCTCATGATTTATTTTGGTCTTTTGATATTGCCCTGTAGCTCAGAAATCCATCTAGGCTGCCCCCTGAGAATCATTTGTTCAATGTTTCTCTTGAGGGCTCAGAGCAAATGATAGGCTTACCTTAAAGAATCTCCAGTCAAGCCATTTGCCATGAAGCAGAAACTCATAATATCCATGGAACCAAAATATATTGTTTAGTCTCTCATTAGTACCCCAGGAACCGCCACTCATATCTTCAGGGCTTTACAACCTGGTGTCTATGTGTGAAGCTGTCTTGGAGATCTTTTAAGGCAGAACGAAGCAGTCCCTTGGATGTGGAGGATGGGCTTCAAGGAGGAAAAGGCACCAATCCTGCAAAGTCTGTTTTGGCTTCTCTACTCTTCCATTCATGACTCAAGGGCCACATACCAGCAGTTGATATGTCTACAAGAGTGTAGATGCTACATCAGGGTCAGAGTAAGGTGTGCCTTTCAGAGGTTGTTGTACTAAAGTTCCCACCACAGAGAAGAGAGTGCTTCTATTCAGCCTTAAGATCACTGTTGTTCCATTTAATACTTCATTTGTACAGGCAACCCCCAATTTGCACACAACAGAGCCTACCCTGCCCCTTAATCCCTGTTACGCCCCCTTTCCCTGCCACTTCCGGGTTCGTGGATAATGCAAGCGCACATGGTTGCAAATGCTTTGAATGCGCGCAAAATGGCCGTTGCCTGTACACTTGTCTTTCCGTGTTACCATACTGAAGCCACCCTTTCTGGATCCCACTGTGTTGGATAATTTATAGCAAGTCTACAGCATTCGCTTTCTGAAGAGGATACCAGAACATGTGATGGCTTAGTTTCAGAGTTTCTTGGACTAAACGGATTCTCTAGGCTCATTCCAGTCTAGGCCTGGCTTTAGACCCAAGACCACTTTTGCCATCCTATTGAATGATCTTCTTTGGCTATCACTCATAGCCAAGTAAGATTGTCTTCCATGAACACGGTTTAAAAAGTGAGTCTGTAAGTGACTGTGAAGGCCAATTTTGGATCCACACGTCCTTCCACAGTGGGGACATAGGTCCAAGCGGGAGATGATCACGGTGAGGGTTTGCCAAGTGTGCCTTCCTCTTAGCACGTTTCTCCCTTTTGTCCTGAGTGTGAGTGTCTTCAAAGCCCGCGACACCTTTGGCAAAGGCTGTTCTCCAATTGGAGCGCTCGCAGGCCAGTGTTTCCCAGTTGTCGGTGTTTATACTACATTTAAAAAAGATTTGCCTTGAGAGAGTCTTTAAACCTCTTTCGTTGACCACCAGCAATGCGCTTTCCAGTTTTAAGTTTGGAATAGAGTACTAAACTAGTGTTGATTCTGCTGCACCTCTCTGCAGCACCCGGTACCATTAGCCATGATATCTTTCTGCATGACCTGGACAGGATGGGAGGCACTTTTTATGTTGGTCTTAGTCTTTCCTGAATAGGAATTTCCATTAGTGAGTGTTGGGGACCCCTGCTCATTTATTTGCATTTAACCTATGATGACCTGGGGATTCCATCCTCCCTACTATTTTAACATGTGCATGGAATTGCTGAGAGAGGTTTCCAGGGATTTAGCATGTGTTGTTATCAATATGCAGGTGACACACAGCTCTACCTCTCACTCCCATTGGATTCCAAGGACGCTGTTGATGTTTTGAATCAGTGCCTGGAGGTGGTAATGGAATAGACGAGAGCCAAGAAATTGAAGCTTGCTCCAGGCATGACAGTTGCTCCTGGACAGGAAAGGGGCCAATTCAAAGGACAGGTGTCACAGTCTGCTTTGTGTAGAGCAGCACCTCCTTTGGGGGGGGTCATATTTGTAATTTGGAAGAGCACTCCTGGGCCTGGGTTTGCTCCTGAATATTCAGCTAGTGTGCCCAGCTTGGCACACTGTTGTTTTTTAGTGATTTAGTCGTGTCTGACTCTTCGTGACCCCATGGACCAGAGCACGCCAGGCACTCCTGTCTTCTACTGCCTCCCGCAGTTTGGTCAAACTCATGCTGGTAGCTTCGAGAACACTTTCCAACCATCTCGTCCTCTGTCGTCCCCTTCTCCTTGTGCCCTCCATCTTTCCCAACATCAGGGTCTTTTCCAGGGAGTCTTCTCTTCTCATGAGGTGGCCAAATACTGGAGCCTCAGCTTCAGGATCTGTCCTTCCAGTGAGCACTCAGGGTTGATTTCCATAAGAATGGATAGGTTTGATCTTCTTGCAGTCCATGGGACTCTCAAGAGTCTCCTCCAGCACCATAATTTACTAACTACATAAATTCCTGATGTCTGACCTGACCATCCAGATCAGGTTCCTGCAATATACTGTAATGCTTTGAAAAGCCTCTGGAAATCTCAGTTGGCACAGTGAGGGTCTTGATGAGTTCTTGCCTGTCAGATCATATTGGACTGGTTGCATGTTTGTGGCTGTGCCAATATTATGAAACTCCTGGCCATTTGGCTCCACTTTTTCCTTATTTTCTCTGATCTACCCAAAAAAAGTCTAGCATGCACTTGACCTGCCAGGCTGATACGTGGTTTTTAATGGCTGTTTTTACCGGTCATGCCTGTCTCTCTCTGTTTCCGTTCCTAATTGTGCTGTTAATTTTTGTTTCATTTTATTGTTATAAATGTTTTGCGAGGTGCTGTGAATACGAAGGCAGGACATGATATAATGCGCCCCGCCCCAATAAATAAAGAAGCATTTAGGAGCATCCATTGCAGACGCTTTGCATTGCCTGTGGTTTCCAGTCCAGGACTTTTAATTCAATTTCTCTGTAAACAGAATTGTGCTGCCAACCTCAAAATCAACATCCCTTTGCCCCACCCACCCCTAAACACACACACACACACACACACACACACACACACACACACACAGCTGCCCACTCTCTTACCCACCCTGCTTTAAGCTCTAATTCAGTGAAATATTGGTAGGCGAACCTAATCCGCTCCTGGTGCCTTTGCCAAGATACGTGGAGCAGAGCCCAGCTGGCTTCTTAGCAGCAATGCATTTGGATGGGCAGAGGGATAACATTCTGCAATTGCCCTTTGAGAAAGGGGACTGGCTGCAAAATGAGTGTGCTCAAGCAAGCACAGCTGTGGCCATGCCCCAAAGGGAAGAGGGGCAGGAATGCCCTCCTCTCAGCCTCTGGCAGGTTGAAGTTCTGGATGCCATGCTAAGCAAACGTGGCCATAACATTTGGCTGTGCTCTGCTTCAGCACAGAGCTTTCACCTGGACTCTCTCTAAGGTCCAATTTATCTGGGAAAGTTGCTTATTGACCCAGCTGCATGCGGAAACAGGTTTCCGCAGGTTGTACAAAAACCTTCTCTGGCATGGGGGGCAGAACCCATCCAGCAATGTGCAAGATGCACACATAATCCCAAAGGAATCCCCATACTTTATTTCATTTTTCTTTTAATTTTACACTTTCATACCTTGCCTTTCCCACAAAGTTCAAGGTGGCTTACTTAAAAGCACATCATAGCATCAGATTAAATCATCAGTCACTGAGGTAAACATAAGGGCTAGTCCACACTATAGAAAGCATGGGTCCAAGCAGTTTTCACTTTGTCTCATGCATTATAAGCACAGGTCCAAGTGGCTTTGCCTTTGCCCCAACACCCTCCCCTGGAAAACCTGCTCTTTGTCACTAAATCGGAACAAACAGCAATCTGCAGATAACTCAAGTCCCATTTGTTCCGATTCAATGCTAAATATTGGATTTCCCCAGGGGGAGGTGGTGGGGCAAGCAGGTGTAGATAAGCCCTAAAACAGCAAGGAACAACTATATCTAAAATGGTAAAGCTTGGGGGCCACTAAGGAAAAGACTCTGCGCCTAGTAGTTGACCACCACGAAGCAGAATCTGGAGAACATCCTCCTCAGCATGAGGGGGAAGAAAATATGGGAAAAGGCAGCCTTTAAGGTCCTGTAGATCACCATCTTATGCACTGGGTGCTGTTCTCCATACTCTAGAGGACATGGTAACCGAAGGGGGATATAGAGAAATTATATTATGTTGCAAAACTATGTCCCTATATATAATCTTGTAAACAGATGTATAAACGTATATTCACTGAGTAATGATTCCCTCCAGTAAGTGATAACCTCTAAAATAGTGGAGGGGGACATTTGGTCCTCCAGATTTTTCTGGATTCCATCATCACTGATGTGACAAAGCAAGCCGGTTAGTAAATAACACAGTTCCAAGCTGGAGCTAACTCTTCATTAGCAAAACACGATCTGGCCTAGGTTTCACCTGCCCTGTAGGTCTTGCTCCAAGAAATCAATTGCCGAGACCAAAAGTCCCTGCCTTCCCACAGCCGACTATGTATTCTCCTGTTCAGGGTTTCTTGCAAGCAATCAGAAACTATGCCTACGTGAAGCCTGCCACTGCTCCACCTGTTTCAGCTCTCTTCTGGTTCTGGGAGAGCAGGGGATCTTGTTGCAGCAGGAGGGGGAGACACCCATGACTTTTCACCAGCCTGACTCATCTCTGCCTCTTGTCCTCTCTCTGCCTGCTCACCTGCTTACACTTCAACTTCTGCCTCTGATTCTTGACTTCTCTCTGCCCCAGACTCTCCCAGCTCACTAAGCCCTGTTACCCCTTCAGCCTCTGACACCTCCTCTTCTCAGTCTGCTCCCTCTTCTTCCACTGACCACTCATCCTTGTCCCACCACAAATCCCCAGGCTCCGAGCCTTCTTCCCTTGGGGGTTCCCCCACTTGGTTCCTCCCACCACTCCTCTGTCCATCCAGCCCATGACAGCTGACCATTGTCCATGCTGGAGAGCTACAGCTCCCCACCCTCTCCTCTAAATGCTGCAATACATAAGCATACATAACAGCCATTAAATCCTATTGAACTCTGAAGACTTGCTTCCCTGAGTCAACCTTGTTGGGGGGTTGGGACTGGGTTATGGCCACCAAAATCGTGCTAATAATCAGAGTATGCCCAGTCTAAGTTTGAAATGCTATTGGTGGGAAACCATGAGTTCACCTCAAGCCACCATCTGTCTTGGCATGGATGAGCTTAGAAAGGTCTTTGTCTTTGGCAATGGCTCTGGAGTCATAGGCATCAGCTGGTAGGTTGTGCTCAATCTGGGATCTGGGAACATCTGCTCTGAATTTGAGTTCACAATCACCAGGGCTCGCTCCCAGAAACTCTCTGCAGTGCCAGCACTCAACTTTTGAATGTGTGAAGTGTTCAGAAAGAGGAGAGTGCCTCTCGGCAGTAGCAGACTGCCTTTTCCGCAAGACCCAGTAGTCAGGGTCAGCCTTCAACACATCTGGGTGGAAAGGCTTTGAGGGTGTGACCTCCAAGAAGCATGAACACAGCACCCCTTAAATGCTGGTAGTTTTACATGACTCTCTGGGTTGCAAGCCAGAAATGCTTGCTTACTTATGAGTTAAGGTGACCATTTAATGCAAAAGGGAAATACAGGGTCAAAACCCAACATAGGAGAAGACACATGTCTGCATATGCAAATTTAGAAATACGTGTTATAACAGCTTTCCCCAGTGGTGAAACCTTCAAAAAAAAAAAAAATGGGACTACAACTCCCATCATCCCTAACTAATGGCCATACTGGCTGGGGCTGATAGGGGTTGCAGGTTCGAAACCTCTGGAGGGGCACCAGGTTGTGGAAGGCTGCAACAAGTCTCATTGGACAGCTCAGACGGCAGAGTATGAGACTCTTAAGTTCAAGGTTGTGGGTTCAAGCCCCACGTTGGGCAAAAGATTCCTGCATTGCAGGGGGTTGGACTAGATGACCCTTGTGGTCCCTTCCAACTAGACATTTCTTGGTTCTTTATCTTTTAAACCGGGCTCGGGCTGGGCAGGACAGCCCCTTCAAACAAAGGCATGTCCTTTGTAAAGTAGGGCACGCAGCCGCTCCATCCTGAGTTGTCCCATTAGCAGCCTCTGTATCGGAGTTTTGAGAAAGACAAATAACTCGGCTCCTAATGCTACGCAGAAGCAGAGTGCATAGAAGCTGGAAAGAATTGCACTGCGGATGGATAAATTCAGTACGTGTAATCAGAAATTAATTAAGGATTGTGCTAAGAGCCATCCTCCAAATGGCCTCTCGGTGCTGAATAATTTTCTACGGCTCCAGCCAAAGCAGATGCTAACATATAAGAGGCACTCAGGCTTGGAGAGGGAAGATTGCTGTTGTTAATGGTAAGCCATTAGCTTCCTATTTGTTACATTTATGGTGTCACACCCTTCCTCCAAGGAGCTCTGGGCATGGTTCATGGTTCTTCCCCCTCTTCCAATTTTAAGCTTACAACAACCCTTGAGGTGGGTTAAGCCTGAGAGATAGTGTGACTGGCCCAATACGCTTCATGGCCCAATACACTGCACCCAACACATCTCCTGGTCCAATAAACTGTTGAACTGCACCATGCTGCTGGGTGCACAACATTCATTTTGATTTTACGGCTGACAAAATCAGTTGTTGTTGTTGTTTAGTTGTTTAGTCGTGTCCGACTCTTTGTGACCCCATGGACCAGAGCACGCCAAGCACCTCTGTCTTCCACTGCCTCCCACAGTTTGGTCAAATTATATGCCTGTTGTCTTTGTCCATGGAGTTTTCTTGGCAGGGATACTGGAGTGGCTTGCCGGTTCCTCCTCCAGGTGGATCACGTTTGGTCAAAACTCTCCACTATGACCTGTTCATCTTGGGTGCCCTGCACGGCATAGCTCATAGCTTCTCTGAGTTATTCAAGCCCCTTCGCCACGGCAAGGCAGTGATCCACGAAGGGGTCAAAATCGGCAGGGAGGCCCAAAATTTTTTTGCTTTGGTCCAGATGAGTATCCCAGGCTGAGAATTCAAGTTGTACCCCCCCCCCGGCACCTGTACAGGGTTTCCCCGCATCCTTCCCCCCCCCATCTTGATTTTATGTTGTTCATTTATTATTGCAACCGTATCCCACCTATACTCCAAGGAGTCCAAGGTGGTACATTTAGACATTTCCATTACACTTTTATTACATCGGAAATCATGTTCAAAAACATCCAGCTTCTTTTAAGTAGAGAATAGGCCTTTGAATACCTATGGTGTTGGCCTGGCAGAGGTGATTTGTTGCCATAGCAGCTAATGGTCAGAAATGTTGTTTGGAAGCAGTGCTGCCGGCATAACATACACAACATTGTTATGTAGTGTAATGATTTGAAAATCCCTCTTGCGTGGAGCCAAAAACCACTCATTAATTTGCTGCAAAAACTGGTGGAACCTATGAAATAGAAGGGGTGGGGGTCATTCCGCTGTAGACTTCAGAATGCCAGGATACCCACATTTGTGCATAAATGAGTCTCTTTAGCATCCCTTTCCATAGGTCTCTTCTGTGTGTGTTTTTTTAGTTAGGGAAGTCTTTAGCTAGCTGTTTGCTGCTTCAACAGGGTCCTCCCTTTGTACAAAGTACCCTTTCACCACCATTCCCATCACTCAAGTTCTCAGTTGTGTGCTATAGTTTTATAAGCTGGGGGAAAGTGAAATGATGTGGCCACATGCTGTCTGGAGTCTTAATATTGTTCTGGATGGGGAGGGGAAGGATTTTGATTAATTGGGATATGGATGAAACTACAAGCGGCAGAACTGTGCCAGACAAGGAATCCCTGTGCCAGACTGTTGTAGTGTTAAGAAATATAGTCTATTCATGTGTTTACACTTCCAGTCTGCTTTGAGGGAGTCCAGATCTTACATCAAGAGGGGCTTGTACCCCACAGCAGTGTAGCCAGCCTTCAGCCAGCCTGCCCAAGATGGATGCCAGTCTTTCTTCTTCCCAGAACATTCTGCTTAAAAACTCTCTTTTCCTGTCACCTCACACCCAGCTACCCTGGCAACCTTCCGAACCCCATCCTCGGTTCACACCTCAGGGCAGTGGGTGGGGGGGGAGAGAACAGTTATTTTTCATTGTCAGTGGCTCTCAATGTATTGTTTCTTAATGGCCCTAGATTGGCCAGGTCCTTTTGCATAGGCTAGCTCAGGAATTCCTCTTCAGCTTGTATTTCTCCCATCACATCCCCAAATCCTACTATTTATTCATTTATAGTGGTTAGGGGAGCCCCCCCCCCCATCTATAACAATATGCTTTGTATGCACAAGTACTTTTGCCCTGTTTGCCTTGTTTGTCGTCCTGCTCCCTTGAGGTTCACAGAGAGAGCCCAAGTTCCAGGACTATCGGAGAAGAAGGGAAAGTTCTCACTTTCCACTCCCCTCATGCAATACAGAACTTTATAAGTCAGAGGTTTGTAACCTTTTTGAGTCCACGGCTCCCTTGACCAACAACATTCTTTCTGTGGCACCCCTGTGAGGCTCAGGAGCCCAGTTATGTCACCCCTTGCCTGCAGAGCTGGCAGCCTCTCACCCTTTTTTGAACACCCTTCCTTGTGGAGTGTTCCATCAGCCTCCTCTCCTCTCCCCTCTCCTTGGGAGTCCTCCTGGCAGCCTCTGCTGCAACAAACAACTGTGCAAGCCTTTGGGAGGCAGAGATGCTTTGGGAGGCAAGAGGGACAGAGGCCAGTGTTACCCATGACACCCCTGACCATCATTCAAGGCACCCCAGTGTGCCATGGCACACTGGTTGAGAACCACTGGTATAAGGTTCTCCAAGTCCCCACCCCCTCTACCCACACAATAGTTATCTTATTTTTTATTTTTATTTTTAAAAAACCCAAATGCTTACACTTTTCTTCACAGGGAAGATGCTCCTGTTGCACCATTAGTTGCTCTTATCTGCACATTTCCCAACTTTCTCATGAATGAGACAGGGGGAGCAAAACTGAACATAATCTGCGTCGATATTCTCCATCTTGGTGGTCGGGCAAATGGTACCATCCACAATATTGATGTTATGTACTGAGTTGAATAGGATCCAAAATGCAGCAGTCTGATTGGTCCTAGAACAATAGGATCCAAAATGCAGAAGTCTGATTGGTCCTAGAACAATGCAGCAGTATGATTGGTCTGCAGGAGCCACCCAATCCAGCTCCAGATGAAAGTGAATCCACAACCTGATTGGCCTACAGGAGAATTCTGGAATTAGCCAATCACATGCAGCCCATTGTGTAAATAATGTATATAAAGCAGATACTTTGGGGAAACTTTCATTCCTCCTCACCACTATGAGCTGAATAAAGAGCATGAAATCCACTCTCGACTCCGAGTATATTTCAATTGGCTTCCTTGCTGGTCTTGGCAGATGATTTACGACAACATTGATTGAAATAGCACTAGTTTCAGTACAGATCCTTGGGGACCCCACTGCTTATTTGCCTCCATTGCATTCTTACATTTATCCTATTTCCTGTTCTTTAACCAGTTCCTGATCCATAAGTGGACCTGTCTTCTTATTTCATGGCTGTTAATCAGGAGGACTTTGCCAAATGATTTTTGGAAGCTCGGGTTTACTGTTGTTTAATGCATCACCCTTACCCACACGCTTATTGACATTCTCAAGGAACGACACAAGATTGGTGAAGCCTCCCTCTGGCAAACTCATTGATTCCTCCTTGGGCGAAGCTGTTCTTCTAAAATGCTAAATATTTTCCACCTCTTTACCCCCAAACAGACATTGAGTTAGCTGACTGCCTTTTTTTTTTTAAAGACTGGCGTTGTGTTGGCTTTCTTCCAACGCTCTAGAAAGGAAGGACAATCTTAGTGACATGCTTCATATTTTTCTTAGGAGAGGAGCAATTTCACATTTTAGTTCTCTGAGAAGTGCTGCGTGTATATGCCATCGGGAGCTGGTGATTTGTTTGTTTTAATTTGGCAGTTAGCCCTAGAACTTTATCTCCCATTGCTTCTTTTTGGTTCAGTTCTCTGAACACCCTTCTGGAAAAAGTGATTTAGAAATGGGAATCTGTCCAATATTTTTCACAGTAAAGATAGATGTGAGCTTCTCTGCAATCGCTGTATCCTCCTTTCTTTGTCTGGTGCTCTGACACATTCTCTGGTTTCTTCTTCTTTTTGAAATAATTTTTATTAGGTTTTCCATTTAACAATCCAATCTTATCACATTAGTTAATCCAAATTATACCAATACATATCATAAAATCCAAATATTCTGCCGAATTTTTCAAATTTTTGTTGGGGGTACCCATGCTTCGAGGTTCAGTAAGGGTCCAATCATCTCATATTTCTGCTGCTTTGATGTTCACAAGCCCCATCTTCCAATCTTCTTGTTGTTATCGTTTTTCTTCTTAATAACCTCTGAGTTGAAGCAAGCATTATTATGTTTCTGTGTGGACTTTCACACTGATCCAAAAGTCCTATTCGGGCGGCAGGCACCATTTCGACAGTTCCGATGAAATAAAGTCTAAGCGTCTGCTCATTAATTTTCCCAGACCAGTTGCTCCATTCCCTGGCTTCTTATGTATTGAAATAGCTACTTATTCTTCATCTTAATTTTTTACCAATCAAAGAGCATATTGCTAAAGGCCAACAATTATTTCAATATATCAGAAACAGGCTTCTTTCCACTTGCCTCATCACCTCGTATATGTTTTGCAAACTTCTTCTTGTCCTTCTTGCCCATTTTTAAGGGTATCTCCCTTTCAACTTCACTTTAATCCGGAGCTTTCCAAACGGTGCGTCGCGACACATTAGTGTGTCAGTTGCCTTGTGTCGGTGTGTTGCACAAATCCTCCCCGCACTCTTAAAGGAGGTTAGTTTAACCTCCGGTTTGCTAGTAAAACTGAATTACTGTGTCATGAAATGATGCATGTCTAAAAAGTGTGTCACCAGCATGAAAAGTTTGGGAAGCTCTGCTTTTAACCACTGCTGCTGCTGCAGGAAGGGAGAAAATTCAGAGGCTGAAACAGGGAGCAAGGGAAGACTTCTACCTCTAGCTCTCTTTCAAATCAGAACCAGTGAAGGCGGTGAAGGTCCTGTGTGAGTGTCTGGAGGCGGTTGGAGGATGGATGGTGGCTAACAGATTGAAACTGAATTCTGACAAGACAGAAGTACTGTTTTGGGGGGACAGGAAGCAGGCAGGTGTGGAGGATTCCCTGGTCCTGAATCGGGTAACTGTGCCCCTGAAGGACCAGGTGCGCAGCCTGGGAGTCATTTTGGACTCACAGCTGTCCATGGAGGCACAGCTGTTTACCATGGCTCTTAACCACTACACCACACTGCCTCTCATGCTGTAAAGCTTGAGTGTTGCGGCAGTGGCAGAGCTACATGCTCCAGCACCCAGAGCGGCGGACATGCGGGGGGGTGTCTGGTGCACGTTCTAGGGGGCATGCCGCCCACAGGGGGTGTGACGCATGTCGCAGGGGGTGCGGCGGGTGGCTCGCATCCTGGGGGGGGGCAGCTGTGATGTTACCCCCCCAGATGGCACCCAGGGTGGCCCGCTCCCCCCGTCCCCACCTTCATCCGCCAGTGTGTTGCGGTATGTTGGCTGCTCTGCTGTGGCTAATGTCACCCCCCCCCCTTTTATCAGAGGTCAGGACCCTAGAGGAATAACAGTGAGTTCACTGTTTTCACCAACCAAAAACTCAAACTAGCGTAAAATTTGTAGTGATCTGTTATGAAACAACCCCATTGATAACAGTGGTTATCCAGACCTCATTGCTGGCTGTGAAGGGCCCCCCAAAACAGTTCAAGCTTCAGGGCCCCCCAAATCAGAGCTTGAAAGGATCTGCAGGAGGTGGCTTCAAGAAGCAGGACTGGGAGCAAGAAGAAGTTTCCATCAAATGCAAATTGCTTCCTCCTTCTTTAGCAAGATGCAGCCCTACCACCCGTCAGCTGATGGGCATTTGCGAGTGCACCTGGTTCCAGTAAAAGAGCAACTGGGAGCGCCTGTTAAACTCCTGGTAATTCCTTTGAAGCCACATCCTTACCTGCTCCACATCTGACATCATGTATGACGTCAGGTGGGTGGGAAGGGACTTCCCCAAAACAGCCTGGGGGAACACATGTACCCCTACATAAGCTGATCCCTTCATTCTTTAGAAGGTAGGATTCTTATTTTTGTTACCTAGAAAATTGATGTGACCTAAGTAACAATCTATTGGTGTATGTGTTGCATTTCATAGCACCGTGGTCACTGAGCTGATTTGGTTTGGCAACACTGACGTGTCCCACCAGGTTGAGGGCATCATTTAGGATTAAGTCTAGGGTTGCCTCTCCTCTGGCAAGTTCCATGACCTAATAATCTAAAGCAAAGTCATTGATTGTACCAAAAATAAAACGTTGCCTCTTTGTTGAGACCTGGCTGTACCTTAAAAGCAAAACGGGCAGGAAACAGAAAAGCAGCTTTTCCTGTAAAGATCAGAATGACGAGGTTATTCAAGGCATGAAACACAATTATGATGAAAAGCACATGGTCACGGCGGAGAGCTAAATTTCACTTCAGCAATACAAATGTTAAAAACTATTTCTTTTCCCAGTTCCCAAGGCAAGGCTGTGTCTTAAAACAATATTAAGAGATCTAGCCTTTTGGGTGTTCTTCCATTTATTTGAAGTCTTTTGTCAGCTGCTGCAGCAGAGCTACCCTTGTTTAGCCTGAAAGAATTGTCTTTGGTTTCAATGTTTAGGGAAGTTTTTAATGTTTGGTGTTTTATCGTGTTTTAATATTCTGTTGGGAGCTGCCCAGAGTGGCTGGGGAAACCCAGCCAGATGGGCGGGAAATACATACATACACATACATACATACATACATACATACCTTGGCCCACTACAGATTGGTGTACCAGACAGTCACATGTTTATTTCACTTGACATCTCCTTAGGTAATGGTCCAGTCATGGCCGACTCTGGGGTGGTGGTGCTCATCTCGCTTTATTGGGCGAGGGAGCCAGCGTACAACTTCTGGGTCATGTGGCCAGCATGACTAAGCCGCTTCTGGCAAACCAGAGCAGCGCACGGAAATGCCGCTTACCTTCCTGCCAGAGCGGTACCTATTTATCTACTTGCACTTTGACGTGCTTTCGAACTGCTAGGTTGGCAGGAGCAGGGACCGAGCAACGGGAGCTCACCCCATCGCGGGGATTCGAACCGCCGACCTTCTGATTGGCAAGTCCTAGGCTCTGTGGTTTAACCCACAGCGCCACCCGCTTCCCTGACATCTCCTTAGCTGATCCTTATGAATAATTGTCCATGAGGAAAACATAGCCCATTGCTACAACACTTTGGCTGCACACACACACACCAGGCATTTAAAGCAAACAGGCACCCCTAGAATCCTGGGTTGGCTCCTGCCAACCTAGCAGTTCAAAAGCACGTCAAAAGTGCAAGCAGATAAATAGGTACCGCTCCGTCGGGAAGGTAAACGGCGTTTCCGTGCGCTGCTCTGGTTCGCCAGAAGCGGCTTAGTCATGCTGGCCACATGACCCGGAAAAACAAACACCGGCTCCCTCGGCCTATAGAGTGAGATGAGTGCGCAACTCCAGAGTCGTCTGCGACTGGACCTAACGGTCAAGGGTACCTTTACCTTTACCTTATGCCATTGCCTCACTGAAAGGATTGACAACTTCTTTAGAAATACATCTTATTTAGAAAGAAAGCCATATACCACATGCCATTTTGAATTTATTTTTTTGGAGTACTCCCTACCATTGCAACCAAAACAACACTAAACACATAAAAACTTTTAACATGTGAGGAACACTCCCCCCCCCCCCCCCAATCACATGCATCTACCACCAGAGCAGGTAATTCTGAGTAATATAATGAGAAGAGGGGCACAGGAAAGAGATGGCTGGTTCTTATTGCTACCATTCTTGCCTTAAGTTCAGAAAATCATGAGGAAACCTGTCTGTCTAACAACATGGGTCAAGCTCTACATAATCAGTTTCCTGTATGCAACGTGCCTCTCTGTTGTCTGTCATAGAATCATAGAGTTAGAAGGGACTGCAGAATCATAGAGTTGGAAGGGAATCACCACCTGAGGCCCTTCTTTGCGTGCCTCTTTGTGTGTCTCCTCCATGAGAGGTCCAGAGGGTGACAACAGGAGAACAGGCCTTTTCTGAGGTGGCTCCTCGTTTTTGTACTGCTCTCCAGAGGGAGACTCGCCTGAACCACCAATATATATCTTTAGGCACCAGACAAAAAGCTTTCCTCTATTACCAGGCCTTGGACACTTAATTAACTCTGGCCTTTTAGGTGCGATGTTTTAAATGTATTTCTTTCCCCCTTCGTTTTATTTTATATATGTGGGGTTTTTGTTTGTATGCATGTGTCGCTTTGTGTTGTCTTGGGCCAGAGAAAGTGACCGATAAATGTAATAAATACATAAGAAAATAAAAGAGAAATTTCCATGCTCTGAATTGGCACCAGCAGCCTCTAGATCCATCTTTTGCATTGCCCAGTCGATGGCTTCATGGTAACTGAAATATACTCAGAGTCCTGTAGTGATTTCATGCTCTTTATTGCAGCTTGTAAAACAGTGATTGAATTGCCCCCCCTCCCAAACCTCATAATGTAATGTAATAATGTAAATATACATTATTTACACAATGAGTCCCGTCTGATTGGCTGATTCTGCTTCCCTCCTGGAGCCTGATTGGTCTTTTCCTGCAGGCCAATCAGTTGTTGCATTCTATGATCGTACCAGCCTAATAGGTTGATTAACTTTCTCCTGGAGCCTGATTGGTCTTTTCCTGCAGGCCAATCGGTTGTTGCATTCTATGATAGTACCAGCCTAATAGGTTGATTAACTTTCTCCTGGAGCCTGATTGGTCTTTTCCTGCAAGCCAATCAGTTGTTGCATTCTAGGATCCTACTTGCCTCTTGTTCTAGGACCCAAGCTTAGTACATAACAGTAACCCTTGGCATGTCTCTCTTATTTCTACCCCAAGACCGCAAGTTCCTTATTGCCAATGCTCAGATGGAGAACTGCGCCATCATTTACTGCAACGATGGTTTCTGCGAGATGTTTGGCTACTCCCGGGTGGAGGTGATGCAGCGCCCCTGCACCTGCGACTTCCTCACCGGGCCGGACACAACGCACAACTCCATTGCGCAGCTGGGGCAGGCATTGCTGGGAACCGATGAGTGTAAACTGGAGATCCTCTACTACAGGAAAGACAGTAAGCAACTATTTTATTTATGCATTTATTTGCCAGCCAAGCGGCTGGACCTACTTCTTTTGCCTTGTGACCCCAAGTCATCTGGTTATGCTAAAGTCAGATTTAAAGGTTGCTTCTCCCAACATACCTGTGTTGTTCTTCACCTGGCATGTGTAACAGAGACTTGGTTGGATGAAGCAGATGGCTCTCCACCTCCATCCTTCTGCCTGGACACTGAGGTCCAGCTCCAAGGGCCTTCTGGCAGTTCCCTCCCTGCAAGAAGCGAGGTTAAGGGAACCAGGCAGAGGGCCTTCTCGGTAGTGGCACCTGCCCTGTGGAATGCCCTCCCATCAGATGTCAAGGAAATAAACAACGATCTGATTTTTAGAAAACATCTGAAGGCAACCCTGTTTGGGGAAGTTTTTAATGTTTGATGTTTTATTGTGTTTTTAAGATTGCATTGGGAGCTGCCCAGGGTGGCTGGGGAAACCCAGCCAGATGGGTGGGATATAAATAATAAATTATTTTTATTATTATATTATTATTATCTGCTTTCTACTGTGGCGAGCAATATGGATTCCTTCTGGCACGATTTCCTGCCATCATCCAGGAAGGTGACACCTCCGCTTGCTTGTCCACTGACCCCAGGCAGATGATGGATTGTTGCATTTCCTCAAAGATAGAAGTTCTGCTGTACAAAGGACAATGGGATGAACTAATGTGTGGATAGGCAAAAAGCGAGGAGGAAGTCAGGATTTAAGCTTCCTAATGTAGGTACCTTGCTGGTATAGTGGGTCCTACTCTATGCCAAAAGGAACGCGGGTGGCGCTGTGGGTTAAACCACAGAGCCTAGGACTTGCTGATCAGAAGGTTGGCGGTTTGAATCCCCGCAACGGGGTGAGCTCCCGTTGCTCGGTCCCTGCTCCTGCCAACCTAGCAGTTCGAAAGCATGTCAAAGTGCAAGTAGATAAATAGGTACCACTCCGGCGGGAAGGTAAACGGCGTTTCCGTGCGCTGCTCTGGTTTGCCAGAAGCGGCTTAGTCATGCTGGCCACGACCCGGAAGCTGTACACCGGCACCCTCGGCCAATAAAGTGAGATGAGTGCCGCAACCCCAGAGTCGGCCACGACTGGACCTGACGGTCAGGGGTCCCTTTACTTTTACTCTATGCCAAAGGGCAGTTTGTTGCAGTCAGATGCTATGAATTAAGTGTGCACAGTTCCTTAGGTGCAATCTGGACTCCAGACTCCCATCTCTTTCTCCCTTTATCAACTAGGAGAAATCCTGTGCAGGCTTATGCTGGGAACCCTGTGAGGGAACTGTATGTAAACCCTTGTAAATAAGGGCTGGCAGAACAACCATCTTGAACAGGCGTGCTGGCATCAGTATGGAGCCCACAAAAGCCTGTTTCTCTGTCTTCATCTCATAGAATTTTAGAACTGGAAGGGATCACGAGGGTCCAACCTCCTTCAGTGCAGGAATCTGTTTAGGGAAGTTTTTAATATTTAATGCTGTATTGTTTTTAACACTTGATTGGGAGCCGCCCAGAGTGGCTTGGGAAACTCAGCCAGATGGGCGGGTTATAAATAATAATAATAATAATAATAATAATAATAATAATAATAATAATAACAATATAATATTATTATTATTATTATTAATCTTTTGCCAATGAGAGTGGACAGTTTCTCATGACAAGAAGGCAGAAACTGTGCAACTGAAAGTAGGACGATCCCTCTGAGATGATTTAATCCAACCCATCTGCAGTATCTACAACGATGAAACTACAACTTTTTTTTTTTATTAAAAAGGAAAATTCCACAAAAGAAAGATTTTGGGGTGCCCTTTGCAGAAGGGATATTTCATTTTTAAATTTTACTTGGAATGGATTTGACTTTAAAAAAAACCAAAACAGGAAAAAAGAGTGGGACTCTTTTGCTGTCAGGCAGAATTCTGCAAACGTACCTCCGGAATGATTGATCTGTGCACCCCATCCTCTAAAAAAAAATTTTTTTTTAATTGGCTCCAAGAAAATGGGGGGAAAGTGGGGTTTTTTGTGGTAATAGCAACAGGAGGAAGGTATGGAGCTGGTTTTGACCTATAAAGCCTTAAACGGCTCAGGACCGCAATACCTCAAGGACCGCCCCTTCCCATATGAACCTACCTGAGATCATATTCTGAGGCCCTCCTTCGTGTGCCTCCTCCTTGAAAGGTCCGGAGGGTGGCAACACGAGAACGGGCCTTCTCTGCAGTGGCTCCCCGTCTGTGGAATGCTCTCCCCAGGAAAGTTCGCCTGGTGCCTTCATTGTATATCTTTAGGTGCCAGACAAAAATGTTCCTTTTTAGCCAGGCCTTTGGTAGATCTTATTGACATCCAACACCCTTTTAGAACCTGGTTCTTTTTTTTGGGGGGGGGGTTATTGGGTTATTGCTTTTGGTTTGATTTTATATGTTGTCTTGTTTGTCAACCACCCTGAGACCTCCGGGTATAGGGTGGTGTATAAATTGAATTATTATTATTATTATTATTATTATTAATAATAATTGTTATGTATTGAAGTTCTCACCCTGGGCCACTACTGTAGATAGTTTTCACTCAGGTCCACATATGCAAATAAGGAATTGAAAGTGACGTTCAGTGATTGAATAGTTACAGAAAGTTGTTACTGTTGCATTGTAGTGGAGCTCTATATAAGCAGGCTGGCTGAACACTTCAGTTCAGTTCTGTTCTGGCCTGTGAATAAACAAGAGCTGTTTGGAGAATCGCTGTGTCGTCTGATATGTTCACCACCACCACCACCACCACCACCACCAACAACAACATAATAATAATAATGGAGCTAGTGGAGGATGATGCTCAGCAGAGAACACCAAAGGAAAAGCCTGGATAGCCTGATCTGCCTCCTTTCTTGTATGTGTGTGTGGCTGCTCATCTTCCTTCCTGGCTTGGAAGGATGAAAGACAGACCCACATCCTTGCCTCTTGCCCACCTAAGCATCTGAGATCTGCACATGGTCAAAAGTGCACTTGTGATGTAGGAACTAACCAATGGGGATTATGCCCGCTTGGACACCCGCCCCGCAAAGGCACCAGGACCCCCTGGCAGAGCTATCGAAAGGGGAATAAGCAACATCTTTATTAGACTGCACTGCCATAGACACAATATAAGACACACTATGGCGTTTAACACCCCCCCCCCAAAAAAAAGTGGAAGGACTTTCATTTAACTGAATGCCATCATGGCATTAGGCACTGCCAGCAGTGACACAATACTCCTGTTTTCTTTCTGTATGTTGCATTTGGGTACAGTGAATTAATGGTGAACTTTCCCCTTGAGTATGGCCCAAGTATTCAGACTCTGCACTCCTGCTTCTGAGCAGCCCTGAGTTACGAGCCTTGCAAATAAGGCAGTTCAGTTACCAACACTTTCTGTGGAGCCTGGATTCAACCATCAGAAGACAACCAAGGAAGCGCTGTTCATATTCCGTTCAAATGTGGAGCAGGTGGCCGTCAGACGCCTTCCATCTGCTTTCTTAAGGCCGTCTATTCTGCACACTTTCATGCTCCAAATCATCACTAGGCTAGCCCGCCACGTTTGCGCGTGTAAATGGGACTGCAGCAGGGGAAGAGAGCACAGAGAAAGTAGCACAGAGAAAAAGAAAGGAGGAGGAGGTATGCTAGGTCAAACAGTGTCAAATCCAGTCATACCCAGCAAAAGAATCCAGGGATCAGAGGATGTAGCTGCAATTTTTTTTAAAAAAAAAAAATATGCTTCCTATCAGGGGAGTCACTGACAGTTAAGGCATGTGTGCCTCTTCTTTTATGGATTTGCTGAAGACAGGCAGGTGAGATTCTCCCCTCCCAGGTACGGTGCGGCAAGCTCTTCCCAGATCTGACGCTGGCCTGCTTTTCTTTGAGATGCTTCTGGCTGCGAAAGAGGAGCAACAGGTTCATCATTCAAATCGCGAAGCTCTCTCTCTCTCCTTCCTCTTTTTCTTTGCCAGACCAGAGGAGGCCTTCATGTCTATTTTTAAAACCCTTGCTCTGCTAGCATGCGGAATATAATTGTCTCCGCTCGACCCTCTGCCTGTGATTGCCCGCTCCACTGTTATAAAGTAGTGTTATTGGCAGGGGAAAGACCCTGTGTTGTTGGCAGCCAAGGTTTAATTAGACAGCCGGACCTTCAGTCCGTCTGGTCCGTGTTTCATAACGCTACCAGACCCCGTTCGGCAGTTTATTGCTCTGCGGCTTGCAAGGTTGTTTCCTTGCTTTTGCAGCCCACCGGAGACAAAACAGTGAGTGGCGGCGGCTGTTCAGAGGCAGCAGCTCGTTCCAGTGGCAAAGGGAAAACAATGGGCAGGTTGCCAAACATATCCAGAAGAGACAGGGACATGGGTAATGAGGGTTTTGGAGCAGCAGGAGGAAGCAGAACAAGAGAGGCAAATGTAGATCTACTTTTCTATGTGTGAGCGCATATATGGTATCTTGGGCTGTGGGTGGGAAGGAAGGAAGGAGGTTAGGATGGGGGATGCAGGGCCAGATGAATGTAAGGAATGGAAAGTAGGCAGTGAAGTCTAGTTGTTCTGGTCCTGGGGGGGTTACCATGCAGCGTGGTCTAAGTCCGGTCCTAGGTTGAGGGTAAGGAGGCTGTCTGTCAGGGGCGAAGTGAGGTCCAAAGCAAGGAGTTGGGCGTGGTCAGGAACAGGATACCAATGATGTTGCTCCCGCAACCTGGGACTGGGCTGACTCGCCTTTATCTCCTCTGAGGCCTAGGGCGGTCCCGGCCCACAGGTGACTTGCCTCTCCTGTCCTTAAGGCGAGCACTCCTCCTGAGAGAACTTAGTTCCCTCTGCCTCTCTGCCCTGAGCCTCTGAAGCTCAGGAGAGGCTGGAGGGTTACTGGACCCAGAGATAACCTCACTTTCCCCTGACGGGGCTAGGAGAGGAGCACCCGCAGGCAATGGGTCCTCAATCACCTCCGGAGCCAGAGCGGATTCAGCTGGTGTCTGCTCCTGAGGATCCGGCACAGGTGAGGGCCCTTCCAATTCAAGCCCCTGCCCCGGTTCAGCCGGCCCTGGAGGTGGGGACTCCTATGCAGACTGGGATTCCTCAGGTTCAGCCTCTGAATCAGATTCCCAGGCCATCACACTAGTCCTCAGTGGGGATGGTAGGGCAAAAAGGTAGGGAGAGCCAAAAAAAACCCACACCTTATAGCATGAGAAGCCAATGGGAGGCAGAGACACAAATTCTGCTTTTGCCCTCTCACTCTTCCTCTTGAGTTTTACAAGGGCAACATTAAGACTAAGGAGGCTGAGAGCAGGGGCAGATTTAGGGCTGTGCGAGTGGTATGCACACACTGGGCACTGAGCTGAGAAGGGGTCGCCATCTCTAAGCCCAGAAAGCAAGGTGCCTGGCTTTTGGAAGGAGGCATGTGGGTTGTGATAGGGTCCTGGACTCCTCCTGCCTCCTTCCCAAGGCCTAGTTAGCGCTTCCCCAGTTCTGGGGAAAAGGAGGAGGGAGGGCTCTAGGACCTTGCTAGAGCCTGACTGCTCCTTCCTAAAGTTGGGTGCCTCCTTACCCACCTTTGGGAAGGTAGCTCAAGGGCTGGAGAGGGGGCAAATTGTTGCCTTGCACAGGATGCCATGTTGTTGTTGTTGTTTTGAGTGATACACCGCCCTTTATCCAAAGATCCCAGGGTGGTGTACAACATTAAGAACACATTTTACAGAGCCTGATAATAAAAGCATAATACAAAGCATATTATCAGACAGCATAATAATAATAAAAAATGTAGCAAAGGCAGCAAGGTCCTTGGGCCATAGTATAACAGGCAGTGGGTGTTTATATTTCTGCTTGCTAGATCTGCTGAGCCGTTTAGGTTCATCGAACTGACAGAACATCTTCTTAGCATGCATGTGATGCTAAAACAGGGGCAATAGTTTGTTGGTACAGAGAGAAGCCTGCAGCCTCCCTTGGCTACAAGTTGCCCAGACTGAGGGGACGGCTGTGGATCTGTGAACTTTATAGGGTACCCAAGTCCGCCACTGCTGAGAGATCCAGTTCTACCCCTTAGACTGGTTAGAAGCGAGGAAGTGGGCAAGCGGAAGCTGGCAGAGGCCAGGTCAAGCGTGGTGGCGCAGTGCTCTACTTGCTGTAATGGACTAGCTGCCACTGGGAAAAGGTTTCGCAGAGGCAGATGTTGATCATTTCAGCCCCAAGCAGGGAGCAGTGTGCTCCAATCTGAATTCCAGGCAGCTAGTCCTCAACGTGCTATCACCCACTGCCACTGGATGTGGGTGTCCACGGCAGCTCTTTTAGACTTGGCCACCCAGGATATGCCTTCCTAAATCTGAGAGCACAGAAGAAAACCAGTGGTTCCTGCGTGCGACTGAGACAGAAGTGCTAATCCAGACTTCACGGGGATCAGTCAAAAGTTAATTTCCTTACAAGAGGCTTGACAGCTGGGCTTGACAATGACAGAGCATAGCAGCTCTGAGGTTAATTACAAGCTAAGTCACTTCAGCCAGAGAGCATGGAAGAGCAATGCGGCTGAGAGGAACGGCTGCTTCTGCTCCCCCAGAAAACACTAGAATAGTCGTCCCTAAACTCTTGTAGGTCTTATTTTATCATCTGACCCCCAAAATACCACCACCACCCTCCCAGTTGTCAAGAGACACAAGAATGCAACTCCCTCCCCCCCTCTGCTGCTAATGCGAGCTCGTCCCAAGCTGTTTCTGCAGTCCTTCAGTGGGCCTGAAAACAGCTAAGGTGGAAGCAACAAGCACTCTTCATTTTTATTGTTTCGTAAGTGCCACTTCCCTGAGCAGCAGGAAGCTCCAGAGGCAGACGGCAACAGGCTCTCTTCACTGTGAGATGAGAGTCACGGAAATGGGCGACATTTCTGCTATAACTGTTTTTGTTTTGTTTACAGACGTATCTGTTGAGCATGGAATGGGGAGATGGTGACATTGCTAGTCTGTGAAATGGCACCCGTTCCCCCAAAGCACAACAACATGCATTTCCTTCCTTCCTCCCAGCGTAACCCAGACTTCTGTATCGTTTGCTAGCTACGCTACGAGTTGCATATCCCAGCCAACTAACATAACCTGGTGAACACAATGATGTCATGGCACCACATAGCCAATTAGATTTGGCCCCGTGGGGATGTCACTGGTGGCAACTGAAGCCTTTACATTTCCCTCACTCTTATTGGGGCCAGGGAAAAGGGGAGACAAGGCAACAGGCTGATACTACCTGTCTTGCATCACTGCATTGTTTTCATTGCCCACTATCCCTGTAGCTGGGGAAGCTGGAGAATTCCAATGCAAGCAAAAATGGGAGCAGAAAATGCTGCTCTCTGCAATTTACGTCAGTGGTGATGTCCCTCCCCCCCCCCCCCCCAATTTGTATTGTGTTTCTTTGCATTGACTGAATCATGTAGAATAATGTAATGATAACATAATTAATTGTGTAATTGGTTACGTAAGGTTTTACCGTAGCAGACAACAAGACAACTAATGTATATTTTGTTGGGAAACAAACTGCAGCGGAATGGAAACAGCGCTGCATGCAATGAAGCTGGAAACCAATGCCTTCTTACATCCCTTACTGTAGTGCAGCAAAAATTCCCCCCAGATACGCATGACTAATTGTGGCAGAATAGGGACCTGAGGAGGACGCAAGATTTATAGGTGTGTTAATGCTGTGAACCCCTCCAGCCTATGCTCAGGTTCTATCTATGTGTAAATAAGTATAACCTAAAAACACCACAAAAAATGAAGATCATGGCCACTGTTCCCATCTCCTCCTGGCAAATAGAAGGGGAAGAAATGGAGGCAGTGAGACATTTTACTTTCTTGGGCTCCATGATCACTGCAGATGGTGACAGCAGCCACGAAATTAAAAGACGCCTGCTTCTTGGGAGAAAAGCAATGACAAACCTAGACAGCATCGTAAAAAGTAGAGACATCACCTTGCCAACAAAGGTCCATATAGTTAAAGCTATGGTTTTCCCAGTAGTGATGTATGGAAGTGAAAGCTGGACCATAAAGAAGGCTGATCGCTGAAGAATTGATGCTTTTGAATTATGGTGCTGGAGGAGACTCTTGAGAGTCCCATGGACTGCAAGAAGATCAAACCGATCCATTCTTAAGGAAATCAGCCCTGAGTGCTCACTGGAAGGACAGATCCTGAAGCTGAGGCTCCAGTACTTTGGCCACCTCATGAGAAGAGAAGACTCCCTGGAAAAGACCCTGATGTTGGGAAAGATGGAGGGCACAAGGAGAAGGGGACGACAGAGGACGAGATGGTTGGACAGTGTTCTCAAAGCTACCAGCATGAGTTTGACCCAACTGTGGGAGGCAGTGGAAGACAGAAGTGGCTGGTGTGCTCTGGTCCATGGGGTCACGAAGAGTCGGACACAACTAAATGACTAAACAACAACAACAACAAACCACAGTCTCCGTTGCCCTTCATTCCAAGGAAACTAACCCCCGGGTGCATGGTCTGGAGTCTCTTGCCCCTCAGAAATAGGAGTGTGCACAGCATAACATTTTGGGGAGTTGACATTCTGCAGGAAAGCCCTTCTTCTTTCATGCATTGTCACTGGGATCTGAGGCTCATAGCTCTCAGCAAGTTAACTCCAATAGTACTGTAATGCTCTTCCAGTGAGAACTGGAATCTGTTTAATAAAAGGTTCCCTTTGCTACTTATCTTTTTTTCTTTCGTCTGACATCCTAATCATTAAGCAAAAGAGGCAGCTCTGACATTTTAAAGGCAGGCCCATGGGAACAATTTCTGAACTGATCTATCTATCCATTAACACGAAACAGTGTTTGCATTCTGGGCTTTCAGTCCTGCTCCACTTGGGGATTCTGTCACAGAAAACACACTCCAGACCCTGGTGAAGATTCCTCCAGCACAGCAAACTGTTCTTTTGCACACACAGAGAGAGAGAAGCAAGCAAAAATCAGCTGATGGATGTCTGGAGTAAAGCTGATCATAGCCTATATAAATCAGACAGGCAAGTGGCTATGTAATGAAAATCCCCAACATTTCGAGACCAGTGAAAACCAATTTCTGCAAATGCACTATGAACAAAACAGATCACACAGATTATGCAAAATGTTGCATGAGTATAAATACTGATTTCATTTGGCACCAGCAGTTAATAGTTTGAAACAGTGCCACCTATGCTAGGTCAGATGGTCTAAAATAATTGCAAAATAATGGAGAGGATAGAGGAATGGAACACTGTTAAACAGTAAGTGGGTACAGTAGGATTCACAAGGAGGGGGAGTTGCAAAATGAGGAACCTAAGACAGTTGAGCCATGGGAACTCTCAGGCTCACTGGTCTGAGTTGTTGTTGTTGTTGTTCGTGTTGCTTTCAGAACATTCAGCTTGTATTTGTGATCAAACACACTAGAATGCTTTAAGTATAAAAACTGGGGTTCTGGAAATAAGGGGAATATTGGCAGAAACCAAAATCCAAGTGCAATTGCAATCATTTGTTAAAGACCCGAAAAAGGGAGTACAGTACTGTATTAGCCTTGAAAGTTTTACTCCTATGGATATTCCTGGTCAGCAGCTATCAACAGATGGAGTGCCCTACGCAAGAAGCAGGCTAGGTAAACGTAAAGGGACCCCTGACCATTAGGTCCAGTCATGGCCGACTCTGGGGTTGCGGCGCTCATCTTGCTTTACTGGCCGAGGGAGCCGGCATACAGCTTCCGGGTCATGTGGCCAGCATGACTAAGCTGCTTCTGACAAACCAGAGCAGCACACAGAAACGCCGTTTACCTTCCCGCCAGAACGGTACCTGTTTATCTACTTGCACTTTGACGTGCTTTCGAACTGCTAGGTTGGCAGGAGCAGGGACCGAGCAATGGGAGCTCACCCCGTTGCGGGGATTCGAACCGCCGACCTTCTGATCGGCAAGTCCTAGGCTCTGTGGTTTAACCCAAAGCGCCACCCAGAAAGAGAATCAGTGCTTATAAAGATGTTCCACTAAATATGTTTAGGGCTCCTTTCAAAATCTACAGCCAATCATGGCTTCCTGACAAGTGTGCTTGCAAGAAAGGAGGTTGGTTTTGTTTCCATTTTTATGTGTGCATTTAAAGCATCGTGGCTCATCTTCATCATGTGAAGTTATGGAATGTAGAGAGGGAACTTGTGAGGATGGTGTAAGGAATGATCATGTTCAAAATATGTATCACCGATAACACAGCTGTTTTGCCAGTGACCCGAGTTTGCAGAGAAGCTGCCACATTCCTGCTCCACACATTTTGAATGATATCTTTGGCTGCTTCCAGATAGGCGGCTCTCAACACTACCCAATCTTCTGCTGTTTGCCACAAGCGGAATTCCCACACTGCAGGGCGGATTGTGCTAATCTGCTTGTTCTGTTAACTTGTTGCTCCGTGGCTTGGGAAACAGAAAAAGTACAATTCACCTGAGCAGCCAACATGAGCACCCGCTTTTAAAAAATCACCCCTCCTCCATGTCTTCTCCTTTTTCGGAAGCAATGATTTAGTTAGCATGTTAGCATGTGTTTATTGAAGGGTAGTTGCTGGTTACAAAGCTTTTGAAATAAATAAATTGATTTAGTTGCACTCCAAAATATTTTAAAAAGGGGAGGTATTCCTTCTCTCTCCCTATCTGTTGGCAGCAGTTCTTTTCTGCCTCTTTCCAGCAAATATGAGGAAGGGAAGAGCATGGATTCTCAGAATCCCATTTAAAGCATTCAGTGGTATTTACTGCAGCATTAGTGTTTGTCAGGGTTGCAGCAGGCTAGAGAGGTACACAATTCTCTCTCTCTCTCTCTCTCTCTCTCTCTCTCTCTCTCTCTGTGTGTGTGTGTGTGTGTGTGTGTGTGTGTAAGCCCCTCTGGGTGAGTGAAAACTGTACTGGGAAGCAAGTGACCTTGAGCTTGAGTTTAATTCAGCCTATCCCTCTATCACTTCCAAGTCAAATGAATAAGCAGAGGCAGCATCACTGAAGATGACAAGCTGTGTGTCAATTCTGCCCCCACCGCACCTCTCCTCTCTCTCACACCCTCTCCTGGGATTAAAATCAGTTTTAACAAGCTGCTTCCTTCTTCCCCATTTCTCCCAAAGAATCCACTGATTAGTTCTGTAAGTTGTTGCAAGAAGTTGCTCTCTCACCCTTTCCCTTCATTTCCTTTCCTCTGTGTTTTCAATTTTAATTTGTTGCAATCTCACTTTTGTGTAACAGCACCCATTTAATTTTTATTTTTTTTTAAGGAGGAGAAGGGGGGGAAACTAGGATGCTAAAAATGGCACTTGCCAGAACCACAGCCTTGACACAGCAGGCAGGCGCAGGCCAGGCAGCAGGATAGAAGTGGAGTCGCCAGCTGAAAGCAGCGAAAGGGAAGGGCTTAAACCAACAATTATGTTCCTGAAAGATTGCACCGCTGCCTGATGAAAATTCTTCCTATTTCTCTTTCTCCCTCTCTCACCTAAATTGGAGAAAGAATGGTGCATATTGACTAATTTGTTAAAAAGTCTCTAGGGCTAAATGGCATTGAGGAAACTGGCTCAATGTCCCCAAACACTGCTGCACATGTAAAATGGCCTCTTTGAAAAAAGACTGAAGGGTAGCGTTGGGGCTAACAGCCCCTGTGTATAAGTTACTGTTTGGTTCTTGTAAACACAAGGGCAATGATTCGGTGGTGAGAGTACAGGCACTATCTTGGCCACATAACTTATTTTTATGAAACTGCTTGTTCCCTGAGTTGGTGAGGCTCATTTGATAACAAGAAAGAGAGACTGTAGTGTCATCGGCCTAGTAGTCTTGTGGAATAGAGATTTGGCAAGTGCCTTCTTGTTTCAGCTTTTAAACAGTGGGATAACTGTTATGTACTGAAGTTCTCACCCTGGGCCAGCAGGGGGATACTGTAGATAGTTTTCACTCTGGTCCACATATGCAAATAAGAGATTGAAAGCGACGTTCAGTGATTGGATAGTTACAGAAAATGGTTACTGTTGCGTTGTAGTGGAGCTCTATTTAAGCAGGCTGGCTGAACCCTTCAGTTCAGTTCTGTTCTGGCCTGTGAATAAACAAGAGCTGTCTGAAGAATCGCTGTGTCGTCACCCACAACTTAACAATAACCAGCCTCATATAGGCAATATGCTTAAGTCCCATTAACACATGAAGGGGTTAATACCATAGAGGAAGCTGTCCAGCTAGGCTTAGCTATGTCACTTCCCCTCACTTCCTTGGGAGGAAATAGATAATCAAGCCTACCTCAGAAGCTCAGCATGTGAAGAGGTCCAAGCTGGTTGCTCCAGCTCAGCTGCACGGCCTTCGCAAGCTACTCTTCAGTTCCTATACCGATAATCTAGGAACTTTCACCACTTTGTAACTACGCTAAGTTTTACTGCCTGTGCAACATTTCTGAAGCACGCAAACCTGACCTTTGGAGAGTTTGTAAGTAAACCATTTTTAAGATTCGCAAATGTGTGGTCTTTTCCTAGGCTAGGAGGAAAGGGAAATGTAAAGGTAAAGGGACCCCTGACCATTAGGCCCAGTCGTGACCGACTCTGGGGTTGCGGCGCTCATCTCGCTTTATTGGCTGAGGGAGCCGGCATACAGCTTCCGGGTCATGTGGCCAGCATGACTAAGCCGCTTCTGGCGAATCAGAGCAGCGCACGGAAACGCCGTTTAGCTTCCCGCCGGAGCGGTACCTATTTATCTACTTGCACTTGGACGTGCTTTTGAACTGCTAGGTTGGCAGGAGCAGGGACCAAGCAATAGGAGCTCACCCCATTGCAGGGATTCAAATTGCCGACCTTCTGATCGGCAAGTCCTAGGCTATGTGGTTTAACCCACAGCGCCACCCGCGTCTCGCAACAAAAGTACTTCACCTAAATTTCTGTCCTTGGTGGCCACTAGAGGTCACCTATTGATAAGCCTGCAGCTTTTCAATAATATTTATTAGTTTTCCATTTCAGTACAAAAAACAACATTTCTTATCCTTCCATGTATTCTCTCTCGAGTCCACTTCTTCCTTCCTTCCCTCTAGATAGCTTTCTAATTACCTTTCCTGACTTCTTTGCATTTCTATTTCCTCTTATTTACTTTATCTTGCTTAATTCAACATACTATGTAATTGTATATAAGTTACAGATTCTATTTGCAAAAACCTTTAACTCAATCCTGTTAGCGTTGTCAAATTTTTACAATGTTCTTTTAAGCATATTATACATTTACTCCAGTCTCTTTCGAACAATTGGTCTTGCTGGTCTCGGATCTTCCGGGACAGTCTTGCCAGTTCTGCCATCTTAATCTGCCATTCACTTAGTGTTGGTATTTCTTGTTGTTTCTTGTTGAGCTAAAAGTATTCTTGCAGCCGTTGTGGCATAATGAAGTACGTTGTGGTCTTTTTGGGGGATTTCATCCCCAATAATGCCTAGTAAGAAGGCCTCTGGTCTTTTCGGAAATGTACTTTTAAACTTTTTTTTAGTTCATTGTATATCATATCTCAATTAGTACAAGTCTACTGCATATGATATGTGGGACGCGGGTGGCGCTGTGGGTAAAACCTCAGTGCCTAGGGCTTGCCGATCGCATGGTCGGCGGTTCAAATCTCCATGGCGGGGTGAGCTCCCGTCTTTCGGTCCCAGCTCCTGCCCACCTAGCAGTTCGAAAGCACCCTTAAGTGCAAGTAGATAAATAGGTACCACTTTCTAGCGGGAAGGTAAACGGCATTTCCGTGTGCTGTGCTGGTGCTGGCTCGCCAGAGCAGCTTCATCACGCTGGCCACGTGACCCGGAAGTGTCTCCGGACAGCGCTGGCCCCCGGCCTCTTACGGGCAGGGGTACCTTTACCTTTACCTACCACATATGATAGAATAACCCCTCATGTTCCCTACATTTCCAACATAAGATAAGCCTGCAACTTCTCAATTGTTGTTGTTGTTTAGTCGTTTAGTCGTGTCCAACTCTTTGTGACCCCATGGACCAGCGCACGCCAGGCACTCCTGTCTTCCACTGCCTCCCGCAGTATGGTCAAACAGCCTTGCCATGGCGAAGGGGCTTGAGTAACTCAGAGAAGCTATGAGCAATGCCGTGCAGGGCCACCCAAGATGGACAGGTCATAGAAGAAGAAGAAGAAGAAGAAGAAGAAGAAGAAGAAGAAGAAGAAGAAGAAGAAGAGTTTGGATTTGATATCCCGCCTTTCACTCCCTTTAAGGAGTCTCAAAGCGGCTAACATTCTCCTTTCCCTTCCTCCCCCACAACAAACACCCTGTGAGGTGAGTGGGACTGAGAGACTTCAGAGAAGTGTGACTGGCCCAAGGCCACCCAGCAGCTGCATGTGGAGGAGCAGAGACGCGAACCCGGTTCCCCAGATTACAAGACTACTGCTCTTAACCACTACACCACACTGGCTCCACCACACTGGAGAGTTTTGACCAAACGTGATCCACCTGGAGCAGGAACCGGCAAGCCACTCCAGTATCTCCATGGACAAAGACAACAGGCAGCTTCTCAATAGCAACTGATAATTACTTGCAGCCTTATAAGAATGAAAGGAGAAGAAACATACTCCATCTCATCTTTTTGAGGCCCACTGGTATAATGGTGAGATAAGGGCAGTGATGTTACTTGCACTGGCTATGAAACCGAACGAGCGGGGTTGGTTTATGGTGTGTGCGCCCTGAGAAGATATTCAGTGCATCATTATTGCCAGGATATGCCGGGAAACCAAAGTAGCTGATTGACTGAGCCCTCTGATAATCAAGTAAGAAACGCATGGTGCACATTAAAATGAACAGATGTCTAGGTGCAAAAAAATGTATGATCGTACACCTGCCACATTTCCTGTGGAGGAGATGGGTCATTAGCTAATCTGTGACAACACAAATTTCCACCCTCCTCATCTGCCTTGGTCACCAAGACTCCTTGCAGTATTTATATACCCAGCAGCCCTTTGAGATAAAGTGAGTTTTATTATACAAGCAAATATTTCTGCAGGGGGGAAATACTAGGCATTGAAAACGTTCATAAGTGAATGAGCGCATTTAATACATTCTAAATATGCAATTTGGTTTGCTTTTCTGGGACTACCCCCGCTGCTAATGGCATTGTTGTAAACCACTATTGCCTCTTGGGTTTTGCTTAAGATTTACAGCCCAATCAATCACTTGTGAATGAGAGAGCCAACTGCTCTGCCAACACAACCTTACAAAATGTGACAATATTTTGTAATGTCGTGATCACCATAGGTGTTTAGTAGGAATGTGCCAAGCCAAATCCTGAACCGAAGTGAGCTGCTTAAGGCATATTTGGAACATCTTCAAGCTGAAGCAAGATCTCTGAAGCAATTAATGGTGCTTTGGAGATTTGGACATTGAAAGAACATTACAGAGTGTCTGCAAAAACTGAAAGATTTCTCCCCCAACTTGGCCGATAAGGAATACACCAGAGGGAGAAGGAAAGCTATTTTGTAATTTACGGGTCTGGTTTCTAATCAGAGGGCATTGTTTTACCAGGGATTTCCCATCACAGTGTTTGGGGGAAGGAATGTTGAAGAAAAGCAAACTGTTCTGTATTCTTTTCTAGTTTAGGTAGCGGTGATAGTTGGAAAATGTTGTTGTTGTTTAGTCGTTTAGTCGTGTCTGACTCTTTGTGACCCCATGGACCAGAGCACGCCAGGCACTCCTGTCTTCCACTGCCTCCCACAGTTTGGTCAAACTCATGCTGGTAGCTTCGAGAGCACTGTCCAACCATCTCGTCCTCTGTCGTCCCCTTCTCCTTGTGCCCTCCATCTTTCCCAACATCAGGGTCTTTTCCAGGGAGTCTTCTCTTCTCATGAGGTGGCCAAAGTATTGGAGTCTCAGCTTCAGGATCTGTCCTTCCAGTGAACACTCAGGGCTGATTTCCTTAAGAATGGATAGGTTTGATCTTCTTGCAGTCCATGGGACTCTCAAGAGTCTCCTCCAGCACCATAATTCAAAAGCATCAATTCTTCGGCGATCAGCCGTCTTTATGGTCCAGCTCTCACTTCCATACATCACTACTGGGAAAACCATAGCTTTAACTATATGGACCTTTGTTGGCAAGGTGATGTCTAGGTTTGTCATTGCTTTTCTCCCAAGAAGCAGGCATCTTTTAATTTTGTTACTGGATGTTAAAGTCCGTCTTTCTCTGCTGCGTGCCCACATATCCACTCCTGTCATATCAGCTTTTCACTTTGTTTCTGCTACTTTTGGTGCCAAAAACTTGAAGCTGGTTGCTCTTTTTCTTACATTACACTCCTAGCTCCTATATCTGCCTCTTTGCAATTTTACAGGTTACCTGCCTAAGAGCATCTCTACGATGTATGCCATTTTCATACTAAAATAATTGCCCATGAAAGAAGAGAGAGCGAAATGAATCCAAACCTCACCCCTCAATCAAATTGAAATGCACCTAGCACAAAAAATCTGTCCAGCGCACACACAAGAATCTGGATCTATTTCTTTGTCATTCAATAGTATCCATGCTTAGGCGCACCTGTATGCTGTGTGCTATTTTCATATAAACTGATCACAAAACAAAAGGGGAGATTAAGTGAATCCTTTTTTAACCACACCAAAACTGTATAGAATGCTCTGCTTGCCTATAATTTGACAAGCTTTGTCCATGGGGAATGAAAAAGTAAATGCCAATGCCTTTGCTTTTGTATGCCCAGCTAGCAACAGTCATCTCTGTGACAAAACAGAGAAAGCAGGCAGAACTAGCTCCCGTTGCTCGGTCCCTGCTCCTGCCAACCTAGCAGTTCGAAAGCATGTCAAAGTGCAAGTAGATAAATAGGTACCGCTCCGGCGGGAAGGTAAACGGCGCTTCCGTGCGCTGCTCTGGTTCGCCAGAAGCGGCTTAGTCATGCTGGCCACATGACCCGGAAGCTGTACGCCGGCTCCCTCAGCCAATAAAGCGAGATGAGCGCCGCAACCCTAGAGTCGGTCACGACTGGACCTAATGGTCAGGGGTCCCTTTACCTTTACCCAGCAGCCAGGCAGCACCAGGGGCTGAACTTCATGAAATAGCAATTCACAATAATGTTGCATTGGTCAATTGTTCCTCTGAAACCCAGAAACATGCAAAGCAGGCAAGAACTTTCACCAGTTTTGAGTGGCATGCCTTGGAAAGTGGGCATGTCCATAAAAATCCATTTTAGGACTGTACCCAGCTGGTTTTTGATGAGCCACTGGGTATGCTTAATCGCATCTGGGACGTGCTATCCTTCCTTCTAACTACCAGGGCCTCTACAGGCATCCTTCCCTGCTGCTTCCATTATGTAACGCTGGTATAGATTTAGCTTTAGTCTTGCTATGAAGCCTTTGAGATTAAATCCTCTAGCAGGCCAATAGACGTTCGGAATGAATGAATGGAGGGGAAGATTTCAAAATAGCTCATGGGGAAAGATTAATAGCTCCCTTTTTAATTTGCATATTCTCATGTCCAGCCTCTGGAAACTCCCCTGTTTCCCTGATTAGTTTAATACCGATGATACGGATAAATACATTGGAAGAATCCTGATCCTACTGGGCAAGGGGGGGAGGAAGGGGGGCACACAAAAGCTCTACTGTGATGATATTTTATGTTATTAAATGCTAAGTGCTTGTCCTTTTATCAAGGTCAAGTGGTAAAGGAGGGTTGGATGGAAACAGAATCCACCTACTTATCGCCAGTGGAGTAAACAGGATGCAAACCCAGCTGACACAGTGGATGTGGAATAGATGGTAGAATACCTTGTTCCAAGGCCACTGGTTTAAATAGACTTCATAATTCCCCAAAGAATGAATTGAAGTTGTTGAGTGGATCGTTATTCAAAGCCCTGATTTCTGATTGATTGGTGTTATCGTATGGCCAAGCCCCCGTGTTTTTGGGCAAGGCACCCTGTGTTCATTTATGTCTGCATGAGCTGAGGCAGTGTCGTTATGGCAGATAACATACCCTCCAACATTTCTCCGATAAAAATAGGCACATCCTATTCCATAATTATTTTTTTACTATTTATATCCTGCCCATCTGGCTGGTTTGCCCCAGCTACTCTGAGCGGCTTCCAACATATATTAAAACATAATAAAACATTAAACATTATCTGAAGGAGTGTCTACACCCCCGTCGTTCTACCCAGACACTGAGGTCCAGTGCTGAGGGCCTTCTGGGGGTTCCCTCACTGCGAGAAGCCAAGTTACAGAGAACCAGGCAGAGGGCCTTCTTGGTAGTGGCACACGCCCTATGGAACGCCCTCCCACCAGATGTCAAAGAGAACAACAGCTACCAAACTTTTAGAAGACATCTGAAGGCAGCCCTGTTCAGGGGAGCTTTTATTTGGTCGGAAGCCGCCCAGAGTGGCTGGGGTCTGAGATAAGATCATGGACACAATTTAGGAGACGTTTTATGGGAGGAAGACTGAACGAAAGTGCTTTAAAATGTAAATGTGTTGTGAATGAGCAAAAGACCCAGCAATAACCCTATTATGGTTGAGCTGTAGAACTTATTATCCTAAGCAAGGCCGGCCCTGCTGTTAGGCAAAGTGAGGCAGCTGGCTCAGTAGGTGAATGCCAGGGGGTGGCAGCAGTCCCACTACTTTCTCCCTAAGCTAGCCCTGTACATATCCTAATCTAGCCCTCAAGTGTGGTGGATGATGTTATCCCATTAAGAGTCAGCTCCCTATCTGATTCGATTCTGTGTATGGAATGGCAGAGTGCCATCTTGCCCTTTGCTTCAGGCAGCAAAATGTCTTGGGCTAACACCAACCCTAAACAGCAGCTGATTGTAGCAAGCTAGCTTTTAGTGTCAAAAAGATGAATATAATGGATTTGCGTGCGAATTCCTGTTGGTGGCTGATAACTTGTCCTCGTTTAACAGGTTTCCCAGAAAGAAAGAAAAACCTCCCATTAAGACATCAGAGGTGCAGCGATAGCCTAAAAGGCCGTTTTGGGGAGTTTGACGTCTCACAAGATAATAATAATAGTAATAACAATTATTATTATTATTATTATTATTAATAATAATATTTAGCTCAGAGCGGCTAACAACAATAAAAGTAACACAGCATTCTAAAATCAATTCATTTTAAAATCAATTCAAAATCAAATTGATGGCAACCATTGGGCTAGAGTTCTGTGAGGATTACCAAAGGAGGGGGTCAGACTGTGCCTTGGCCAAAGGCCTGGTGGAACAGCTCTGTCTTGCAGGCCCTGCGGAAAAATGTCAAGTCCCGCAGGGCCCTAGTCTCTTGTGGCAGAGCGTTCCACCAGATCGGGGCCACAACCGAAAAAGCCCTGGCTCTGGTTGAGGCCAGCCTAACCTCCCTGTGGCCCGGGACCTCCAAGATGTTGTTGTTTGAAGACCGTAAAGTCCTCCATGGGACATACCAAGAGAGGCTGTCCCGTAGGTAATGCACACAGAAGAGGGAATATACTAGCAAATACTCCCTTGGGTTTGAGGTCAAGGTATCCGACGGGTATGCTATCACAATTGCCAGCCTGGAATTAATCAGCAAGCATAAATATGGACTAACACACTTTATTCAGTTTCCCCTACAAAGCTGTAGAATGTTGATCCAAACTCATAAAAGAAATGCTAAATGAAGAAAGTGTAATTAATAAACATGTGTATCCATCACTACGAATAATTTATAATGTAGAATTATATCCCCTTATGGAATTGCTGTATGTATGTCATCATTATTGCTTATTCTTCCATACTAGCTGTTTTTTCCGAAGCTGACATCTTGCAGTGCACCGATTCAAGTGTTAGGCTCGAACGTGGAAAATTCTGGATCAAACCCCTGTTCAGCCATAATACACTGGGCCAGTCACTATCTCTCAGCCCAGCCAGGGTTGTTTTCAGGATAAAATGGAGATGGGAGGCCATGTGTAGAATCACAGAGTTGTAGAGTTGGAAAGGGACCACACGGGTCATCTAGTCCAACCCCCCCCCCCCGCAACGCAGGAATCTTTTGCCCAGTGTGGGGCTTGAACCCACGACCTTGAGATTAGACATCTTGTGCTCCACCAACTGAGCTATCCCATCTTGATTGTTTTGGAGGATTGGAAGCGTAAAAAAATGAATACAGTGGTACCTTGGGTTACATACGCTTCAGGTTACAGACTCCGCTAACCCAGAAATAGTACCTCAGGTTAAGAACTTTGCTTCAGGATGAGAACAGAAATTGTGGTCCGGCGGAGCAGCAGCAGCGGGAGGCCCCATTAGCTAAAGTGGTGCTTCAGGTTAAGAACAGTTTCAGGTTAAGAACAGACCTCCAGAATGAATTAAGTTCTTAACCCGAGGTACCACTGTAAATATTCTGTCACTGGTTGCAGATGGTGTTGCTGCCAAACCGTTGCAATCAGGGTCCCTGAGGGTCACTGTCTACAGTGGTACCTCGGGTTAAGAACTTAATTCGTTCTGGAGGTCCATTCTTAACCTGAAACTGTTCTTAACCTGAGGTACCACTTTAGCTAATGGGGCCTCCCGTGCTGCCACACGATTTCTGTTCTCATCCTGAGGTAAAGTTCTTAACCCGAGGTACTACTTCCGGGTTAGCGGAGTCTGTAACCTGAAGCGTCTGTAAACTGAAACGTCTGTAACCCGAGGTACCATTGTATTCTATGTGGCAGAAGGGGTGGTCAGTGAGACAGCTGCCAGTGTGTTTGCTGACGATTTCTATACCATTGCACATCTATACCATTGGCATTTCCTGCTTTCTATACCACTGCACATCGCTGCAGCCGTTTCCTTCATTGCTTGTAAACAGCCAGAGTTTATGCTCCCTTTTTTTCATTTTCTGTATCCCCTTCTCACAAGTGACGCAATTAACAATACCTTTTTCTGCTACTAAAAAACGAAAGCATGTTCCTAGGTTTAAAAAAAAAAATGCGGCAAATTAATCTTGCCCTGTGACACCACCCTCTTCTGTGATTTTGAACCGTTTCTCTGACAGAGGAGCAGTTTAAAAATCTGGCTGGCTGGCTGGGGTTGCATTGCTGCTGGAGCTGATCTGCAGTGTGGGTGGAAGTAAAGCACAGAGCTTGCAGTGAAAAACTAGCATAGCTGCCTTGGATCTGCTTGTTTTAAAGGAGGGGAGATTTTTCCCTCTTTCTCCCCTGTCCCCACCCACCCACCAACACAATTGATAAATCACACACACACACACACACACACACACACACACAACCAAACCCATTTAAATAATAACAATCAAAATTATTGTTTTATTTTCCCGACCCTTGTATAGTCCCACTGATCAACCTCTCGCATGGGAAAGAGAGATTTCACAAAAATGTTAACCACGGAAGCAGATCAAGGAGAATTTTCAATATTTTTTACCAAAGGAGGTATGAACACCTGTAAGATTTCAATTTACTCTGGGGGTTTTCAGATTGCGGCCATGGCAAGTTTGTTGATGGACCAATCAGGAGGGCTGTTAAAGAGCACACGAGCAATAACTTACATTTTCCCTAGATGCACTGTTGTGGTGTATATATTTGGCCACATTGTACTTTTAAAAAATCCATCATTTCGCACAGTTTTTAAAAGTGGGAAACAACTGGACATCTCCCTCCCATGACAGCTACGTTTTACAACAAAGAATACCTGTATTAATGCAGAATCTGAGGATCTGGGAAAGAACGAGGTGTGAGGACAGAGAAATTGTGTAATGGCATTAAATGCTTTAAAAAATGCTTAAAAATTCCTTTGGACACATCAGTGAGGCTTAGAGCTGCGTCTTGTCGTCTGGGCAGCCCATAACTTCCAGCCACACTGCTGCCAGGCTTCAGAGAATCTGACCCCCCTCCCTCATAGCAGGCTGCCAGTATAGTGGTACCTCGGGTGAAGTACTTAATTCGTTCCGGAGGTCCGTACTTAACCTGAAACTGTTCTTAACCTGAAGGACCACTTTAGCTAATGGGGCCTCCTGCTGCCGCCATGCTGCCAGAGCACGATTTCTGTTCTCATCCTGAAGCAAAGTTCTTAACCTGAAGCACTATTTCTGGGTTAGCAGGATGTAAACTGAAGCATGTGTAACCTGAAGCACCACTGTAATGGAAAGTCAAGAAGCTCTAAAAGGTAAAGGTAAAGGGACCCCTGACCATTAGGTCCAGTAGCAGATGACTCTGGGGTTGCGGCGCTCATCTCGCTTTATTGGCCGAGGGAGCCGGCGTACAGCTTCCAGGTCATGTGGCCAGCATGACTAAGCCGCTTCTGGCGAACCAGAGCAGCACACGGAAACGCCGTTTACCTTCCTGATGGAGTGGTACCTATTTATCTATCTACTTGCACTCTTCTCTTCCAACTTGCACTCTGCTCTTCCAACATTTCCAAGTAAGGTATTTCCTGATTAATATTCAGTACAGTACGCAATACATAGGAGACTTGCCTCTATATGCAAAACCCATGAGTAAAATAAAAAAGAGAAATATGTTTGCTATCCAGGTTCTAAGATATATTAATTTAGCTTGAGGGGAAAGTAGAAAAGGAAAGCTTCAGACGCTTCTGTGGAAATGGGTGGAAGATATTTTTCCCCTAGAAGAGGTGCACTTCTTTTTCCCCTTAATGAGGTTAAATACACTGTTGATACAAATTAAAAGCGGAAACATTTCAGGGTCATTAGACACGACTCTGCTTTTTGCATTATGTCACCTTTATGTTCTCCCTGCGGTTATGCAGCAGATTAGTGCGCAGTAAACAAAAGGAGGTGATTAATAATTTAATTATAACTGCATGAATTGGGATTGCAAAACATATATGTGGAAGAACAATTTAGGAATGGATGTAGAAGATGGGTTTCAGTGTTCACGGAAAACACTTTACCTGATTAAACTGACACATTTAGGTCAGTCCATAATAAAATATCTACCATCCATTTAATCACGGATGAAGAGCCCAACCTGATTTGCATTATTGAAAACTGGGTAAATGAGCTTGGAAGAGCTGGCGTCTCTCAGCTGTGTCCACCTGGGCTTTCAGCCCAGTACCAAGACAGGCTTGAGGGTTGGGGAGAGGGAATAGCTGTGGTCCAACTCTCTCTCCCTGGCCAGGATTCCTGTCCAGCAAGAATCTGGTTTTTAGTGTTCACACCTGGTCTTGGTCACAGGGGACAGATGGTTTTGCAATGCATAGGAGAAGAATGGAGAGAACTGGTGGGACAACGGTTATCCCTGAATATAAACTCTATAGGATGGATAGAGTTTACTACTTATCCCTTTCTTCTCTCGAAGATATCCCCACCAGAGTGGAGTCCTTAAGATGGATAGCAGCTCATGTCCCTCCTTCCAGCAACTCCTACAGCCTAACTGTTGTCAAATCTTTTGCTCCACTTTCCTTTGGACACATCAGTGAGGCTTAGAGCGGCGGCGTCTTGTCGTCTGGGCAGCCCAGAACTTCCAGCCACACTGCTGCCAGGCTTTAGGGAATCTGACCCCCCTCTCTCATAGCAGGCTGCCAGTGGTACCTCGGGTTAAGTATTTAATTCGTTCCAGAGGTCCGTACTTAACCTGAAATTGTTCTTAACCTGAAGCACCACTTTAGCTAATGGGGCCTCCTGCTGCCGCCATGCCGCCAGAGCACGATTTCTGTTCTCATCCTGAAGCAAAGTTCTTAACCTGAAGCACTATTTCTGGGTTAGCGGGGTGTAAACTGAAGCATGTGTAACCTGAAGCGTATGTAATCTGAGGTACCACTGTAATGGAAAGACAAGAAGCTCTAAAAGGTAAAGGTAAAGGGACCCCTGACCATTAGGTCCAGTAGCAGATGACTCTGGGGTTGCGGCGCTCATCTCGCTTTATTGGCCGAGGGAGCCAGCATACAGCTTCCGGGTCATGTGGCCAGCA
This sequence comes from Podarcis tiliguerta, assembly GCF_965153285.1. NCBI lineage: Eukaryota > Metazoa > Chordata > Lepidosauria > Squamata > Lacertidae > Podarcis > Podarcis tiliguerta. The sequence goes on from NC_139546.1 coordinate 11,273,756, forward strand.
GGACTAAGCCGCTTCTGGCGAACCAGAGGAGCACACGGAACCGCCGTTTACCTTCCTGGTGGAGTGGTACCTATTTATCTACTTGCACTTTGACGTGCTTTCAAACTGCTAGGTTGGCAGGAGCAGGGACCGAGCAACGGGAGCTCACCCCGTTGCGGGGATTCGAACCGCCGACCTTCTGATTGGCAAGACCTAGGCTCTGTGGTTTAACCCACACAAGAAGCTGTTACCAGTGTCTTTATTCAATATTTACAGAGAGAGGAGTAGAAATGCAGCCTCTTTGGTAATGGCGTTGCTCCGAGTAATCTCCTCCTCCCATCCCCTTCTCAGTCGTCAACAGCTCCACCCCCCTTACGGTGGCTGCCTAGGGCCAATTGTCTCTTAGCTCTCTGCTCTCCTACTTTCAACGCTCGCTGGGTTTGGGGAGAAGGGGGTGGGGTCTGGAATGCTCTCTAGTGATAACGTGTCAGCCAGCTGTTTCTGCTCTGCTTCTCCCATTATTTCCCAGCTTTGCCCCTCTTCTATCTCTGAGCTGTGACCCTCTGCAAACCAGGCTTGTGTCCGGGGAGGTCACTTTGGTGCTGCAAACGTAGCAGTTTGACTTCACTCCTGGATACAGGAGACAAGAAAGGACAGGGAAGGAGGTGGTGTCACTCTGCATGTCAAAGAGAGCACAAATCCAGCAAGCTAGAAATCCCCAAAGGGGCAGATTCCTTCACAGAATCACTCTGGGTGGTGACACTGGGTAATTTACCCAAAGGTAATTTACTATTGGGGATATTCTATTGTTTCCCTGAACAAAATGCTCGGGGAGATCTTGAGATGGAAGCAAGAAAGCAGCCAAAAGAGAAAATGTAGTTATGGATGACTTTAACTAACCTCACATAGACTGGCTATATACTTGGTAAAATTTCTAGATACCCCAAACGATCGTGCCCCAGAACAGTTGTGTTTTTGTCTTTTTATACTGTGCGTTTATGTTGTGAACTGCCCTGAGACCTGCGGGTATAGGGCGGTATACAGATTTTAAAAACAATAACAACTCATTAGCTGTGCACAATATTTTGACGTTCCTACATTAGCTGAACATAAGTGAATTCTGTCTTGAAGAATTATAAAGGTAAAGGTACCCCTGCCCGTACGGGCCAGTCTTGACAGACTCTAGGGTTTTGCGCTCATCTCACTCTAGAGGCCGGGAGCCAGTGCTGTCCGCAGTCACTTCCAGGTCACATGGCCAGCGTGACGAAGCTGCTCTGGCGAACCGGCACCAGCGCAGCACACGGAAACGCCGTTTACCTTCCTGCTATAAAGCGGTACCTATTTATCTACTTGCACTTAAGGGTGCTTTCGAACTGCTAGGTGGGCAGGAGCTGGGACCGAACGGCGGGAGCTCACCCTGCTGCGGGGATTCGAACCGCCGACCATGCGATCGGCAAGTCCTAGGCACTGAGGTTTTACCCACAGTGCCACCCGCTTCCCCTTATAGACCACACTAAAAAGTAAAAGTAAAACCTGAAGCAAATGTCTTGTGTGTGTCTATGTTTTCATGCAGACAACAGAAGTCCGCCCATAACAGACACAGGGGGACAATGTAGTATTGTAATAGGCAATATACTGCTATAATTAAGTGCTTATGGAACTACCGTTTTAATTCTGCTTCAAGCTGACTGTGGAATAGCAATGACTCCACAGCATAAAGAACCCTGGTGTGGAAAGAATCTGTGTCTACCGATTAATTGCAATTTATTTGGCATTCATGATAACAGTTCATTCAACCTCAAAAACATGGGATTGGACACCATAGTCTCTCTTCTATTTCATGAGGTTCAGAACATCCAAAGCCAAATTATATGATTCCTCCTGAATCTCCAGTCTGTTCTGGTAATTGTGTGTGCATGTGCTGCTTGTTCTATGAGGACGGCCAACTTGCCAGAGACGATCCAGCCACTGGAGTCCCTACACGAAACAGTTTGCATTTGTCTTTTGGCTGTAAGTCAAAAATGATAAAAACAGGAACAACGTTTTTAATTGCAGTGAAGGAGAGATCTAGCACCTTTGCCCCCAGGTGGTGTGATATGCCAGACACCAGGGAGGCTTGATTGTGTGGGTAGAAAACTGTGATGTTGGGAACATCAAAAACAATGCAAATACCGTCCAAAAACGGAAAAGAGAAGATGCAAATGAGCTTTCAGCAAGTGTCTGTAGATGTGTTTGTACTGAAACAAACCTGCGGATTGTGTACTCTAATGTGCCCCTGGATAACCCTTTTAGAAGCTGTGGCTGGTACACAAGACGGTGTGTCATTTCACCTCCTACGATGTGAAGCTTTTTGGAAACAAGCATGTTACATCAGAACTCCAGCATCTGGCTTGTATTTCATCTGAATATGTTTTGAACTGACTAGTTTTGGAGCCTACATACTTGCCCAAAGGAATGCCTCATTTCCTTGCCTATCCAGACTTCCATTGGAGTCCTGATTTCTAGGCACAGATTTCTAGTTCTGTGTCTGAGAGGTTTATGTGTTTTTTCATCCCGCTGCTTTCCCCAGGAATACCTACTGTTTATCGCTGAATTGGAACAAACGTCAGTCGGGTTGACGTTAGTTCCAATTCAGCAGTAAACAGTGACTTTTCCTGGGGAAAGCGGTGGGACAAATCACATGCACTCTGTAAATCACGGACCTGTGCTTAGAAATCGCTGTGCAAACAGATGTCTGAATGAGTCCTTGAGATTCCTGCTCTGCCTCTTATGGTTTCCTCCTGGGTCTGAATATGGCAAGAGCAAAAAACAATCTTGCTTTGGTTGTCATTTGGAGGATGTTTTTTCAGAACTTAAGAAAGTCCTGCTGGATCTTTTTATCTTTCCAAAATCCTCTCCTCCAACATTCAGCTTCATTGGACGCCTGTGAGTTCTAGAGTTATGGGAGAGAGAGAGAAACTTTTCTTTATTTCCTTTCTCCATGCCAAAAGTGCGGACTGGTCTGGGGGGCCTTGAGAGGTACAGCCAGGGGGCTGCCGCAGGTACCTCCTAGCATCTGCTGCCTGAAGCTGTTTCCTCAATTTGCCTAACAGTAGGTGAACTGATCCTTTATGGATCACTGCCTTGCTGTGGCGAAGGGGCTTGAATAACTCAGAGAAGCTATGAGCTATGCCGTGCAGGGCCACCCAAGATGGACAGGTCATAGTGGAGAGTTTTGACCAAACGTGATCCACCTGGAGCAGGAACCAGCAAGCCACTCCAGTATCCCTGCCAAGAAAACTCCATGGACAAAGCCAGCCCTGAGTGCTCACTGGAAGGACAGATCGTGAAGCTGAGGCTCCAGTACTTTGGCCACCTCATGAGAAGAGAAGACTCCGTGGAAAAGACCCTGATGCTGGGGAAGATTGGAGACACAAGGAGAAGGGGACGACAGAGGACGAGATGGTGGGACAGTGTTCTCGTAGCTACCAGCATGAGTTTGACCAAACTGCAGGAGGCAATGGAAGACAGGAGTGCCTGGCGTGCTCTGGTCCATGGGGTCACGAAGAGTCGGACATGACTAAACGACTAAACAACAACAACAACAAAAGGTGAACTGAATCAAATTTCTTCTCCAGCTGCTTCCTTATGGTTTCTTCATGCCCTTTAGCAGATTTATGTAGGCTCACTTCAGATTCCTGTGCATCAATGAATCTATTATCCCCAGTTCCATCCAGTTGACTTCCTGTCCTGTGTTAATATTTTCTCCCTCCCCTGTGGGACTTAGTTCAAAACTCTCCTGATCAGTTTTGTGAGACTCTTAGCAAATACATTCTTGCCAGCTACTGTGAGGTGCAGCCCATCTCTTGCTAGAAGTCCTCCCTCCAGGAAGTGGAGACCATGGACCAAGAAGCCAAACCTTTCCTGACGACATCAATTAGTTTTGCTCCCTCTATTTTCTGCTCTAAGTTACAGTGCCCAAGAGGGGAAGTGGCCCCAGAACTATACCTCCAGCAAATACAGTATCACCCAGGGCCAATTATCCCATTTGCCCAACATGCAGCTAAGATCTCTCCTGTTAATGCTGTCTACCTGAGCATTACTGGCGTCACTCCTTTCATTTCACTTCTCCCTCAATTTGGAGGTACTTTAAACAGAGCGCTACTGCAGACTTGCGCACCCTGGTACTCAGCAATGCTGCAGATATTAACAACTACAGATAAAACCTTTCCTATGACTAATTCCACCACTTTTTCCCCTGGAGACAGTGCCCTCTGCTGGCAGCATATGTTCCCCCCCAATAAATCCTGTAAAAAGTAACTAGAACTTCAATATTTTGAGCCTTTTGTGGACTGCTAATTTTTCCCCATTACAATCTTCAGCTAAAACAATAAATCAAAACAAGAACGCCACTGTGATTGAGGCTGCTATGTGTTCCTCGCTTATGATGTGCTAAAGCCCGTTCCCTAAATACTGGTAATTTCATCGTTGAAACCCCCCCCCCCCTCCCCTGGCTTCTAAACCACCTGGTTCTTAAATAGATTTTAAAATCACAGAGCCTGGATTTAAATGGATACAACCCCCCCTTCCTCTCTCCCTCCCCCTTCCAGCAGCAACTTGCATTGTGTGTAGCTGACGTCACTGTAGATTTTGAAGTTCTGAGACGCTGGCCATCTGCTCCTAGCTATGGGAACCTGAGCTCTTTAAAACTGCATGGGCAAAAGCAATCTCATCCGCTCTCCTCCTGCTGCAGCGGCGACAGATGAAGAGGGAGCGCTGCCAGGGAAAGCATAGAATCAGCACTACGTAGGGCCGGGTGCTATGTTAAGCCTTGTCCCCTGTGCAATTGCTTGAGCTGTTGAGATAAGAAACATGTGCCTTACACAACCCGGGGACTAACTGTGTCACTGGAAGATGTATTGAGGGGGGAAAGACTGGGCAAAGAAGGGCAGAAGGAATATCCTGTCTAGTCTTGATTTCTTCCATTTTCTCCCCACTTGGTCCAGTAAACATAGCAGCTCTTTCTTGCCAGGTCAAAGGGCAGGTTGTCCTCTGCCAGTGCAGTTAGATCATTGACCCATGTAGCTCCTGCAGCCAATCTGAAGACGCATCTTGGTTTTCGAACAGTTCTAGGACTCAAACGGACTCCCGGAACAGCACAGGCTAAGATTGCCCTCTGCACTCCTCCCCCCCTGCTGCCGCCCAAGCACTCACGTGTTGTGTGGAGGGGCGCATGATGTCACACGACGCTGCGCCCCCTCAATGTGGGAGGCATGTTGGTGTCTCTGGGTTGCAACTGTAGTGAGGTCTTCAATGCATTGAATAAATGGAGCCTTACATATAACTTTCCAAGGCAGCAATATCAGTCTTTTGTCCATAGTAAGGGCACAGAGAATCCATTTACATTGTCCAGTTGTCCAATTCCATGTAGTAGGTATGTAATTCAAAATAATATTTGCCTCTGAAAATTTTGGCATTATTCGTGCAGTCATGCAATATAATACAATCTGCATTAAAAAAAAAAAAGAACAACACACACACTAGGTACAAAGACACATCTAAGCATCACATGTTGTTTGGCCCTGAGACAGCATTTTGTTCGATTGTGTGTAGTAGTGTAGCATCTGTTACAACCATCACCGCAGCCGTAGTGGCACAAATGAACAGGCAAATCATTGTCACGTGGGAAAGACAACATGCCAAAGAAAGGGCTATTTCACATGTTACTTTTTTCATCAGAGAGAGACTCTAATCAGTGAGCTAAATCCAGACTGTTTTTTGCTGTGTTGTGGTTCAAGCTGCTTAGAAGATACCATATTTTAGCATTGTTTTGGTTGTAAGCCAAAATACTGCTACTGTGACTACTCTTACTTTCTACTTTTCTTGGTTACTAGAGAGCTGTAACAAGAAGCTGCTTTCTTTGGTTTTGAAATCTAAACCCTGCATTAGAAGTAGCTCTCATTGCCTCCTTGTTATTTTTTTAAAAAAATACTCAGACATACCTTTCATTAACTGCAGTGAGTAATTGGCTGGCTATGTTCTCATGGCAAAGCTCATTGGTCCTGGGGTTCAGAGAACTTCGTGAAGCTACCACAACAGACCCCTTAATAGAGCAGGGATAGGGAACCTGCGGCCATCCAGATGTTGTTGGTCTACAGCAGGCATAGGCAAACTCCGGCCCTCCAGATGTTTGGGACTACAATTCCCATCCTCCCTAGCTAACAGGACCAGTGGTCAGGGATGATGGGAATTGTAGTCCCAAACATCTGGAGGGCTGGGGTTTGCCTGTGCCTGGTCTACAGCTTCTGTCATCCCTGGGCATACATCCAGGATGGATAGGAGTTGGAGTCTAGTGGCATCCAGAGTGCCAGAGCTTCCCAATCCCTGTGCTGCATATGGCTGACTTTTAAATGAGGTGGTGCTTTTCAGAATGTAAGGCTCTGCTGAATTCACCACATGATAATACGTTTTTGGGTGGGGACTTTGCAAGAGAATGCTAGCGGAGAGTCATCCTTCTGTTGTCCTTCTCCTGTCTACACATGATCATACATGATCATAAAGGTAAAGGGACCCCTGACCATTAGGTCCAGTCGTTGCCGACTCTGGGGTTGCGGCGCTCATCTCTCTTTATTGGCCGAGGGAGCCGGCATACAGCTTCCGGGTCATGTGGCCAGCATGACTAAGCCGCTTCTGGCGAACCAGAGCAGCGCACGGAAACGCTGTTTACCTTCCCGCTGGAGCAGTACCTATTTATCTACTTGCACTTTGATGTGCTTTCAAACTGCTAGGTTGTCAGGAGCAGGGACCGAGCAACGGGAGCTCACCCCTTCGCGGGGATTCGAACCGCCGACCTTCTGATTGGCAAGTCCTAGGCTCTGTGGTTTAACCCACAGCGCGACCCGCGTCCTGTACATGATCATACACAAAGATTAATTTACCAAAAGGTCTTGGTTGCAATATCCATCCTCTCAGACAGCATCACTGCCACAGCACCATCCATAGGGACATATAACTTGTAACTCTGATGCAAAACAGCACCAGTTCCTCCCTTTAGTTAATTTACTGGGTTTGTTTCTTGTAACATCAGTGCAGCTTGTTTTCTATAGGCTGCAAGTTTGTGCTCTTTCCAAACTATTGGTACTGGGATATTTCAACAGAACACAGCACCGCTGTCTCATATACAGCTTCTTGAACATTGAGGGCATCCAGGGACAGTGTGGAATTGAATTACCTATTTAAATAAAATGTGCATGGATTATTATTATTATTATTATTATTATTATTATTATTATTATTTATATTATTGTTTCTAATTGTTTCTAATATGCTTTTCTTAAATAAAAAAAACCATTGATCACATGAGATGTTGTGAGCCACTTTGGGCACAATTTTGCGGAAAAGTGGCATACAAATAAACAGATGGTGATGATACAATGACATCATTAAAAAACAGTTTTGAGCTGAGTGTAGTCTAACACTGGCGATGGCTGGGTGATGCATTCCTTGCTGGCTGAGCTGCTTTTCCATCTCGTCTTCACTTGTTGTGTCATGTTTTTTTCATGGCAGCATCCTGTATCCGGTGTTTGGTGGATGTGGTGCCGGTCAAGAATGAAGAAGGAGTCGTCATCATGTTCATCTTGAACTTTGAAGACCTGGCAGCTCTCATTGCCAAAAGTGCCCGGCAGAGCCTACACCAGCGCTTGTCCCAAGGATGGCGAACAGGTGAGAAGTGGCTCAGAATCCCTTACCTTGGGCAAAGGCACATGGTAGTTTGAGGTGGGGGGCGGAGTCTACGAGGGGGTGGCATTTCAGCAAGTGGGTGGTAAATGGAATCTCTGAATTTTCTCTGGAACTTGGCATGAACATGGCTGATAGTATGGCATGCAGATACCTCTTTGTATTTGGCCACGTTGAGTGAGTTGCGACCACGCTGGCAACTGTGGAAGAATGTTTTGTCAGAGGAAGATCTTCAAAACTCTACGGCCATAGGAAGTGAATTCTCTAAGATGGTGTATTGGGAAGGAAGGGTGTCCTCAGGTGAGGAGGAATCAAATCAAATCAAATCTTTATTGCAGTCCACAGACCGACAAAACAATTTCAAAACTAGATACAGTTAAAACGACCAAATAACTGCTGTGATTATAGCTGGCACCATAATATTCTCCATCTTGTGGTGAAGCCAGAATTATTTTATTTAGAAGGGGAAGTGACCAGCCCCTTGATATTAACAGTACAGTAAGGTAAAGGGACCCCTGACCAGTAGGTCCAGTCATGACCGACTCTGGGCTTGCGGCGCTCATCTCGCTTTGTTGGCCGAGGGAGCTGACGTACAGTTTCTGGGTCATGTGACCAGCATGACTAAGCCGCTTCTGGTGAACCGGAGCAGCACACGGAAACGCCGTTTACCTTCCCGCCGGAGCGGTACCTATTTATCTACTTGCACTTTGACGTGCTTTCGAACTGCTAGGTGGGCAGGAGCAGGGACCGAGCAACGGGAGCTCACCCTGTTGTGGGGATTTGAACCACCAACCTTCTGATCGGCAAGTCCTATGCTCTGTGGTTTAACCCACAGCGCCACCCGCGTTCCCTAGCCAATAGATAGGTACAGACAAATTCCTAAGGTATGAGGATATCTGAAAATTGTACCCGTATTGGATTCCAGCTGTGACTGGGCTACAAATTACATAAGATCGGAATCGTGGGTTGCTGTGTGAGATGTCCCAAAACCTTTGGAGGAGGCAACAAGAAAACCAATCCCTCATAGAAAGGAAGAAAGAGAGAACAAGAGGATAGAGTATCAAATCATGGACAAGGTTCTTAACATGAACATCAGAATTCTTTGAGCTGGCCATACAGATTTCCTCAAGCATGGATTGCCAAGGTGCCTGTAGTCAGGAGGGCTCTATTAGCAACTCCCTGCAGCCGTAACTAGACATGTCATCAAGCTCATACTTCTCAACCTGGAAGTGTGAGCTCCAGAAAGCTCACAATATTGTCTCATCTACTCAGTGCGTGTAAGTCTAGGTTTTTCCACATATACTAGGAATGACTGGTCAAATGGGAAAAAGTAGCAGGTGGCAGTCTACAGCGATCCAGTAAGAATAAGAATTACTTTCAACCAGGCCAAGACTGCTGTTGATTCCAGATGTTGTGTGCAACTTGGAGAATTGGGCAACTCAATAGCATTTGTAGAAGGTGGGTGGGATTGTATCTCTGTGAAAGAACGAGGAATTATTTGACAGAATTCCCCACACCTTCTCAAAACAATTTCCAGGGTTCCTCATAGAGGAAGATGACAGCCAGTATAAAACCAGTTCTGGTTTCCAGTGCAGATGTACCCTTAGATTCAGGGGCAAAGTAATAAATTGCCTGAAAGGTAAAGGTACCCCTGCCCATGCGGGCCAGTCGTGTCCGACTCTAGGGTTGTGCGCTCATCTCACTTAAGAGGCCGGGGGCCAGCGCTGTCCGGAGACACTTCCGGGTCACGTGGCCAGCGTGACGAAGCTGCTCTGGCGAGCCAGCACCAGCACAGCACACGGAAACACCGTTTACCTTCCCGCTATAAAGCGGTACCTATTTATCTACTTGCACTTAAGGGTGCTTTCGAACTGCTAGGTGGGCAGGAGCTGGGACCGAAAGACAGGAGCTCACCCCGCCGCGGGGATTCGAACCGCCGACCATACGATCGGCAAGTCCTAGGCACTGAGGTTTTACCCACAGCGCCACCCGCGTCCCAATAAATAAATTGCCTTAGCTCAGCATTAATTCAGCAGGCAGCAGCTTTAAATTCTACCAGGAGGCGTTATGTGTAAAATTACTCCAGCCCCTGGGGTTTTCAAAAGAACTCAGTAAATTAAGGAAATGAATGGAACATAGTGATCCCGTTTTGCTGTGCAGGCTGGCCTTGAAGTTCTTGTTCTAAGGTTAGGAAGTGTGTGTTCTGATGCATTTGTGATAAAGCTGCAGTATAAATTAGCAGTAGACTTAATAAGTTTTTGTACCTGTGGAAGAAGCATTTCCCACCTCCGTGCATTTCCAAATATGTTCAACAAATACCGTATTTTTTGCTCTATAAGACTCACTTTTTCCCTCCCAAAAAGTAAGGGGAAATGTGTGTGCGTCTTATGGAGCGAATGCAGGCTGCGCAGCTATCCCAGAAGCCAGAACAGCAAGAGGGATTGATGCTTTCGCTGCGCAGCGATCCCTCTTGCTGTTCTGGCTTCTGAGATTCAGAATATATTTTTTTCTTGTTTTCCTCCTCCAGAAACTAGGTGCGTCTTGTGGTCTGGTGCGTCTTATAGAGCGAAAAATACGGTATGTAGCAGATGTTAAGATTAGGAAAAGCTAGTGCTTTCTTCCTAGAGGGTTGCAGGGGTACACATACCCCTAAACATTTTGTGAATCATTGTACCTTTGTCCACTTACTGTATTTATTTCCCCCGATTTGAACTATAAAATGGTTATTTTCTTTAGTCAAAATGAGAGTACCCCTAAACATTTGGGGGGGGGGGGAGCACAGGGAAAAGCTAACTTGATTCAGTCAAAAGCTAGAAATTGTACTATAAGCCTTTTATGAAAAAGAACTTAAATTACTAAGGTTGTAATCCCAGGCATTCTTCCCTGAGGGTAAACCCCACTGAACTCAATGGGACTTCCTTTGGGGTAGATATGTATATCTTGTGTTTAGCACAGTTACAGAGATCTTTGCAGGCTCTCTTCCTCTTTGCCTGTCAAGTTGTAGAAACATTTTGGGCATCTGGATGGATGGCCATCCTGACTCGGCCCCAGACACACTGACCAGATGTCTGGAAGCTGTGGCTGGATGGCTACGTGGGAGCCGGTTGAAGTTAAATCCTTCGAAGACAGAGGTCCTGTGGCTGGGACGGGACGATATGGGATTGAGGGGGCAACTCCCATCTCTTGCGGGGGTGCAATTAGTGCCAGCACCGTCCGTTAAGAGTTTGGGTGTAATCTTCGACACCTCCCTTTCAATGGAGGCGCAGATTGCAGCTACAACAAAGGCGGCATTTTTCCATCTCCGCCAAGCTAAGCAGTTGGCTCCTTACCTCTCTCGCCCTGACCTAGCCACTGTGATCCACGCGACGGTCACCTCCAGACTGGATTATTGTAACTCGCTCTACGTGGGGCTGCCCTTGAGACTGACCCAGAAACTCCAGCGGGTGCAGAATGCTGCAGCGAGACTCCTTACGGGGTCTTCGCTGCGAGATCACATTCACCCGGTGCTATACCAGCTGCACTGGCTCCCGGTGGAGTACAGGATCAGGTTTAAGGTGCTGGTTTTAACCTTTAAAGCCCTATACGGCCTAGGACCCTCGTACCTACGGGACCGCCTCTCCTGGTATGCCCCACAGAGAAACTTACGGTCTTCAAATAAAAACATCTTGAAGGTCCCAGGCCACAGAGAAGTTAGGCTGGCCTCAACTAGAGCCAGGGCTTTTTCGGCCGTGGCTCCGATCTGGTGGAACACTCTGTCACAAGAGACCAGGGCCCTGCGGGACTTAACATCTTTCCGCAGGGCCTGCAAGACAGAACTGTTCCACCAGGCCTTTGGCCAGGGCACAGCCTGACTCCCTCCATTGGCAATCTTCGCAGAGCTCTGGCCCAATGGTTGCCAGTGGCTTGAATTAATTAATTTTATAATGAATGATTTTAAAGTGTTGTTTGTGCTGTTTTACTGTTGTTAGCCGCCCTGAGCCCGGCTTCGGCTGGGGAGGGCGGGATATAAATAAAATTTATTATTATTATTATTATTATCTGTATCTATACATATACACTAAACAAATTGAAGGGATTTTAGGGGTTTGGAGTTCTTAAATCTGGGTTTCTCACAAACTATTTATTTTTTAAATGTTTGTGCTTTCTTAAAAGGGAAACTACAAACTATTACATCACGAATCAAGATAATAATAGAACACCCCGCACTCTAAAATATACAACAACAAAAAAGTTATTATAAGGAGGAGCTGAGCATATAGCATAGGCTGAAAACAACTTGTCTGTTTTGGGTTAGATTCTCAAAGGAAGCTTTTAAACAATTCAAAAGAATCACATTTAAAACATAATATGGAATCCTTTTGGTTTTAATTTTGCAGTCTGTTGCAAACGGTTCCGGGTAACTGCATAACTACAGCAAGCAACCCAACTTTGCTTAATGTATACAACAATCAGAATACAGTCATACCTCGGGTTGAAGTAGCTTCGGGATAAGTATTTTCGGGTTGCGCGCTGCGGCGACCCGGAAGTAACGGAGCGTGTTACTTCTGGGTTTCGCCGCTCGCGCATGCGCAGACGGTCAAAATGACATCATGCGCATGCGTGGAAGTGGCGAATCACGACCTGCGGACGTGGGTTGCGTTCGCTTCTGGATGCGAACGGGGCTCTGGAACGGATCCCGTTCGCATCCAGAGGTACCACTGTAAAGAGAAATAGATTAATGAATTGATTCCACAGTCCTCTAATGGCCAGAGCTCAGTGGTGGAGCAACAGCTGTGGATGCAGATGTTCCAAGGTTCAAACCCCACCATCTCCAAGGAGGGCTGGTGATGTTTCCTGTCTGAAGTCTGGAATGATGCTGCCATTCAGTGTAGACAACACTGAACTAGATGAGTCAATGGTCTGACTTGACATAAGGCGGATTCCAATGCCTCTATTTCAGAACATGCATTTGTGCAGAAGTGCTGCTCATATACTTGCAGCCCAGAAGCCTCGCTGCATCCATGGCCCCAAAAATTGAGGCCAGTGGGAACTAACTGCTGCACTAGGTCAACCTTATAAAGCAGAATGGCATACTGTCAGTGTTGCAAGAAAATTCTGTTGGTGCAATGAATGCAAGCGGTGCTTTGCAACTAGAACCCACAATGCTGAAGCATTCCAAAAGAAGCAAAATCATAGAATGATAGAATTGTAGAGCTGGAAAGAACCTTGAGAGTCATTTAGTCCAACCCCTTGTCTTATGCTGGCTACTAGGCACCATCAATAAACCTCTTCCATGTAGTGCAGAGCAATGGTGCATGAACAGTGTCACTCCCATGTGGGTAAAGGGAGGAGAGAGCTTTCCCCTCAAGAGTATGTGAATCATAGGACACTCCCCCCCTACTTCTAGGCTACACTTAGCAACAGATCACAAGGCATAGCTGTCAACTTACAGATTTGAAAATAAGGGACCAGCAGCCTCGAAAATAAGGAATCAGCAGCCAAAATAAGGGAGCACAGGTAGGTTCAACTTCTGAGCCCCTTCGAGCCAAACGCAGAAAGCCCAGCCAGCAGCCAAACGAAGCCTCAAGCGGTGGTTCCCACAGCACAGCAACCCGGCAAAGGGGATGCAGCAAGGAAAACCACCGTCACCTGTCCGCTGGGAAGCGCTGAGCAAAGGCGAGTCCCCAGGCAACGCGGCTGATTTGATTGGCACAAGGCATGCAAGCTCCACCCCCCAGTCGTTCTTAGACTTCTTATTGGGTGAGCAATGCAGCCAAGCAACACAGTTGGTGCCTCCCTCCTCCCTGGCCGGCAGGGAAGGAGGGAGAGGAGCTGCTTCCTTTGATACCCGGGAAATTTAAGGGACATCATCAATAAGGGACAGCAGCGGGACACAGCGCTGGGATAAGGGACTTTCCCGCCAAATAAGGGATGGTTGACAGCTATGTCACTAGGTGGTAAAGCTGGTATACATTACCTATAATGTTTCTATGATCCACCCAAATAGGTGCAACTCAGCGTCCATCATTATTTCAGTGAAGAGAGCTATTCGAATATATTGTTTAACTTACACTATAAGAATAAATCAAAGCTAAGCATAAAAGGAATGGGGATGTTACTGTGTTAAGATGAGAACTCTATGGCCCTCCACCAAATATTCGGCCAGCTACTTACGTGTATAATTTGGCAGCTAAAATATTAATTTATATTTGGTGTGTGATGCCTCGAGGACCTCCCCTACAGCTTAAAATCATATTTTAGAGCACCTTTGTCACTCCTATCAAGTGTAATATTTGCAGATCTTTGCTTTAACATCTTTTGGGCACCTTCATATAGGCTATTACTTTTATCAATTTTTGATGGGGTGCAAAAGGACCTTTCACGTAAGGAACTGGGTTATTTTTCTTGATAATAGCCACCAGGTTTGAAATAGCCCAGCAATGCAAAACTCCAGGCATAGGAGCCAACTCTTAGGGACCAATGTCCCTTCACTGCCGCCCCCAATAAAATATTTGAGGGAATTGATGGGCATTACCATTCAAATAGTGTGTGTGTGTGTGCTACATTATGTGATCAATTATGGGGGGCTGGGCTTACCAGCCTCCCCGCCCCTCACAATATTTTATTCAAGTTGGCACCCCTGGCTCCAGGAAATGATTCTGAAGAAATTTGGTAGCAGTCAGTTTGGCATCTCAGTTGGGAAGAAAAATTAAACCGCAGACCCATAGCATTGTGTTTTGTATGCCAATAGCAGAAACTCGTGCATAAAACGGCCCTCTTCATATAGATCACTTGGGAAGAGTCTTCTTGGGATAATATATGTGACTTTTTGTTGTTGTCTTAGATACCTTACATGTTTTGATCCTTGCTTGTGCTAACACAACTTTCTGTAACGACCTCTTCTTCTTTGTTGTTGTTTATTTGTATTGTTTGTACTTAACTATTTTTTAAAAAGAAACCCAAGGTATAATACAGCAATTGTTCCAATTAAAAAGTATAACTTTACCTACTCTAGCATTTTGTGGGTGAATGCAGAGGAAGGATGAGGATCCTGTTATGCCAATAAGTACAAAATCACGAGATTTGGTCAGCCCAGTGGCCACTCTGGCCAGGGATCCTGCCCACTGACAGCAGCAAGACAGATATCCCAAGACCCTACAACAGAAGGAAGGCATAATCACATATAATAATAATAATAATAATAATAATAATAATATATGATTTATACCCCGCCCATCTGGCTGAGTTTCCCCAGCCACTCTGGGCGGCTTCCAATCGAGTGTTAAAAACAATACAGCATTAAATATTAAAAGCTTCCCTAAACAGGGCCACCTTCAGATGTCTTTTAAAGAGAAGATAGCTACTTATTTCCTTCACATCTGAAGGGAGGGCGTTCCACAGGGCGGGTGCCACCACCGAGAAGGCCCTCTGTCTGGTTCCCTGTAACCTCACTTCTCGCAATGAGGGAACCGCTAGAAGGCCCTCAGCGCTGGATCTCAGTGCTGAAGAATGGGGGTGGAGACGCTCCTTCAGGTATACAGGACCGAGGCCATTTATATGTTCACATCCTTGGTCTCTCTACGCCCTCCTCACCTTGTAGTCAGAAGCAGGGGTTTTTTTATGATGTTCTGATGTTTGCTGTTAGGGAAAATGAGGCCTAGTGCAACCAAACCGGTCATGCTCCCCTAAATCTGCCTCTGCTTGGAGGCAGCAGTGGTTGTTCCTAGCTGCCACTGCGACTGTGAACAGAATGAGGAGGAGGAGCCATCTTGTCCTTTGCCCCTAGGCACAAAAATGTTATAGGCTGGCCCTGGGTTAACCCTTTCTCCTCATGTTCCCCCCCCCCAAAAAAAATTCCTCCTCTCCCCCATTAATCTTCCACCAGAAAATGCTATTTGCTGCCCTTAGCATCTGGGGAGGATTTTTTGTAGGAAAACAGCACAGGGTGGGGCAGAATTAACCACACTTTTCCCCACACTGTGGTCCCAATTCATTTTATACCTGGAATTTACAATCTGTAAACCACTGAGGAAAAGCAGGGAAGACCAGCTGTTCCTTAAAAGGCAGCTCAAGCCATGAGATTCCATAACACAGATGGGAAATCTTGCAACCTATGAGGTGCATGTACGGATAGGTAAATATGTCAGTCCCACATTCTCTCAGCTTTTAATTTTTCAGTCTTAAATTCAATTCTCCACATTTCCAAATCAGTTTGCATTTTGTTTTGCTTTTCTTTTTTTTAAAAAGTTATTGTGAAATTCACCAGCACTGTTGTGCAGAACACATTTTTTATACACAAAGTTGCCAAGCAACTTTCTCTACTATAAGGCATCTTGGTGCATTATTTTCACCAAAATATATGCCCTTCTATGCATACTTTACACTAGTACGTGTATTACTTGGCTGAAGAACTGCCCTGCCAGTTTTGAAGGATGGCTGTGTTTCATTTCTCACGTGGTTTCAGAAAAATATGAATTAGGTAAGTTCAGCGAGAACTGAATTGATCTCCCATCTTGAGCTGCATGTGACCTTCTGCTGCTCTAGGTGTGGGTCGCTAATCCCTGAAGAGCCCTGTCCACTTTTCCCCACAGCCAAGATTTCAGCCATCAGCTGAATGGTGGGGAAACAATTATTGCTCTCATGCCATTAAGCAGCACAGGAAACGCAATTTGGACTTTGTGTGGAGTGCTAGGGGAGACTTTGAGCTCCCCCACCATCACTTCCAATGCAGCCAAGATCACTGTCCTCAAAGCTGTCGCTATTTAGTAGTAGTTGTAGTCCTGGGCAGACCAGGACCTCCATATACGCTGCCCAGGCTTGCACCCTACAGAGGTCACTATGGTGCCTCTAACTCAGCAAAAGCAATGCAGGAGGCAGCAGCTACAAATTACACATCTCTGCAGCCGCAGCAGGCGCTGCGATTCTCAAGCGTTTTGACTTTCCCCCCTTGAGATACACTTGGTTGTCTCTCAAGGCAAGAGTTAGGAAATCATGCCGCGTTTTCATAAATGCATAACCAAGCAACTGCATGGTAAAAGGCAAATTCCCAATGGATAACTTGTTTGCTTGTATTCACCCAATATCCAGAAGAGGTAATTGTGTTGAGAATGTATATTAAGTTGTTAAGGTATTGTTGCTGGATTTGCAGGACTGTTGCTGTCCACCCATTTCCCTCCCCTCCTCCTCCTTCTGTCAATCCTGTTAATTTGTTTGGACTAGCCGCTGCCCTGTAAAGGAACTGGCACAGTTAATGTCTAGATAGCAGCTGCCTGGCAAGCCACCATTCTCATACCCAGAAAAATGCAGTGATCGCCGGAAAAAGCCATTGTCTGAAAGCTGTAATGGAAGGGCGGGAATTTCCTCCCACAACGGTTTTGTCAAGAAATGGTACCATAACTTGGATCTAAAGATCCCCTTCCATACATATGAAGCCATTATTCTCCTTGTACAAGCAAGGCACCAGATAAAATTAAGCCACAGCTAGAGATTCTGTCCTGCATATTCTATCATTAGGTGTGTAGCATGGAAAAGGGGTTGCTCTTCTGTCTTCCAGAGCAGCACAGGAAGTATTTTTAGCTGACAATTCTGGACGCCTCTTTAGTTTGGCATGTCTATGAATTCAGTTGCCTTGAGAATCCAGCATACGAAGTCTATGTGGAGACAGTGGCGTAGCGTGGGTTGTCAGCACCCGGGGCAAGGCAAGTAATTTGCGCCCCCTAACCTGGGGCAAGGCAAGTAATTTGCCCCCCCCGCTGCACTGTCCCTCCCCCAGATAGTCCCTCGCTCTCTCACCGCACCGCACCGCACGCCTGGCACCCTCCCCTCCACAGTGGGCGGCGACCGGGCGGCTCGGATCGGATTCACACAGCCAGCACTGCAGTGAGAGAGAGTGAGCGAGCCAGGTAGGGGCAGAGAGCTGCGAGTGCGAGCGCACCCCCAGATGTCGCGCCCGGTGCGGCCGCCCCCCCCCCCCTGCACCCCCCACGCTACGCCACTGTGTGAAGATCTGGAAGAAAAAGTCTCTAAGTGGACAACATTGCTTCCTTTCTATAATTTGCGTTGTTGCCCAGAGACTTGGGACCGCCGTGGCTTCTTCCGAGACTTTCCTAAGCTTTTTGCCAGATGCGGCAAAACTAGCTGGTAGGACACAATTCAACTGTGCCGGCTGCGCATGTCTGTAGGTGTGCTTTTCAGTCTTTGAACCTGACTGTTCCCCAGCCCCCCCCCATGCCTTGCCTGTTGCATGTTGCAGATAGGTTACATTTGGGTTTTTTTGTGTCTTTTTGTTTCGTGTGTGTGTGTGTGTGTTTTTCTTTTTCTTTTCTTAACAAGGTCAAAATACGAACTTGAAGTTTAGTCTCCCGCCCCTACAACGTCTCACACTGCGGCGGAAATCTCTGACTGCCACTGAGTTTGATGGAGTAGCCATTGACTATGGAAAGGTAATCATTCACCGTAGACTTTCTATGATAATGATAAGCCCACCTATTTGGTTAGCCCCCCACCCCACCCCCCACCCTGTTCCTCGGCTCTCCTGCTACATACACCTTCCGTCTGCAAATTAGGAAAAAGAACCAAGGTCTCCTTGCGGCTAGGCCAGGACAATGCGACAGGAGCCGTCAAAATCCCAGGAGGATAGGGTTCGAAAACATTCGATCCTGTCTGGCAGATCCCACAAGGGCATGACATCACCTGTACCATACCAGGCTGCATCTAGACGTGTGGCTTCTAGTGCTACCCATTCATTGCTCTCCTCTGGCAAACCTCAAGCAAAATTGCAATTGACTGTCCTCCCTATGAGACTATTGTGCTTTCTCAGTGTTGACACATGTTCCATCCACACCACTGGGCATGGCATAGGTGCTGTGGGCAAGCCCATTTGAAACTCAGCAAGCATCCACCAGAATTTAAATCTGCAAATAAAAATTAGTAAATGAGCGCTGGTTCTTTAAATGTTTCGGAAAAATAAAAATGGAGCTATCGAATGGCACCCATCGCGAAGATTATAGTGAATGTGTGAAGAGCAGGTTCGCTTTCCTGATAAGGTCCCTGCCCGTGTCAAAAGGACAGAAGAGTAGCACTAAAGTAATTTTTAAACATCATAGTGCCAGATTTCCCCAGTGGGTTTCCAGCAGAGATTGCACTGCTCTTTCATTCTTCTGGGGGGAAAGCTGGCGTTTTGGGCACCTGAGAAAAGCTGGAAGAAGCACGGGGAAGACAATGATTGGCTGATGGCAATTCCGCACTAAGTACCGTATTTTTCGCTCTATAAGACGCACCAGACCACAAGACGCACCTCGTTTTTGGAGGAGGAAAACAAGAAAAAAAATATTCTGAATCTCAGAAGCCAGAACAGCAAGAGGGATCGCTGCGCAGTGAAAGCAGCAATCCCTCTTGCTGTTCTGCCCTCTGGGATAGCTGCGCAGCCTGCATTGGCTCCATAAGACGCGCACACATTTCCCCTTACTTTTTAGGAGGGAAAAAGTGAGTCTTATAGAGGAAAAAATACGGTATCTAGTGTAGAAGCACTCTCAGGACTCATCCACACTACTGCTTGTCTCATACCTAGAAATTATGGATCTGAGCAGTTTCCCCCTTGCTCTGCTCCTTTCCCAGGGAAAACCCACTCTTTGGCGGTAAATCAATACGAAAGGCAGTCCACAGAGAACTCGAATTGCCGTTTGCTCTGACCGAGCTCTGGGGAGCGGTTTTCCCTGGGGGAACGCAGCAGAACCAGGGGGGTGCATGGATGAGCCCTCAGTCTCTGGCCTGTGGAAGCTGAGGCATTTTGTGATCCCTGAAGCTCCCAGTCTTTGGGGCATGCCCTTGCTTTTCCTGCGCAAAGGGAATCTGTAGGAGCTTCTCCCCTAAGGCTCCTTGCCTTGTGGCAGCACAGTTTTCATTGTGGCTGCAGCTGAGGATGGAAGGCACATCCTCCAACATTTCTTTGATGAAAATAGGAATGTCCTATTTTTATTATTATTATTATTATTATTATTATTATTATTATTTTATTTATTATTATTATTATTATTTATTATTATTATTATTTATTATTTATTATTTATTATTTATTATTATTTATTATTATTATTATTATTATTATTATTATTATTATTATTAATTTATTTATTATTTATTATTATTATTATTATTATTATTATTATTATTATTATTATTATTTTCTTTATACCCTGCCCATCTGACTGGGATGCCCTAGCTGGGTGCGGTGGCTTCCAACAGATATAAAAACATTTTTAAAGAAAAATTATACATTAAAAAATCCCCATACAAAGCTGCCTTCAGATGTCTTCTAAAGGAGATACCATATTTTTTGCTCTATAAGACGCACCAGACCACAAGACGCACCTAGTTTTTGGAGGAGGAAAACAAGAAAAAAATATATTATGAATCTCAGAAGCCAGAACAGCAAGAGGGATCGCTGCGCAGTGAAAGCAGCAATCCCTCTTGCTGTTCTGGCTTCTGGGATAGCTGCGCAGCCTGCATTCACTCCATAAGATGCACACACATTTCCCCTTACTTTTAGGAGGGAAAAAGTGAGTCTTATAGAGCAAAAAATATGGTAGTTACCTATCTCCTCAAGAGTCACATAATTTCATACCCCCCAACATTTCTCCAATGAAAACAGAGACGTCCTAAGGAAAAGCAGGACATTCCGGGATCAAGTTAGAAAGCAGGAAAGCTTCTGTAGATCTGGGACTGTCCCTGGAAAATAGGGACGCTTGGAGGCTGTAGGGAAGAGTTAGACCTCCCCTTCTCAAGAGTGACAATTAGATGAAAATCAGCCCGTTCCCTTGCCCACTGGTACCTAGTATTTAATGCTTTCCAACAACCAGATGTGTTTGGAATCCATAATGCTAAAGATGTCTGGTTTGAGCCTAAGCAAGCGCAGGCATTGAGGCTGATATGCTTTTAAGCCATTCTAAATCAGGCCATTAGAGGGCAGGGCATGACACACAAGGCTACTGCCAAGAATGTCGCCAGAGCCGTTGTAGATGGGAAATGGGGGGGGGGGGGGTGGAGAGATGCAAAAAGGCAGGGGGCAGGATGGGCTCTTGAACTTTTAACTTCTCTGCAGAGGAAGGAATTGTCAAGCTGTACCTGCCAAAATACCCTAGACTGCACAACTATTAAAGAACCAGGAGCCCAGTCCCATTTTCATAGAATCATAGAAATGTAGAGCTGGAAGGGATGCCGTGGGGTCATCTAGTCCAACCCCATGCAATGCAGGAATCAGTTTTGTATCTGGCCACCCTAGCTCTATGATCGGGTTCTCCTGCATTATATATATATATATATATATATATATATATACACACACACACACACACACACACACACGGGTGGGAATTTAGAACATGGAACTGTGGGAAGAGGCTTTCTCGTCCTCTCTGTGCCATATTCACAGTACACACACACACACACACACACACACCTGCTGCGGCGGCTGCTGCGGCTGCTGCTTGCTCCATGGGGTAAAATAACAGCTTTGGCATGTGTGTGTATGATTTTAATTGAGAAAATGGTCTGTGAGGGGAGAGGATTTAGAGGGGGGAGGGAGGAGAACCTCCCTTAGCACTGTGATCTTGATCTAATTCAGACTCCCTGCTGGCTGCTGTTATCTCTGTTTAGGAAAAAGGAAAAACAAGGGCAATCTGAATCATAGATTTCCTGAGGATATAACACAAAGCGCAGCAGTCCCAGAATCTTAAAAGACAAAGAGAATTGTGTAAACGGAGTGGGGGACAAATTGTGCTGGTTGATTAGAAAGGAGTTGTGGTGATGAAACTGCATCCCTTTTACCCAAGTAACTTATTATAATAATATTTAGGCATGCACAAAAAGACCTAGAATCCAAACACTGGCGAACCTATGGCAAACGTCTGCATGGCAGCGACGAGGCTCATGTGGCGTCTTCTTACTCTTCTCTGCACTCTGAGTAAAAATATTAATTAATTAAAAATTAATGGTGCATTCGAAGTGAAAACAGTTGGGCCTAGAATAGTTGCTAGAGAAAGAAGCAAGCCTCTTTTTAGCTCGTCATCAGTTGCTTGTTGAGAGAATGCTGTTCTTCTGATCCTCCCGGCTGAAAACGTTCCAGGTAACACCAGACGGGAGGTTTCAGCTGCGCTGCCAAAGGTTTTAGGCTTTGTTTTTTAACGAGGATAAAGAAACGCAGGGGATCGCTGCATTTTCTAGAGAGTAACTGGGCAGCTCTGGAGTTGCTTGAGACGTTAGCTTCAGCTATTTGGAATACTGTGCTCTCAAGGTATCTAGGATGTAGATTTCCCATAGGTATGTAGAAGTCCCTATCTCTGCATCTCAAGGGTTCTAGACATGGGTAGAAGGCTACTCCCCACCATTAAATGCTCAAGGCATGTTGAAAACAAAAGCACATCGTCTTAGGAACAACACACCAAGGGAGAGGCTGGCAGATTGCATGACATTATACTGAGCTGCGAAGATCCCATGTCAGGGGTGGGGAGCCTGTGGCCTTGCAAATGCTGCTGGACTGCAGCTCCCATCATTCCTGACCATTGGCCATGCTGGCTAAGGCTTATGGGAGTTGGAGTCTAACAGCATCTAGAGGGCCACATATTCTCTACCCCTGCCCAGTGCTAATAGTACATGTCTTCTTCTTCTTCTTCTTCTTCTTCTTCTTCTTCTTCTTCCTCTTCCTCTTCCTCTTCCTCTTCCTCTTCCTCTTCCTCCTCTTCTTCTTCTCCACCTCCTTGCTTCTCCCTTCTTCTTTCCTTTTGGCTTGCTACGGTATGGGGGTCAAACCAATTTTTTCAGGCTTTCTTATAGATTCAGGTCATGCTAAGTCACCACCAAAACTAGTCCCCAGTACTGTTACCAGCATTGCTGTGATAGATTTGTGTAGGTTTGATGTGACTGCCGCAGGAAGGTATTGGCTGGTGTCAATTCCCCCAACTACCTGTTTTAAAATTATTTTTAGTGCCTATTTAAGAATTTTTTCTTGTCTTTTTTAAAGGTTCCTTAAGCTTGAAACTAACAAAACCAGAAACTTCCCACCCAGTATACTTAATTCAACCACCCCACGGAATTAGGAAAGGAGAATTCCATGGGAAGTAGGGAGCTAGCAGGCTTTTCACCTTACCTGGGGTAGTAGAGAACTGCACGGTATTAGAAAAACAGGGAGGTTAGGCTGTTGTTGCTGGGTTTGTTTGTTTTTTATTGAAAATATCAATAAAGGTGCTTGGTAATAGTATTTTCATAAACTCAGCAAGGTGTCCGCTTGTGTAAACAGACTTATTTCATTTCATTTTATCCAGCCCACCCTCCAATGGGATGAGGGTGGCATACATGGTTCTTTGCCACCCCCCATTTTATATTTACAACAACCCTGTGAGGTTGATTAGGCTCAATGTCTCCCAGGGAGCATTATGGCTGAGTGGGGATCTGAACCCAGGTTGCCCTGGACTGACACTGTGATAACCACTGCACCTCATTGGCTTGCTTATGTGATGATGTAATTTGGATAGCTATATTATTTGGTTAAAGAGATGGCTGCAGGTAATCATTTAACTTCAGCAGCAGCAGTGCAGTTAGGTAATTTTAGATTTTAAGGGTCTTGGCATCAGGGGCCCCTCTTTAGGTGGTAATGTTCAGCGTGCCCTGCTCTGTTTGGGGGAACCGTTCTGATCCTTCTGCAGAGTGTGACCCTAGATCTCTGGCCCCAAGTCTTGCCCTGACAGCCCCACTGAACATAAAAACAAATATATGAAATTTGTGTATGGAATGAACAGTGGCAGTACAGTGGTGCCTCGCAAGACGAAAAGAATCCGTTCCGTGAGTCTCTTCATCTAGCGGTTTTTTCGTCTTGCGAAGCAAGCCCATTAGCGGATTAGCGCTATTAGCGGTTTAGCGGCTATTAGCAGCTATTAAAGGCTTAAGGGATTAGCGGATTAGCTGCTAAAAGGCTATTAGCAGCTTAGTGCCTTAGAAAAAGGGGGTGGGGAGCGAAAAAAAACCCCCAGGAATCGCAAGACATTTTCGTCTTGCAAAGCAAGCCCATAGCAAATTCGTCCTGCGAAGCGCATTGAAAAACGGAAAACCCTTTCGTCTAGCGGGTTTCCCATCTTGCGAGGCATTCGTCTTGCGGGGCACCACTGTACTTCGCTGGAGAACAGCAATTCTAATGTGGAGGAATGATCTGAGTTTACACATCTTTTCAGGACCAGGAAAAGGGACAGGGAGAGCCCAGGACGGTAGGAAGAGGATATATTAGTTGCAGTTTATCCCTCCAGGCACCCATGCGCGTGGGTTGAATACAGTTTAACAATCTCACCTTTGGCAGCAAAAATTAAAAGCATGGAAACTGGGCTGTTTTGAGCAACTCCAGCTATGAAGTGAACTGGCTTCTCTCTCCTACCCTGCTTTGCAAAGAATCAGGCAACAACTTGTAAAGTTTAAAAATAAGACACATTGGTTCACCGCAACAGCAGCAGTAAAAACGACGCAGGCAAAATACTTATATTTACTGTATTACTCGTTTGGGCATGTACCAAAAGCTGGAGCAAGCAGAGGTATGTCTGCATCCAACGCTGGCCAAATGAAAAGGAGGGAGGGAGGAAGAAGCAGGAGCGGAGGGGAAATGACATCACACAGAGCCCTCTCTACCAATTGTATTTCTATGGTCTTGGTATCTGCCTATCAGCAGCACAGCTCTGTGGATGTAGCCCCTTCTCATGCCAACTAGTAAGAAGATGCATTTGTTAGGTTTGACTGCTAATTTCCCACAAGTTCCTCCTGTGATATTCCAAGGGAGGGTGTGTATGAGTGGAAGCAGATTATCGTTTTCTGCATGGTCACAGCGTTAAAATTGTCCACGGTGCCCGGAAACCTGATTGAGGACTCTACCCGAGTTATGAGCAGATTGCTACCACCATGACTGTTCCCATATATTGCCGTGTTCCTGCTGCAAACAACTGCATCTCCAGATAAATGGGCTCCCTTTGGAAAGGCTCCATTCTGCTGCCAGGACAACATGATAGGGAAAGTTACAACATGTCCTGCTGATGCATAACTGTTTTGGCACAGGTGGTGCTTCCGTGGTCTGGAGATCTTGGTGCATTCTGTCTGTCCACCACATGCACACAAAGATCTTGGGGTGGGGGGTGGATTCTCTTGCATAGATATTGCAGCCTGGGGGGGGGGGCAGCTGTCTTCATTTATTTAAAGCAAATCCCTTGGCTCATGTCAAAGCACGGGCTTTTGCATAAGCCCCAGAACTGAACCTTCCGTGAGCCAGGTCTTTCTACCACCTGACTCATTTGCTTTACTAACTCAGAATTAGTAGGGGAGGCTATTGGCTTTTACTTCCTAAAGAATCTGTGCTAGCTGCAAACACATTCATTAGGAGCAAGCACACATTTTCTTCCTATAATGATAATGAATTGATGCCCTCTGTAGCATCCCTTGCAACAAGCCAATATTAATCACACCACCTGTACATTAGCAACAACTTCTAGAGAGCTGCTTTCTTTACGGTAATGAAGGCACCATAAGCAGTGTAAAGATGACAGGCCCTGGTAGTAGTGATCTCATAAATGAACAGCATTTTAGTAGGAGGTAGACACCTTTTTTCACCCTTATTCCAGCCCCCCCCCCCTTTTAACTCTCTCGGAGAGACTGCATATGGCTAGTGTTTACAGAGAAATGTGGCCACGTACAGGCAGACACCATGGACATAAAAAAGCCATCTTCTTGAAATGCTTGCAGGTTGCCAGGATAAAACTGAAATTTAGCCATAGAAAATGACATGCTAGTTTCAATGATTGCATTCCCTGTGGTCATATCGTGATTTCACCTATGGGAATATGTCTTAAAGAAAAGGTAACTGTAGGAGAATTGCAGGGAATATTGACTTCTTCTGACATTTTCTCAGTGGGGGGGGGGGGCTGGTTATATAAATTCACCATTAGTGAAAAGTGAATAAGAACTAGAGTATATATTGTTCCTTTAAAGTAATGGTGGCATGCAGTGTACTGATTATGAGAGTATTGTGTAGCGATTAATTACCGTATTTTTTGCTGTATAAGACTCACTTTTTCCCTCCTAAAAAGTAAGGGGAAATGTGTGTGCGTCTTATGGAGCGAATGCAGGCTGCACAGCTATCCCAGAAGCCAGAACAGCAAGAGGGATTGCTGCTTTCACTGCGCAGCGATCCCTCTTGCTGTTCTGGCTTCTGAGATTCAGAATATTTTTTTTCTTGTTTTCCTCCTCCAAAAACTAGGTGCGTCTTGTGGTCTGGTGCGTCTTATAGAGCGAAAAATACGGTAATTCTCCCTGGGTCCGAGACCTTTTCTTGTTGTTCCGTGGCTGTGCCTTGAGGACAGATTCTCCTTCCTTACCCACTGAGTCAGATCTTATCAGATGTACAGAAAAATCCAAAGACAGGTTTTATTTAATCAAACTTCAATTCATCAGGTAATATCAGATTTTCCCAGGCGACAGCGGTGGAACAACAACAAAAAAGACATTGGGCTAGGATGAATTACTCAGTACATGATATGGTCAAAATGTGGGTCAAGCGAAAGTGTGGATGAGCCTTGAGCTAAAAGACCAAAACGATCCTGGTTCAAATCATAGAATCATAGAATCATAGAGTTGGAAGAGACCACAAGGGCCATCGAGTCCAACCCCCTGCCAAGCAGGAAACACCATCAGAGCACTCCTGACATATGGTTGTCAAGCCTCTGCTTAAAGACCTCCAAAGAAGGAGACTCCACCACACTCCTTGGCAGCAAATTCCACTGTCGAACAGCTCTTATCACCTCTGACACTAAATCATTAGGTAGGCTTTAGGTAAGGCACTGGTCTCACAGTCTTATTTTCCCTATCTGTAATGTGGGGATGATAGTACTGACCTACCTAGAGAGCAGTTGGGAGGAGATTACTGAGATAATGCATGCGAAATGCTTTGAGTATGTGTAAATGTGAAGCAGCAGTATCACATGGAACGA
This sequence comes from Podarcis tiliguerta, assembly GCF_965153285.1. Taxonomy (NCBI): domain Eukaryota; kingdom Metazoa; phylum Chordata; class Lepidosauria; order Squamata; family Lacertidae; genus Podarcis; species Podarcis tiliguerta. The sequence continues at coordinate 11,300,440 of NC_139546.1, forward strand.
TGCAAATTTATGTATATATTGCCTTGCATTCCTATCCTGCCTTTCTTCCATCATGGAACCAAAGGCATGGCCATGCCTGAGGCTCCCAGGCAGTCAGTCACCCATCCAAATATTTGCAACCAGGCAGTGGAATGACTTGCGCTGAGAAGATACTCCAATGTGGAGATCAGCCCATTGCCCAGGACCTCCCATTCCTTTCTCCTTCCTTTGTTCCTCCCCTCTTCTGTTGCTTTTAAACATTCAAAAGCTCCTCTTAATGAAACCCTTTCTTCCTGGCTGTCTTAAAGCCTGGAGGGGACTCCTTAAAGCTGAGGGAGTTGAAGACTGTGGAGAACTGTGTCCAATCTGAGACGGAAGCACTGCTGGGGAAGGAGAGGAGATCGAGCCTGGAGACGGCATCTGACACTGAAGTGCGACACTCCGCCCCAGCGCAAGAGCTGCCTTCTCTAGGGCTCCGAGGCTCGCGCCCTGCCAGGGGTTTGGGCCGGTTCCATCTTGGGGGCAGCTTCCATAGCCTCCGCCAGGTCTCCTCCTTGGAGAGTTTGGAGGCTGCAAGGTCTGAGTTCCAGAGAAAATTCAGGGAAAGGAGGGCAAACTCAGGTAGGGGGAAAGCATGCTTGCCCAAGTACTCATTCTAACTACTATGTGCCATTGGGCTGTTGTTGATTGTGTTCCCTTTTGGGGCCTGATAATCCTTGCAGAAGGTGGCTAGGCATGGGGCTCCCCAATTTAGTAAGCTGACGACAGCGTTGTTCTCTGCACACATGACAATGTCTAAACATTTCTTCCTTGGCTTTTAGAAAGCCCCCTTTTTATAGGGAAACAAACCCACTTGAAGAAGTTCTTGCGTATCAAGGGTCCAGTTCATTGTATGGTAGATCTCTCAACTGAATGTTGGGAGTTCTGAAGCAAACTGGAGTTCAGTTCCACACCCCTTCGCCCTGTGCCCTACATACAGAAGAAGATGAGAAATGGAGAGGGGAAAGGCACATTCATTCCTGTGGGAGGGTAGGAGCAAATGGGAAACAGCACCGTGGCAAAGCTCCAGGCTCTCTTCTGATTTTGCTCCATGCCCCCAAACATATACTTGGTTGGAGAGCCTAAACAACAGCCAGGCAATGTTAAATAGATGCCATAGCACAACTCACGATTTCAAGACACTGCAAATTAGCCAGGCCAGACCAACATCTTGGATAGGCCCTTATTTTTAATCTGGCACCTCACAGGTCTCTTTTTAATATTCATAAAAATACTCAGTGAGCAGCCACCCCACCACTGCCAAAAGCGATGGACCAAATAACCTCTGTGATTATAGCTGGCACCATAATATTCTCCAGCTTGTGGTGAAGCCAGAATTATTTAATTTATAAGGGGAAGTGACCAGCCCCTTGACATTAACAGTACAGTAAGGTAAAGGGACCCCTGACCATTAGGTCCAGTCATGACCGACTCTGTGGTTGCGGTGCTCATCTCGCTTTATTGGCCGAGGGAGCCGGCGTACAGCTTCTGGGTCATGTGGCCAGCATGACTAAGCCACTTCTGGTGAACCAGAGAAGCGCACGGAAATGCCGTTTACCTTCCCGCCGGAGCGGTACCTATTTATCTACTTGCTCTTTGACGTGCTTTCAAACTGCTAGGTGGGCAGGAGCATGGACCGAGCAACGGGAGCTCACCCCGTCGCAGGGATTTGAACCGCCAACCTTCTGATCGGCAAGTCCTAGGCTCTGTGGTTTAACCCACAGCGCCACCCGCATCCCTTTCTCTGATTATAGCTGGCACCATAGTATTCTCCAGCTTGTGAGGAAGCCAGAATTATTTAATTTAGAAGGGGAAGTGACCAGCCCCTTGACATTAACAGTACAGCAGGCAGCATTAAACTGGGAGGGAGCGGAAAGGGACAGAAGTTTGAAGAATATCTGCTCCTGTGTTGATTCCACAAAATTATGTATTTTATGACCCTGATCAGTTGTGTAACGTATTTTCAACTCTTCTTGCATCTGTTAGGGATTTGAGCAAGATGCCCACTACCATCTATTTATACTAAACTAGATAGGGAGGACTTTACAACAGGGTTGGGGCCAATGTGACCCTCTGGATGTTTGACTAGACATCCCACCATCCTTGACCAGAGTTGAATTTTGCTATATTGTCACTCGTTTCACAGTGCTGTTTCCCTAATGCAAAGTATCCCCACCTCACAGAATAGAATATAGGTCCCTTATCTCAAAACTTTATATTTCTGGTAAAGACCACCAAAGCAAAACCGCAGTGTCCCATATGTTGAAGGGCAAGAATGATCTCATGATCCTGTTCTCCTATCTCCTTGGCAGTAGGAAGTGAGTTGTTCTGACTTCCTGCATACAGTATGTGGAGTTCTAGGCACTGATGCCATCAGTTGTGAATTTTATTGACAAACTGGCGATGAAATTTTAATTTCCTTCTTTCCTGTTTCCCCTACAGAGGCGTCCCATGTCAAGCCCAACCAGAATTCCACCTCAGACTCCGACCTTATGAGATACAGGACAATCAGTCAGATCCCCCAGTTCACCCTCAACTTTGTGGAGTTCAACCTAGAGAAACATCGCTCAGGCTCTACTACGGAGATTGAAATCATCGCACCCCACAAGGTGACAGAGCGCACGCAGAACGTCACCGAAAAGGTCACTCAGGTATGTGGATCCCTCAATGTTCCAACCACCAGGTTTAGAGTGCGGGAGCCAAAGGTGAATTGATGCCAGGACAAGAAGTAGGCCAAAATGATACAAAATAAAATGAAACAAGGACGAATGGAGAAGACGTATCCTTAACCACTTCAGCTATTAACCTAGTCTTTAGATATCTGGATTATCACCTACTTGGATGTACAGGAACATAGGAGGGAAATGTGAGAGCACATGAGGGCCACAAGCTTAGATGGTGTTGGGTGCATTTATTATTACTATTATTATTATTATTATTATTATTATTATTATTATTATTATGGATTAGACAGCAGTAGAAAGATCCATAATTTTGTTTAATCCAGGGGTGGGTGACCCTCCAGGCTTTGTTGGATTACAACTCCCATCAGCTCCACCTTGCATGATCAGGGTTGGTGGCAGTTGTACTCCAACAACATCTGGAGGAATGAAGACAGAGAAACCAGTAGGAGAACACTTCAATCTCCCAGGGCATTCTATACAAGATCTCAAAGTAGCTGTCTTATTACAAAAGAATTTCAGAAATAGACTGGAAAGAGAAGTTGCTGAATTGCAACTTATTACCAAACTTAAAACCATGGAGAGACCTGATCTGAATAGAGACATTGGATTCTTATCTCATTATATAAAGCTATTTTTAGCCATCTCACCCCTTGCTTTTTCCTGTAAGACCAGTTGCAGTCGTTAACAGTCGTCAACAGGTTTACCACACCTATCAGCCAACCACCCATCCCCACCACCCTTCTGAGTAATACCCCTCCCCACCCTCTCACTGTATAAAAGGGTCTGGTGACTTCTGTTTCGGTGTATCTGAAGAAGTGTGCATGCACACAAAAGCTCATACCAATAACAAACTTAGTTGGTCTCCAAGGTGCTACTGGAAGGAAATTTTTTTATTTTGTTTCGACTACGGCAGACCAACACGGCTACCTACCTGTAACTAGAACATCTGGAGGGTCAAAGGTTTCCTCACCCAGCCCTGGATTAAACAAAGTCATGGATCTTTGTACTGCTGTAGTTGCTCAAGAGAAACTCCCATGTTCAGGGACAGTGTTTCCCTGAGTACTAGATGCTACGTACAAAAAACATAGAATCATAGAATCATAGAGTTGGAAAAGACCACAAGGGCCATCTAGTCCAACCCCCTGCCAAGCAGGAAACACCATCAGAGCACTCCTGACATATGGTTATCAAGCCTCTGCTTAAAGACCTCCAAAGAAGGAGACTCCACCACACTCCTTGGCAGCAAATTCCACTGTCGAACAGCTCTTACTGTCAGGAAGTTCTTCCTAAGGTTTAGGTGGAATCTTCTTTCTTGTAGTTTGGATCCATTGCTCCGTGTCCGCTTCTCTGGAGCAGCAGAAAACAACCTTTCTCCCTCCTCTATGTGACATCCTTTTATATATTTGAACATGGCTATCACATCACCCCTTAACCTCCTCTTCTCCAGGCTAAACATGCCCAGCTCCCTTAGCCGTTCCTCATAAGGCATTGTTTCCAGGCCTTTGACCATTTTGGTTGCCCTCCTCTGGACACGTTCCAGTTTGTCAGTGTCCTTCTTGAACTGTGGTGCCCAGAACTGGACACAGTACTCCAGGAGAGGTCTGACCAGAGCAGAATACAGTGCCACTATTACTTCCCTTGATCTAGATGCTATACTCCTATTGATGCAGCCCAGAATTTCATTGGCTTTTTTTTTTACATGGGCAGGGCCAACTTCATACTCACCTGCTTTGGGGCTTCCTGGAGGCACCCGGCCAGCTACTGTAGGAAAGAGGACTGAACTGAGTTTTAGTTTGGTCCAGGAGGGCATATCTTACACTTTTAATAGCAATTGCAGCCTAGTGGACTTCTCACCCATTTGACCTCATGAGGTTGGTCTTAAGCTTTGCTGGGCACAAAGCTCCCCCTAAACTCTTTAAAGCAACCTCTAGGGCATGGTGCTTTCTCAGTGCATTGACTTAGACTTTGTATGGGTTGGTGCCAGGGAGCAGGGAGGACAGGAACAGTTGCAGCACAGGAGCTGCTGCTAGGCAACAGGATTGATGCCTGATCAGTAGCGACACCAACTTGTCAATACTGGGTCATTAGCTGGCTGGAGGTGACAGGATTAGAGCTGACAGGACATTGCTGAAGGCTGGACAGAAAGGGCAGAGTCTATGAACGCTCTGCTGTCGTGGATCTACCACAGTCATCATCATGCCAGTAAACATCAGCCATTAGTTCTGCAGGCGAAAAAGGTTCTAGGAAGATGCTCCAAGATCCTTAGGTAAAGGCACAGGATCTTGATAGCGTGTGGGTCACATAAACTAATATTCAGTTCATATGGAGAGTCTTAGAGATCGCTCCCATCCCCAGCATTTGTGGGCTAATAAGCATACACGCAGTTTCGCTAGACAGCTTTTCTCAAAGCTGTGGGGGTTGCTATGATATCACAGTGCGTAGCTCGCCAGTCTGCTGAATAAGGTAAAGGGACCCCTGACCATTAGGTCCAGTCGTGACCGACTCTGGGGTTGCGGCACTCATCTTGCTTTACTGGCCAAGGGAGCCGGCGTACAGCTTCCGGGTCATGTGGCCAGCATGACTAAGCCGCTTCTAGCGAACCAGAGCTGTGCATGGAAATGCTGTTTACCTTCCCGCCGGTGCGGTACCTATTTATCTACTTGCACTTTGACGTGCTTTCAAACTGCTAGGTTGGCAGGAGCAGGGACTGAGCAACGGAAGCTCACCCCATTGCGGGGATTCGAACCGCCGACCTTCTGATCGGCAAGTCCTAGGCTCTGTGGTTTAACCCACAGTGCCACCCACCACCCACATCTGCTGATTAGCAAGGAGCATAAAGAGCTGTTTGACAGTGGAATGGACTCCCTTGGAATGTGGTGGACTATCCATTGGCGTTTTTTAAGAGGTTAGATGGCCACCTGTCATGGACGAATTAGTTGAGATTCCTGCATTGCAGTGGTTTGGACTAGACGGCCCTCAGAGGTACTTTCCAACAATACAATCATGTGATTCTATGAAAGAAACAGGGACGCAGGTGGCGCTGTGGTCTGAACCACAGAGCCTAGGGCTTCCCAATCAGAAGGTTGGCGGTTTGAATCCCTGCGATGGGGTGAGCTCCTGTTATTCAGTCCGTGCTCCTGCCCACCTAGCAGTTCAAAAGCACGTCAAAGTGCAAGTAGATAAATAGGTAACGCTCCGGCGGGAAGATAAACGGTGTTTCCGTGTGCTGCTCTGGTTCGCCAGAAGCGGCTTAGTCATGCTGGCCACATGACCCGGAAGCTGTCTGAGACAAATGCCAGCTCCTTCAGCCTGTAGAGCGAGATGAGCGCCACAACCCCAGAGTCGTCCGCGACTGGACCTAACAGTCAGGGGTACCTTTACCTTTTTATGAAAGAAACAGGAAAGAATAGAAACCCTGTAGGGTCCCCACCATTTCATCAGTGTCTCAGTCTTTATTTTTTAAAGGGCGTGGGAGGAAGGAGCCTGTTCACACAATCATAGGATGTTGCTGCTCAACCTATGATGAGTTAGCTGGGTGCATCAGACACCATGTTATAGAAATATGCTTCTGGTACACTTTCCTGCTGGCATGCCAAAGGCCAAATTCTGCTCATGCTGGTGGATGCATAAAACTGGCAAATCTCTAGACTTCTCGCATGCGGAGATAGGTTTGAGAAGGTCCGCAATTGTAACTGACAGAAAGTACAAAGGTTTGGGCTTCATCTTGAAATGGAGCTGAAAAGTGTAGATGGGAGTAGCATTTGTATCGCTTTCCTCAAACGTGGCCCTAACTTGTTCCCCATTTGAAGAGGCTTTTCGCCGTGCCCTCCCAAAACACGTGAGCAAAACATATTTAACGTTGTGATGATTCTTCAAGGAGGTTTGGCAGCTGGTAGATCAAACTGTGGGTCTTCCCTGCAAAATGTGTGTGGCATTTGTTCTGTGTGTTTTGTATTTCATTCCATCCTGGCCATGTTTCACCAGGTGCATACCTCTTAAGAGGAAAAAGATCACACCGGATCCAGCCTTGCACTGAAAGTTGGGATCTAGGGTAAATGTATGTCTGGGAGTGGCCGCTGAGACGATATAACACCGGTCTTGAAAGACCTTCATTGGCTCCCAGTACATTTCCGAGCACAATTCAGAGTGTTGGTGCTGATCTTTAAAGCCCTAAACAGCCTCTGCCCTGTATACCTGAAGGAGCGTCTCCACCCCCATTGTTCAGCCCGGACACTGAGGTCCCGCTCTGAGGGCCTTCCGGTGGTTCCCTCACTGCTAGAAGTAAGGTTACAGGGAACCAGGCAGAGGACCTTTTTGGTAGCCCTCCCATCAGATGTCAAGGAAATAAACAACTATCTGACTTTTAGAAGACAACTGAAGGCAGCCCTGTTTAAGGAAGTTTTTTTATGTTTGATGCTTTATCATGTTTTTAATAATCTGTTGGGGGCTGCCCAGAGTGGCTGGGGAGGCCTGACCAGATGGGTGGGGCACAAGTATTATTATTAATAATAATAATAATAATGGAAAACAGGAGAGAGGGTCATGGTATTTGAAGAGTTTCCAAAAGTACTACCAGCTAACCCCTGCTTACCACATGCATGCAAGTCAGGAAGAGTGTGTGCCTGTGTGCCTGTGTAGTGTATTTCTGAGTGTGATCACAGCTCTTTCCCACCATTCTGGGGAGTGATGTAAGCAACCCAGTGTCTAGGCTAGGGAGCACTGCACCACTCCCCTCTCCCCTCCCTGAGTCTCGCTCCCCGGCTCACACAGGCAGCACTTACTTCCAACACAGAGAGAGAAATGAGTCTGAAACTCAAGCTGAAGCCGGTGAGTGATGAGAGAAAACGGTTTGGAGGGGCTGGGTGCGTAGTATATGTTGGGGCTTAAACGTTGTTCTTTACACGGGGAGGACAAAAAAAACTTATAATGGAAGCTGGTCATAAGTCAGATTTTCAGGGGGGCAAGCATCCTTCATTTTCCATGCAAACCTCACTGCTGTTCTGGGCCCCTTCTGCACAGGTAGGATAATGAGTTGTCGCTATGCCAAGGCTCAGGTAGGCATCAGAATATCATCAAGAATTCATTGGTGATGATGCCTTCCTGCAGGGTGAGACTCAGTGCAAAAGGACAAGGGACTAAAGTCCTACCCCACCATTTGCCAAAACCCACAGTTATTAGATAAACCCCCGCCACTTATTTCTCTGCTGTGTGGCTCTCAGATTTTTCTAAACCTTTGAGCATTCGAATGAAGACACTTGGTGGGCAAAATAGCACTGGGTGCACACTTCCTGTGGCATTTGCTGCAAACTCCTCTAACTGTTTTAACTCATTTTTATAGCACTGTGTGGATAATGATATGGATGAGGGAGAACTTCGAGGCTGTTCACATTTAAAGGCAAATTTGTCCATGAAACAATATGAGAGCCAAAACAGCCATCCTTCAAAACTCGCACTTCTCTGAAATTTGCAGCGCAGTTCTCCAGCAAAGTAATGTGTACAAACATGCATAGAAATTGGGTAAATGTGCATGTGCATGTACATGTACCGGTGAAAGATAAGATGCGGAGATGGTGTGTTTTGGGGGGAAATTGCTTTGCAACATTGTGTATATCAGGCAAAATTGCATGCAGAAATTTGCACTAACCTGCTGACGAATTTTCATGAGGGCTTTGCTAGAAAAATAAATCTACAAACTGATTTGGAGATGTGGGGACCTGAACTTAAGGGTGGAAAAACGAGAAGCTGAGAGAAACCAAAATTGACACATTCACTCATCCCTATATTGCAACACACGTTTTCCCCGATTACATAGGAAATTGCTTGTTGCGGGGTCAACACTGTGAACATTATTCGGGTGTAGAGAGAGTTTATTCGGGTGTAGAGAGAGTTTAAGAAGAATCCCTTTTTAGAAACTACACATACTGATCAGGAAGTTCTGCTTATTTCTGGAGGTGACTGGGGAAGAGGGTTTGGGAGAGGAATATAAACATCTTATTCATAGTATCCCTGTAGGTAATGCCGTACAAACCCCAGAAATGCCTTCCTTTTTTTATGTGCTTCTAGGAGGATAATATTAGGTAGTAAAGGGGCATAGAGAAGATGCACAAGTTCTTTATGTTTCTGAAAGATTTAACCTGTTAAGAATGTTAGGAATAGTACTCCATAAATGAAAAAAAGAGCATTTGCTAAGAGGGCAAGGCAAGCTGAGCACTTCGGTGAAACTGTGCGCATTTGCAGAGGAGTGGGGCAAGAAGGAAGTCAAAAAGCAAAGACAAACCATTGATGAAATAATGCAATATGAAAACATTAAGAGAATGGAATTATGCCGCCTGGGTGTTTACTTACTGCTGGAGATGTTGAACATGCTGGTTATGACATCTGACCAATATATACCTGTACTAAAGAAAAGAAAAATGTCAGTAAAGAATAGAGTTTGTTTTAAAGGAAAATGCAAAACCATCCATTATTATTATTTTTTTTCAAGTCAATGTGGGGAAAAGGAAGCCATAGAGTTAGCAGGCAGTTTAATGGGCAGCAAGGAAACTTTGTGATGCCAGTAAATTTCACAAGTTGTGCCATGGTTCTTTTATGGGATTTTTTTATAGCTGCAGTTTGAAGTGGAAGACTAGCCCATCTCTCTTGCACCATTCTTCTCCTGAATCCCAAAGTTACTTCTACCCCCCACCGGGTAAAGGGTTTATATACAGTGGTACCTCGGGTTACAGACGCTTCAGGTTACAGACGCCACTAACCCAGAAATAGTACCTCGGGTTAAGAACTATGCTTCAGGATGAGAACAGAAATTGTGCTCCGGCGGCACGGCAGCAGCAGGAGGCCCCATTAGCTAAAGTGGTGCTTCAGGTTAAGAACAGTTTCAGGTTAAGAACAGACCTCCGGAACAAATTAAGTACTTAACCTGAGGTACCACTGTAAGTCTCTTTTCCTGCCGCATTAGTCTTGCACATCAAATACAGAATTGTAATTGAGAGAGAGAGAGAGACTCTTCCAAAACATCATGGTATCATAGTGCTTTAAATGTGCAGGGCGAATGTGGCCTAAATCTGGCAGGCTGCCTCATTGGTGCATATGTGCTTTTGCAATCCTGCAGCGGTTAAAACTGATGCAATGGTTCTTCACCCTTGCAGTCCCATATCAAGATCAGGGACTCTCATGTGTGTGTGTATTCCAATTCCAGGGAGCATGGGTGAAACAGTCAGGGTCTGTCTCTGTTACAGTGTGTCATGATGTAATTTCTCGGGCACCGCAAATATACAGGGCACGAGGCAAACCTCGCTGAAATCAATATGAGCCTTTCAGCCTGCTTCAGTGAGGTTTTTGTGTTCAGAATTTGGCTAACTCGTTATGAACATCTTGGATCTGTTGCCTGGCTTCCCAGACCTCCCTAACTCCCATCTCCAGGGTTTGTCACAGCACTTGCGCACTCAACCTTCCCACTGCCTCTTGGAACAATTGGATTTTGGTCACTTTTTCCTATTCCCTGGCCCCTCCCTCAAGAGCCACGTAGCTGGCCTCTTGTCTCTTGATTGGTGCTTTCCTCTCAATCCAGAGACCAGTGATTGATTGGTTTTGATTAATCTCTACCAGGCTACCAAATGCCCTTTGCAGTCCGATGTCTTCTGCATATGCGTGTATGCTTGTATGTGAGACTGAGAGAGGAGCCATCTCATTTTCATGGATGGGATCTGAACTTGACTGCAGACCCAACAGGGAGAAGTTATTTTACTCTTGCTGCATACCGGAGGAATAATCTACCTGCAAAATGCAGTGCAATGCTGTTTCTTCAGCCATTGCAGTGACACAACCTGTTTCTTAACACCCAGCAAGCTTTGTCACTCAGTATTTTTGTGTTTTCCTAAATTAATACTTAGGCTTCTCATCAGAGCATGTTGCCACTGCAAGGAGGGCTCATGTTCATGTGGAGAAGGATAGGATTTTTCCCGGTGCTCTGCGCCACCCTGGTTTGTTGCATATGTTGAGCAAAATGGGACTCATCAGGTACAGGGGTCCAGTGGCATAGTGTGGGTTGCCGACACCCGCAGTGGATTAGCTGCTGATGGTGCTGGAGGACCTCCACCAGAGCAAAGTGGGGCTATGGTGCACTGCCTGCCCGCACAGAGGGGAGCACGGCCAGCCGATGTGGCCCTTGGCAAGCAAATCCCCCTGATGCCTGCAAAGAGGAGTTCTGGGCCAAGCCACACTGCCTACTTCCATCTGTGCCCATTCGCTGTGGGCCTGAGCTGCTCTACTACCTTCGCCAGGGCGAGGCTCCCCTTGGAAGCTGGGGCCTGCATGGGGGCGCCTGGTTGTACCCCCTCAGAATTTTGCACCCAGGGCCATGGCCCCCTGCCCGCTCCCCACTACGCTACGCCGCTGCTGGGGTCACTCAACCATGAGTTGTAGTGTTGCACCAGCGTATCAAAATACCAAACAAATCAATATGGCCTTGCACAAGTAAGATGTGTGCAAAAATAGGTCAGGATTGTGGGCTAGAGGTAGTCATAGAGGATATTCTAGGTTGTTGGTAATCTTGAGTAACTAATCGTAAGCAGACCTTGTACTCATGCATGAATGTAAGTTCTTTCATTCTGAAATAAGAGGAAGGCAGTGTTAAAAAGTAAAGGTTAGCTCATAAGAAAAATTTGTATGAAGGCAAGGTGCCTCTGTTTCATCTAGGGATTCAGGCAAACCTGGGTAGCAACTGGTATTCCCCAGTGATGGGGAATCAGACATAGTTATGTTTCTTCTTCGCAGTAAGCTAAGCCCTTGTCCAATTCAATCAACACAGCACTAAAGGAGCCTCTCCTGGTTGTCTGCTACCTCCCTTTGCCTTCTGCCTTAAGACTCTTACAAGAGGGAGACTCTTGGCATTATGATCCCAGTGAGGCCCCCTCTTGAAATGACCGTGCTGTAAGATGCTGGATTCCCTCCTGGCAGACTGAAGGTGTAAATAGGCGAATAAACCATATTTCTTAAAGCTATGACAGTCTCTGCCACGTCTCAATTCTCCAAAGGAACACAGACCCTGGGTGAGTGCCTGGGCCCTTGTCGCCGTCCGGCATAAAGAGGGGAAGCACCCAACTTTCGTAATGGTATTCATGGTCAGAACAGCCTGGGGTTTTAACAGCTGGAGATGGATAACGCTGTTGTGTGTTCCTTGTGAACTTCCTGTGTTGTTCCTGAGCAGGTTGCTTTTCTTAGAATCAGACTCCAAGCCTTTCAAGTAAATCCAATCAGGAATAACTTTATTTAGGTCCACACTGCCTTCCTCCTCTCACTCACCTCTACGAAAAGTTCCTTCTCCAAGTACTTCGCTGAACCCAGGAACTATGTGCACACATCTATAGGATACAGACCGTGATGGGCAAACCTGTGGGATATTTCAGAAAGGTTTGCCATATGTGCTTGCTATACACCAATTTCTTGGGGCTTGGCGTTTACCCTCTCCCCCATCTCCTGAGCAATAAGAGACCACAAATTAAGCCTTTAAAATAAATGGAAAACATGGCTTTTTTCATAGTATTATAATTTGGTATTGCACTAATGTGGCTTTTATTGGATTGTTATAAATGAAAATTAATTTGTAAAATTATCAAACAAAAAAAAAGGAAAACAAATGTTATTTCATAAATCCACCTTGGACTACTGCATGACTCACTGCCCCAGCTGTTGTTCGCACCTTAAAAAATAATGCAATTGCCATGAAAAATGAATCTACAATTAGCTCTGCTTTTAAAGGTTAACTGGAGTTTTGCAAAGGGTATGTGAAACTCACTTTTGAGCTCTTGAGAATTTGGAGCCTTGAGACAATTGGCATAGCTTATAAACTTGCTCGCTGTTGCAGGAAGGTAGGTGCAATGTCTTAAACTAAGGAGAATGCTTACATTTTAGGAACCTGGTGACAGAGGGCCCATCCAAGCGGTTTCCCTCTCGTCCCATGCTTTCGAGGCATGGGTCCAAGTAGTTTTGTCTTTGCCCCACTGTTTTCCCCTGGAAAACCCACGGATTATTGCTAAATTGGAACAAATGGCCATCCGCGGAAAAACGGATTGCTGTTTGTTCCAATTCAGCGCTGAACCCCAGGTTTTCCACAGGGGAATGTGGCAGAGCAAAAACAAGGGTGGATGAGCCCTTAGATGAAAGGCTTGTTTTCACATGGGAGACTTAAGTCCGGTTTGCTGGGATTCTAACGGGAATGATAAATCTATACTGACAGACATATTGTGGTGTTAAAAGAAGACCCACCCTTTGCTAAGTCCTTTCTGGGCTTATGTGCCGAACTGGACTGTTGGAGCAACGGGTGGCCACGCCTCCACCCAAAACTTAAGTACCTTCTTCCAACAGCACAAGTGCACTGTCGGGCTTCTGGGAATTGGATCCCTCCCCCAGTGGCAGCAAATAAGCAGATAAAACAAAAGGAGTGTTCATACCAGTTTGTCTCTCGCTGTGATTGTTAAAGAAACTAAGGAATGCATATCTCTCTAGAAATGGCGTTGCTCCCAGTAAAGGTTTACCCCCTCCGTCCCCATTAATCTATGTCACTCCTACATCGGGTATTCTGAGCTTGCTGCTGCTGCGCTCTCTGTTCTATCACTCTCAAAGCCTGTCTAGTCTTAGGCAAAGAGGGTCAGGAATGCTTTCCAAGGACACTGAATCTGCCAGCTGTCTCTCTCCTGGTGTTTCCTCTTCCAGCTGCTTGTCACCCAGTATTTTCCAGCTTTTCCCCTCTGGACTATGCCCCTCTGCAAACCACTGTTCTAAATCAATACTGTCCTCCTGCCCTTGGGAAGGTTCAGGACGAGGGGGTGCAGCTCCCACCATTCCTCCTCAGTCCTGTCCCTGACACGCACACAAGATGCTACTCCTTCAACACAGAAGTTGTGCTGTTCCTGCCTCTTCAAGGCCCTCTTAGTCCTGGGGGACAATGGGGGTGGGGATGAAGGGGATTCTGCTGCCCCCTCCTCCAGGCACCATCTCTTCCTCCTAGTGCACCCTGTTCTCCCTCCCCTCTCTCCAACTGCTCAGACCCCTCCCCATCCGCACAGGAGGCACAAAACCCCATAAACGGCTACCTCTTCCACCCACTCTACTGAGCCCTGCCAGTCCCTGGCACTTTTGTATGGGAGTCAAGCCCTGTCCATTCCCTGCCTTTCTTACAAGAAGCACCAGCCCTCCCATTAGGCAGAGGGGGGACGTTGCCTCAGGCAGCAGGTGCTGGGAAACATGGAGCAGCAGCGAGATTTGAGAGGTTAGCAGTGTGCATGCCTTGCATCTCCTTAGCTAGCCTGTTCCTCCTAGATGCGGTAGAAGGCGCTGCTTCATCACCTCTTCTTAAAATTCAGCTTTTAGTCCCATTGGTACAAGGAATTGGAGCGGCACCGTCTTGTCCACCTTTGGCAGCAAAATGTCTTTGAGCTGGCCCTGCGTGCAAGTAGGCATTGGCTCACAAGGATGCCTTGTTCCAGAACTGTTTGGTCCTCCGAAAGGGAGGAGGAGGAGGAGGAAGGAGTGGTGTTGTGACATCAGATGCATTATGATGCTACTGCTTGGATGCAGAGCTCCCCTGAGAAAACATCCTGTCTTCTGTTTGGGTTCTTAAATACCCATAGAATTATAGAGTTGGAAGGGACCCGGAGGGCCATCTTGAGGAATCTCAATGCAAGTCCCCCATCCAATTCAATTCAAATCAAATATTTTTATTGTGGTCCATAGACCCACAAAACAGTTTCAAAACAAGATACAGTTAAAACAACCAAACAACAGGCAAAAGAGACCGAGGTAGTCGTTTTGTTACGTCTAGAGCAGGGGTTGGCAAAGTTTTTGTGGCTTGGGCCAGTTCACGGTCCCACAGATGCCGCGGTGGGCTGGAGTTTGTGCGCACGCACACGCAAACGCTATTTCTGGCGCTGCTTCTGGCACGGAGGAGGTGTACGCAGCTTCCCATTGGCTGCAGGAGCTTCCTGCAGCCAATGGGAAGCCGGCCAGTGTCATGGAAGGTGGTCCCCACTCTGCTCCGCACCAGTTTAGCGCGGCGCACAGGAGCCAACTGATCGGGCAGCGGGGGTCCCCGAGTGGGCACCGGGCCGGTTAAACGACCTCCATGGGCTGCTTGTGACCCATGGGCCTTAGGTTGCTGACTTCTGGTCTAGAGCATGGTGGTCTTTGTTTCTTGCGACCTCCGAAAGAAACTTTGCCACGGTCAGTGTATAATATCATTTGACCTATCCTCCAGAAGGTATTTAATATGGGAGGCTTCAGATTTTCCCGGCAAATTTGCTAGTAAGGGTTTGATCAGTCAGTGGCATAGCGTGGGTTGTCAGCACCCGGGGCAAGGCAAGTAATTTGCGCCCCCTAACCCGTGAGCCAGGTAGGGGCAGAGAGCTGCGAGTGCGAGCGAGTGCCCCCCCCCCAGATGTTGCGCCCGGTGCGGCTGGCCCTCCCTGCACCCCCCACGCTACACCACTGTGATCAGTTGATCCCTTGCTTGCTCATACTGCCCACAGTGAAGTAGGACATGGTTCATGCTGAGCTGTCCACAGGGAAAGAGTATAAGAGAAGCAGGGTCTGGTATGGTTTCAAATTGGATCGATTGCATGAACCCATCCAATTTGAAAACATACGAGACCCTGCTTCTCTTATACTCTTTCCCTGTGGAATAGCTCAGTCGGTAGAGTTTGAGACTGTAATCTGAGGATCGTGGGTCCAAAGGATTCCTGCATCGCAGACGGTTGGACTAGATGACCCTCACGGTCCCTTCCAATTCTACAATTCTATTATTCAGCTATCAGGAGGTCTGCTGCTGAAGCCTGCTTCTTTCACACACTTTGTTATCATGACCATAGGCTGTCAGCAGAGTGTCCTGTAAAACCCATGATCTTCCAGACTGAGATCACACTTTGCAGGGACCAGGCTGGACATCCTTGGCCAACTTCATTTTGAAAGGTTGGATTTGGGATTAAGCTAACATTGCCTGTTGCTTCCTAGCAGCATGCTCTGTTCTGAGCTGCACATTAACTCCCCGCTCATGCCATTTGCCATTGATTCATATTACACTTAGCACATTATTTGAGGACGGTTCAGTAGAAAGCTTATAAATTATTGTTGCTTGCTGCCTCAGTCTTCGAACGGTGCGAGAGTCCCGGGTTCCAGGCACTTACCCAGGGTTCATGGTTCCTTTTGGAAATGAGGCACAGCAGAGACTGTGGTGTCTTTATGATATATGGTTTATTTACACACACCGGCTCCCTCGGCCAATAAAGCGAGATGAGTGCCGCAACCCCAGAGTCGGCCACAACGGGACCTAATGGTCAGGGGCCCCTTTACCTTTACCTTCACACACACACAACCTGAGCCTATGATGTAAGGGTTTGCAGCATCTCTGCCTTTCCAGCTTGCTGCTTTTTCCCTCCAGTTTCTAGCGCTCATAACTGCAAACTCTGCTCTAAACCCCAGCTTTTGCCCTGCCCACTAACTAAGTGAGCACAGAGCCCTCTTTCCTTTTGTTCTCTGAATGGCCCATCACCCAGGCAATCGCCTCAACAGGTAGCTAGCCTCGCTTATATATTAACATTTGCTGAATCCAGGGGTTCAGGAAGCTAGCCTGGCTTGGTTAGCTTCAAACACTTACTGGATCCAGGGATCTGAGGGGTTCGGCACCCACAAACTTATAACACTATATAGAGCATTGATGCAGGCATTATAGGCCTACAATAAAGTAAGAACCTGCATAATTACTTACATGGGTACATACACCATAAAAGCACATTTAAGTTTTTTAAGTGAGTAACACCTTTTTTACTTGATTGGAGTGTTCTGTCTTGACACCCCCACTTGTCAGAGCAGAGATGGACTTGCAAGGCAAGTTACCCGATAGGTAGTGGCAGCTGTATAGGATGTGGAGGCAGTGGCGTAGCTTGGAGAGGAGCAAAAGGGTGGTTGCCCTGGATGCAAAATTGTTAGATGTGCAGAATTTCAACACCCAGTGCTGCCTTAATACAGCTCCTCCGTGTGAACCAGGAATTAACCTATCCCAACAATGGAACAACTCTTATTTTCATCTCTGTGGCTGTGATCTCCTGGGTGACGCAGACGCCGTTAGGCATACTCCAGCTGTTTTCCTCCCTCCCTCCCTCCCTCCCCACTTCACATGGTCCCGGGCATTGGTAACCCATGCTATGTCACTGTGTGGATGTGTGTACAAAGTCCTCTGCCTACCTCAGCCAAGGGATTCCTCACCAGAAGAGGGCCAGCAGGAGCATGTCTTACATCAAGCCTGGGTCAGGCTACACATTGGGACAAGGGTCCTGTAGCAAGACTGCAACAAGGAGGGGCTGTTCACACCCAAGGTTAGTTCTGCCTCTGACTTTGAAGCTGAATGGGTGCCCAGCCCGAGGGACAGGTCATGTGTTAGATGGAAACCAGGTCCATCTGGAGATGTACCCAATCACAGGCAAGGACCCATCCAGTTTAATGGTTTCCTCAGGAGTAAGGCCCTTCTCTCAAGGAGGCATCTGGAGGGAAGGGAGCTGATAGTAGTCAGCTGAAGGTGGGGATGTGGCTGCAGCAGCTCCAGTTCAGAAACCCCAGGGCTGGACAAGCTGCGGAAGTGATGGCTGTGTATTAGCTCTCTCTGTGCCTGGCCTGACTTTGGACTGCTCGGTGATGGAGGTTGAGTGTGCTGGGGCTGTGTAAGGCCTATCCGCCTTACAAAGTTGTGACGATTGCTTTGAGGTAGGTGAAAACCCAAATGGCCGTGCCAATTTTCCAGATGGGAAAAAAACCTGCCCGGCCCCTAAAACAAACGTTAAATAAGTTGGAGTTCTCGTTATTAAATATACCAAGAAAAAAGCACACCATTGAATACATCAAAACAGGGCCCTGTCTTGGTTTCTGATCCATAATTGATTTCTGACTTCTGCTCAATGAGTGAAACTAAGACCTCCACGTCGAATCTGACTATGGACTAACATGAACTTATCTCTACTCATAAACTCTTATTTCTAATTCTGTAATGAATTATTGTGTTATACATATCTTTATGAGTTTGAGTTTGTGATCTCTATTTGAGTTTGTAATCCTTGTCAGAATACATACTTTTGAATGGATTAGTTTTTGTTACTATTGACTATTGATTTGCGAGTAGGGACCACTCCCACTATTGAAACTTGAGTTCTTGGTGTGCTTTTTTCTTGGTGTGCTTTTTTCTCTTTTGGTGTGCTGAGTTCTTGGTGTGCTTTTTTCTCGGGCCCTAAAACAGGCGACTGACTTTGTCCCTAGCAAGGTCGTACCATCCGCAAAAAAAAAAACCCTAATTTGTGGGAGGGTGGGTTAGGGTTGAGTGTGCTGGGGCTGTGTGTCCCCATCATGAGTTCACTGGCTCCCACCATGTGGCACCTGCGTATGAGTGCCCTCAGAATGACTGACAGAGCAGCAGATGTGACAAGAGCCAACTGTGTGGGAGTCATCCTCCACCCAAGCAAGCACTTTGAACTTCCTGGATAAGAAAATGGAAGGTTTTCACAAAGTTGGTTTGCTCCTTGACCTCACTCTTGTGTGTCTTCAAGCATTCATCCGTTTATTTCACTTGAAAGGGATGCAGGAGAAATATGGGGAAGTGAGGAGAAAGGGAGAGCCAATGGCTGCGCTGCAAAAGGAGCATTATCCTTTCAGTTACGTTATTGATTTTTCAACATTTATAAACTGCCTTCTGTGCCGATTCCAAGGCAGCTTGCCGCCTTAAAAGACCATCAATAAACACAACGCAGAACCAATAAAAACAAATTACAAGAAGGGCAGATTAAAATGCAGCCATGAAGTCAGCAAGCAGAACAGTTCTCAAGGCCCAGGTATCAATAACTCTCAGTGGCCTAGGTGAATAAATAGGCTTTCAAGAGTTGGCAAACAAAGTTCGTGCCCTCTTTATTCCCAGGCTTGGCAAACCCCCAGGATGCACCAAATACCTGGAGAAGTTCTGTGTTCTGCAACTTTTGAACGTGCTTTTTTGACAGAAAATGTCCTTGCTAGTATAAATACAGTGAGTGTGAAATTATTAGATGTGAAGTTAAATGCATGATTGTATTTGAGAAGTCTAGATTTTTGCAGTGCAAGAGAAGATGATCAGGATCATGGTGAGAGGATTGAATACTTTTTCTTCCTGTCGTGGTCCCCATGAAAATCTACCCCACCCCACCTCAGTGACTTATTAGTCCTGGAAAGGAATTTTCCATTGGCACTTGTGGGAAAACCCATTGCCTCCCCTAGCCCCCATCTGGGCATCGGACAGAAGCCACTTCTCCTGGATCCTTTCAACAGGATACCCTTAACCATGGAGGGGCAGGCAGAGGCTACAACCTCCCCTCCAACCAAGACTAGGCCTACCCAGTGCCTATCCGCCTTACAAAGTTGTGACGATTGCTTTGAGGTAGGTGAAAACCCAAATGGTGGTGCCAATTTTCCAGATGGGGAAAAAACCTGCCCAGCCCCTAAAACAAACGTGAAATAAGTTGGAGTTCTCGTTATTAAATATACCAAGAAAAAAGCACACCATTGAATACATCAAAACAGGGCCCTGTCCTGGTTTCTAATCCATAATTGATTTCTGATTTCTGCTCAATGAGTGAAACTAAGACCTCCACGTCGAATCTGACTATGGACTAACATGAACTTATCTCTACTCATAAACTCTTATCTCTAATTCTGTAATGAATTATTGTGTTATACATATCTTTATGAGTTTGAGTTTGTGATCTCTATTTGAGTTTGTAATCCTTGTCAGAGTACATACTTTTGAATGGATTAGTTTTTGTTACTATGGACTATTGATTTGCGAGCAGGGACCACTCCCACTATTGAAACTTGAGTTCTTGGTGTGCTTTTTTCTTGGTGTGCTTTTTTCTCTTTTGGTGTGCTGAGTTCTTGGTGTGCTTTTTTCTCGGGCCCTAAAACAGGCGACTGACTTTGTCCTTAGCAAGGTCGTATCATCCGCAAAAAAAACCCCCCTAATTTGGGGGAGGGTGGGTGGAAGAACTGGCACTGCAAGAGAGAGGGTGAAAGGCCCCACAGGCCGGGGATTTATCCCATTATTGGTCAGTTGTTCCTGTGCCCAGGCCAGCGCCCCCAAATTCATGCCGCCATTGACTGATTTGGCAGCAGGAGGGTGATCTGGTCTGCAATAGACCAGTTCACAATGAAAGCCCCGGGCCCACCTGCAAAGCCACCTACCTAAGGAGGGGCAAACCGACTTGCAGTCAATAAAACACCCATCAGGGAGATGTGGTAAAATGGAAGCCATTTTGAGGCATGTTTGAGTCAATCACCTGGCTGTGGGTCCAGGCTACAGACCTACAAAGCCTCAGGCGTGTTTGCATGTTTCCCCTCAACTTTGTCTCATGAGAGACCATGGCTATCTTTTGTGTGCTGTGTCTTTGTTGTTCCACATTGCTAAGCTTTGGTTCTGCGCGTGTGGTTAGATGGTACAGTAGAGTTCATATTGGTGGCTAGGACACAAATAGACCATGGTGTGTTTTTCTTCTGCTTGCTATCTTGACCGCAGGCTCCTGAGGCTGTATATGGCCAGGGTGCTTGTTACGGGAGAGAGATCTGGGTTCTATTTCTGATATCATTCCCTTTCTCCACCTAGAGGAGGTTTTGCTTTCCAGAGAGGACTTAAAAAAAAATGTATTTTATTGGTTTTCCCACAGTAAAACAGTAAACACAAACAAAACAAAACAAAAACATGTCAATTTGTCAGTTACATCCAGAAAGAACATCCCCATCTTCTGGGAGTAATTTTTTAAACCAGATTGGGTTGGATTTCCCTAGTGAGCTACCAATGTGATCATTGGCGCCAACTCCTAGGGGCTAAGGTCCCTTCGGCGCCATAAAATATTTGAGGGGGCCGCCACCAAAAGTTGGTGGGAATTGCCATTCAAATGTTGTGTGTGTGCCGTGTCTTGTGATTGATTATGTGGGGCAGGGTTTACCTGGGCCCCACCAATATTTTATTCAGCAAACTGTTCCAGCAGGGGGCCAGTGCACTGTCCCTCAGACCTTGTGGGGGGCCGGACTATATTTTTTTTTGGGGGGGGAATGAACAAATTCCTATGCCCCACAAATAACCTAGAGATGCGTTTTAAATAAAAGGGCACATACTACTCATGTAAAAAACGCTGAATCCTGGACTGTCCGTGGGCTGGATTTAGAAGGCGATTGGGCTGGATCCGGCCCCCGGGCCTTAGTTTGGCAACCCATAACTATCCTTTCCTGCTTTGTTCACCAGGACTCCCATCTCTTTTCCTTGCAAATGGTTTATTCCCTTCACACAGATACTTGGGTGTGTGCTTCTGCAGGGAGTGGGGAAAAGGAAGAGGCTAACTAAATCCCACTCCCTGAAACAAGATAGAACCAAAATGCACCTGTCTTTCAATATTTACCCTTTTCCAAATTTCGGTACACAGTTCTCCAACTGCATACAAAAACCTGCGTATTTTGTTCATAAAATATGAACATACAAAAGTGTGTGTTGTTAGGGGAAATGGTTTGCAGACATGTGCATACGTGGCAAATTTGTGTACAAAACTGTGTATATTAGGGGAAACTCACATGCTGGTGGATTTTCATGAGGAGTTCTTGTTGTTTTTAATTGCAAACTGATGTAGAAATGTAGTAAACTGAACCGGAGATTGGAAAAAAGAGAAACTAACAGAGCCATCCATCCAGAGGGTGCAAACTGGCCTCCATACTTCCATTCAGGTGAATTTCCTGAGCAGCGATATTTGGGATCATAGCCAGCAAAGGTCCCGAGGACTTGGTATATGGCAGAAAGTTGCTGGGGAAGCTGCAGGGATGACTGCCGGTGTCGCTGTGTTAGTTTTTGTGACTAATGACGTCTTTGTGCCTTTGAGTTTGCTACTGGAAGAAAGTAGGTCAGATCACAACCGCCATGTGGTTATGGAAGCAGCTGTGGTACTGGGACCAAAAGACGGATCTACTAATCTGGCTTGGGGTGGATGGCTGCAGGAACATACCCAGGGGTTGGCTAGGTTGACCCCCACCAAAGGCGCAGGCCAAGGGGGCAAAAATACATTTCTGGGTGGCTGTTGTTCTAATAGGTAAAAAGAAAAAGGTAAAGGACCCCTGGATGGTTAAGTCCCATCAAAGGCAACTATGGGGTTGCTTTCAGGCCGAGGGAGACAGTGTTTGTCCACAGAAAGCTTTCTAGGTCATGTGGCCAGCATGACTAAACCGCTTCTAGTGCAACAGGACACCGTGACAGAAATCAGAGCGCATTCCCGCTGCAGTGGTACCTATTTATTTACTCTCACTGGCATTCTTTTGTACTGCTAGGTTGGCAGGAGCTGGGACAGAGCAAGGGAGCTCACCCCACTGTGGGGATTCTGTTGGGTACCCTTGGGCCAGTCACACTTCTTTGAAGTCTCTCAGCCCCACTCACCCCACAGAGTGTTTGTTGTGGGGGAGGAAGGGAAAGGAGAATGTTAGCTGCTTTGAGACTCCTTCGGGTAGTGATAAAGCGGGATATCAAATCCAAACTCTTCTTCTCTTCTTCTAAATGTTAGAATGGAAAATAAGATTTTTTTTTATTTTAAAAAAATGGTGAAGAAGCAGTCCATTCTTATGGCCCTCACAGACATTCTTATGGCCCTTTTCTACACACAGACACATACCGTATTTTTCGCTCTATAAGACGCACCAGACCACAAGACGCACCTAGTTTTTGGAGGAGGAAAACAAGAACAAAAATATTCTGAATCTCAGAAGCCAGAACAGCAAGAGGGATCGCTACGCAGTGAAAGCAGCAATCCCTCTTGCTGTTCTGGCTTCTGGGATAGCTGCGCAGCCTGCATTCGCTCCATAAGACGCACACACATTTCCCCTTACTTTTTAGGAGGGAAAAAGTGAGTCTTATAGAGCAAAAAATACAGTACTTCGTTGCTGTTTCCCACTATTTGCTCTTGATCTACAAGTGTATGTCAGATTCCAAAGACTGGAACACACACACACACCCAGTGCAGGACACAGAAACTGTTGTTGTTGCTTAGTCGTTTAGTCGTGTCCGACTCTTCGTGACCCCATGGACCAGAGCACGCCAGGACAGAAACTGTACTACGGTGCAAATGTGCCTGTTTTATATGGATCCTCACAGCTGCCATCTATGGTTCACATCACTCACTGATGAGCATTCAACCGTGGAACAGTCTCCCTCAGGAGGTTGCGGACTCTCCTTCCTTGGAGGTTCTTAAGAAGAAGTTGGATGGCCACCTGTCCTAGATGGCTTAGCTGAGATTCCTGCATTGCAGGAGGTTGGAATCTATGACCCTCGGGGTCTCTCCTACAATTCTATGATTCTGTGATGTCTGTTTTTCCTGGCAGGTCCTGTCCCTGGGAGCCGATGTCCTCCCTGAGTACAAGCTGCAGGCACCCCGCATCCACCGATGGACCATCCTGCACTACAGCCCCTTCAAAGCCGTGTGGGACTGGCTGATCCTCCTGCTGGTCATCTACACGGCCGTTTTCACACCCTACTCTGCCGCCTTCCTGCTGAACGAAGAGCAGGAGGAGAATCTCTCGGACTGCGGCTACTCATGCGATCCACTCTACATCATTGACCTCATTGTAGACATCATGTTTATCGTTGACATCATCATCAACTTCCGCACCACTTATGTCAATATCAACGATGAGGTAGTAAGCCACCCAGCAAAGATCGCCATCCACTACTTCAAAGGCTGGTTTCTCATCGACATGGTGGCTGCCATCCCCTTCGACTTGCTCATCTTCCGCTCTGGATCAGATGAGGTAAGGCGGACAGCGGTTTTATTCGTCCACGCTATTTTGCCTTCACATTTTGGAGAAAAGTTGGGTGCACACACTGGAACTGTGAAGGAGTGTTGTTCTGAGAGAGATGTCCCCATACTTAGGGGGTGGGGACAGGGGTGGGACAGAGCTGGCTGTACACATATCCCCCGTGGATCTTTAGGGGGATCACAGAAATCTTGTGTGGAAAGGAGCTCTTGTTTGTCAAGAGTTCTCTAGGCTTCAGCGTGAAGGGCACCTAACACACTTACAGTGGTACCTCAGGTTACATACGCTTCAGGTTACATACGCTTCAGGTTACACACTCCGCTAACCCAGAAATAGTGCTTCAGGTTAAGAACTTTGCTTAGGATGAGAACAGAAATCGTGCTCCGGTGGCGCAGCGGCAGCAGGAGGCCCCATTAGCTAAAGTGGTACCTCAGGTTAAGAACAGTTTCAGGTTAAGAATGGACCTCCGGAACGAATTAAGTAGTTAACCGAGGTACCACTGTTCTTTACTTTTTAAAATAAATTTTATTAGATTTTGTAAAAAATATTATTTACAAAGATTATTATCAAATATCTTTTTTGTCCAGACTAAAACAATAATGTAGATAAAACATAGATCCAGAGGAAAAGAAAGAAAAAAAGGTGGGGAGAAAGAGAAAGAGATAGAAATAGAGATAGAGATAGAAGAAGGATTTAAAGAGAGAAAGAAAGAAACTAAAGATTCTTTGTCTATCAGCTGTATATAAACATTATTCAACACATCCACTCCAATATAACACCCAGCAAGACTACTTTCTATAAACCAACATTATCTTCAGCCTTCAAACCCAAATACCATTATTTATTTTTCTTTTTCACGCAAAAAGTCTGTGAGAGGTTTCCAATCTTTAGTAAATGTTGACAATGACTTTTCTTTGATTAAACATGCCATTCTTGCCATCTCAGCTAAGCCTAATAATTTCAGTAACCATTCCTCCATGGTTGGTAACGATGAGTCTTTCTATCTTTGGGCATATAAAACTCTCACCACCGTAATCACATATTGTAAAGGTAAAGGTACAGGGACCCCTGACCGTTAGGTCCAGTCGTGGCCGACTCTAGGGTTGCGGCGCTTATCTCGCTTTATTGGCCGAGGGAGCCAGCCTACAGCTTCCGGGTCATGTGGCCAGCATGACTAAGCCGCTTCTGGCAAACCAGAGCAGCCATTTACCTTCCTGCCGGAGTGGTACCTATTTATCTACTTGCACTTTGACGTGCTTTCGAACTGCTAGGTTGGCAGAAGCAGGGACCGAGCAACGGGAACTCACCCCGTCGCGGGGATTCGAACCGCTGACCTTCTGATCGGCAAGCCTAGTGTCCTTAAATACATACTATACAGCAATCCAAATTCCCAGATCCATTGGCTGGAGGGGAATAGGATGTGGCAGGAGTGCCTCTCTTCCAATGGAGAAGAGCTTCACAAGTGAGGAGACACATGGAGGTTCCTGATATCCTCATACAAATAACATTGTGCAGCCTCCACATATTGTGTCTTTATCAGCAAGAGCTGGCATTAGACGCTGGAACAAGGCACTCTGGGGATGGGGCAGAGACAGGACCAAACTGCCTTCATTCATCTGAGAGGCCACAGGTTGGTCTCATCACCAGCAATTCCAACTTGGAGATGGTAGAGTTAATCCCTCATCCCCCAGTGGTTTCAAGGGGGAAATTTTACAAAGCAGAGATCCATTGGGACAAAAAAATGACAGGTCCCCATTTCCTGCCCTGGCCAGCATGGGAAAATAGGGCTTTGGAATTGATGGTCAATGCACAACTTCACTTGCCGCTGCCACCATGCTGAGGAATGCTCTGCTGCCAACTAGCTATATTTATATAAGGCCATCCAATGACATTTTTTTTCTCTAAGGGGCTCAAAAACATAAAATGACATGATAAAATTAAAGCGCAGGTCCAATAGCTGAATATCAACACCATAACTTGCAGCCTAAATGTTTGCAATAGAGAGGAGAGCAAAACCAGATGAGAAAATAATTACAAAATGGCAAAAACAGGTACAGTGGTACCTCAGGTTACATACGCTTCAGGTTACAGACTCCGCTAACCCCAAAATAGTACCTTGGGTTAAGAACTTTGCTTCAGGATGAGAACAAAAATCGTGCTTCGGTGGTGCGGCGGCAGCAGGAGGCCCCATTGGCTAAAGTGGTGCTTCAGGTTAAGAACAGTTTCAGGTTAAGAACGGACGAATTAAGTACTTAACCCGAGGTACCACTGTATGTCGGTTTTTAAAGGCCTGAGATAATGACAGAAGTTTTCCCCTGGTGCCAGAATGGCCAGAGAGGCATTCCACAAGTGGGGAGGGGGGGACCTTCTTTCTCTATTGAGAAAGAAGGCGCTTATCCTGTTAGCCACCTACTTCACTTCACTTTGGTGGGGGGAATCCGACACAAGGTTTGGGAGCAAGGTTTGGGCAGCCCTATATGCAGGAGAATGCAAATTTCCAGGTATCCTGTTCCCAAAGTTACATGCCAGTTACAGTGGTGCCCCGCAAGACGAATGCCTCGCAAGACGGAAAACCCGCTAGACGAAAGGGTTTTCCGTTTTGGAGGTGCTTCACAGGACGAATTTGCTATGGGCTTGCTTCGCAAGACGAAAATGTCTTGCGATTCCTGGGGTTTTTTTTTCGCTCCCCACCCCCTTTTTCTAAGGCACTAAGCTGCTAATAGCCTTTTAGCAGCTAATCCGCTAATCCCTTAAGCCTTTAATAGCCGCTAATAGCGCTAATCCGCTAATGGGCTTGCTTCGCAAGACGAAAAAACCGCTAGACGAAGAGACTCACGGAACGGATTCTTTTCGTCTTGCAAGGCACCACTGTATATCAGTAGAACAAAGCGGCTTCCAATCATCCACACTGCTCTGCTTACCTGGAGGACGAGGGGGAGGGGCTAAAATGAGGGGAGGTCAGCATGGTGTGGGCACAGCAGCAGGAGTACTGGGTTGGCTCCACCCCTGCTTTGCCCTTCCCCATCTCCCTCCAGCTAAACACGGCAGTGTGTCCGGCAGGAGGTCAGGAGTGCGGTCCTATGGTCTATGGATAGGAGTAGCAAAGCCTTTGGGGACCTCTGGAACCTGTAAATGGTTTCAGGCAGAAAGACCAGAATTCAGTGAAAATCTGGCACCATTTTTAAAAAATGTAAGTTTATCCATGGTTGTTGTGTGTGGTTTTTCCCCTGTTGGAAAGAGCCCTAAAACTCCCAAAAGTGTAGATTTGGGGTTCAAGGAGTATCATAATAAAGTCTGCACACAGGTGCATTAAGAAATGGAGGGGAAATAAATGAAGTGGAGCTTATAATACACTTCACTTTAGGAGAAAGAAAACACCACAGTGACTGTAGAGTAATGGTTTCTGGGGGGTTTTCAATTTTTTTAAATTAATTTTCCACATTTATAACAAGTATAACATATGAAAAACATAAAACAAAACATCTTACAATACTAAAAGAAAAAGAAAAAAGAATATAAACAGTACTTCCAAAATCCAAGTTGACTTTCATTGTAGTCTGACTTCGCAATTCCCCCCAACTGAATTTCATTGTACCTCCTTTGTAACAGTTCCCCAAAATCCTCTTTCTAATATAATTAACTCCTGTAACTAACTACCTTCATCTCTTTTCTTTTTTAACTTAAATCCATATTACTATACAACGTTCTTGTTTCAGTCCTAGGCCTATCAGATACTTTCAAGTATCTTCTAATTATCTTATATTACAATATTTAACTAAATAGTCTTTAAATTTCTTCCAATCTTCTTGGTACTCCTTTCTGATTGCGGATTCTTCCAGTCAGGTCAGCCAGCTCCAAAAACTCCAACATCTTCACCTGCCATTCTTCTAAAGTAATGGTTTCTGTTTTGGTGTAGTCATGGTGCTTCTTGCATTACAGTTTTCAGATTCAACACCTTCCTGTCACTCTCACACTTTTTTAATTGCAAATAGTGTTTGTCAGGGAACTGCCATCGGAGCCAGAGGGAGAGGGAGGGCTCCAGAGGGATTCCGGAGAGCGTCCCGGGAGGGAGAGAAGCAGCACATCTTCTGGGGAAGGAAATCAGCGTAGCACCAGTGGAGGAGGGGGGCAGATGGGGGAAGCGGAGAGGTGGCTCCAGGACTCCTCGCCGGGGACCAGCGGGGAGAGCACGGGTCCTCCGATGCCCACACCCTCCCTGCGCAGAAGGCTTCCACTCAGGGAAAGTAGGCGGCGACTAGGCGTCAAAGAACTTTTATGCTGGAAGAAGTTCAAGAAACGCCCACTGACGGATTCTGCCAGCGATTGAGACAGCCACGGGTGAGTGGCTGTCCAGACAGAAAGGGTTCAATCAGGCAACCCACCCAGGTGTGGCGCCGATTTACGCACGAGCAACCCCTAGAACCATTACAGTGTTCAAATGTCTTGTTACCCTTCTTTCTTTCTTTCTTCATCCCTTCTCCAGACAACCACCTTGATAGGGTTGCTGAAGACAGCGCGACTCTTGCGCCTGGTGAGAGTTGCCCGCAAGCTGGACCGCTATTCCGAGTACGGGGCCGCTGTGCTCTTCCTGCTCATGTGCACTTTTGCCCTCATCGCCCACTGGCTAGCCTGCATCTGGTACGCCATTGGCAACGTGGAGCGGCCCTACATGGAGCATAAGATTGGGTGGCTGGACAACCTTGGCGACCAGATCGGCAAGCGCTACAACGACAGCGACCTCTCTTCTGGCCCCTCCATCAAGGACAAATACGTGACAGCCCTATACTTCACCTTCAGTAGCCTCACCAGCGTGGGCTTTGGCAATGTCTCCCCCAACACCAACTCCGAGAAGATCTTCTCCATCTGTGTCATGCTGATTGGGTGTAAGTGCTTCTGAGCCCTTCCCTTGACCCAGGGGTGACGGAGGATTTTCCTGCCTGGGTCACATTCCTTTCTGAATATAAATTTTACCTGCTCCCAGTAGACTTTCCATCTGGGAAATCAAGAGTCACTGTAAGAAGTTAAGGACTTATCCCAGCCAGGCAAAAAAGATTTCTGAATTAGCATATGCATATATCTACACATGGGACACGGGTGGCGCTGTGGGTTAAACCACAGAGCCTAGGACTTGCCGATCAGAAGGTCGCGGTTCGAATCCCCGTGACGGGGTGAGCTCCCGCTGCTCGGTCCCTGCTCCTGCCAACCTAGCAGTTCGGAAGCACGTCAAAGTGCAAGTAGATAAATAGGTACCGCTCCGGCGGGAAGGTAAATGCCGTTTCTGTGCGCTGCTCTGATTCGCCAGAAGCAGCTTAGTCATGCTGGCCACATGACCCGGAAGCTGTACGCCGGCTCCGTCGGCCAATAAAGCAAGTTGAGCGCCGCAACCCCAGAGTCGGTCACAATTGGACCTAATGGTCAGGGGTCCCTTTACCTTTACCTTTATATCTACACATAGCAATTGTTATGCAAATATGTGCCCTTTCCCCCCTCCCCTTTCCCTTTTGGTGATGAACAAGGGACCAAGAACTCTCTCCAAACATCTGTGATTAAACTTTGGTGCAGAAGTAGCCAGTACTCTCCAGATGTTATAGGGCTACAGGGTCCATCATCCCTGACCATTGGTTATGCTGGATGGGGCTTCGACAACATCTGGAGGGGAACAGGTTTTGCAGCTCTGCCTTACGTTAATAGTAGACATTTTCGAATTGAGATGGTGGAAGTTGGTTACCCTTGGTTTAGGCTTCCAGATCAGGCAGCATGGCTCCCAAACAAACATGAACACTGAGTACTTCAATCTTTAAAAAAATGATCCACCATCTCTCTTAGTGTTCACAAGTGATCTCCTGATGAATCTGTGAGCGCTCAGGGCAGTGTCATCAGTAAAATATTGTAGGCAATACATGCCTATAATGCATGTTGAGGTGGGGCTCAAACACTTCACACTCGGGTACCACCATCCCAAAGAATGGTCCCTTCGCCCCTTAACGCTTACCCATGTCCTCTTGTTTCAGCTCTCATGTACGCCAGCATTTTTGGCAATGTCTCTGCCATCATACAGCGCCTGTACTCGGGCACGGCTCGCTACCATACCCAGATGCTGAGGGTGAAGGAATTCATCCGCTTCCACCAAATCCCGAACCCGCTGCGCCAGCGGCTTGAGGAGTATTTCCAGCATGCTTGGTCCTACACCAATGGAATCGACATGAATGCGGTGAGTCAGAGATGATGTAGGTTGTGTAGCAACCTTGGAGATGAGAGATTGTTAGCTATGTAACTGGACAGCTCAATAGACAGCCTAAGCTAGGTAGATAGGTTTCTGCAAATTTCAGAATACACCTGGATTTTACCCGGGTTCCTTCCTTCACAAGATTGGCCGGAACTCCTTGGCTGTCCAGTCTGCCTCCCAAAGATCTCATAAAGTACCATATTTTTCGCTCCATAAGACACACTTTTTTCTTCCTAAAAAGTAAGGGGAAATGTCTATGCGTCTTATGGAGCAAATGCATGGTCCCTGGAGCCGAATTGCCCATGGGCGAAAAGCAGATCATGCAATGTCGCAAAAACGTGGTTACAAAGCACGGGTCCACATGGATTCTCAGGATTTTTGCATTGGGCTACCCCAAACTCACAGTCAAATCACATGTCTGTGGCCACAGCATGAACCACAAAAATCATACATCCACTGTTTCGTTCCGAATATTTCTTTTCCTCTAAAAACTAGTTGCGGTCTTATGGTCAGGTGCGTCTTATGGAGCGAAAAATACGGTATATTCTGATAAAGTGTAATACTTGACAGCCAGGGCAGAAAATCCTCACAAGTCTGACAGCAAAAAAATAAAGCAATATTTATTTATCAGTCAAAAACAGAAGACTGTGTGTGGTGGGGTGTCCTCTGTGGTTTGGTGTTGAGAAGAGGAATTCTTTACATTTCCACCCTGCTTTTTCACTTCAGAGAAAGCACCCCAAGGCAGCTAAGGGGCAAATGCTTGGTCTCAGAGATTGCCACTTGAAGGACTGTGTTGTAAATTGTACATTTATGCATGCAAATCAGATACGTTTGTTGACCCTTAAAAGATGAAGAAGTCTGGCGATAGCATCCAAAGTACAATCCTACGTGTGTCTACTAAAAAGTAAGCCACGCTGTGTTTGCTTATTTGCTTTAAGCATTTTTATGCTGCTCTTCAATCAAAAAAAGACCCCCCCCCCCCAGGGCAGCTTACAGACCAATGAACAAAAAAGAAAGAAAATGAAAGAAAGACAGTCCCTACAATAGGGACAGGCCTACAATAAAAAGGCATGGGGCAAAATTTAAAAAGAGAGGAGGAAAGAAGAGGAAAAATGCAAACTCCATAAAAACTAGTTCTTAAAGCTCCAAAGTTGTTACAATGGCCAGCTGGGATGAAAACTGACCCAATGGCCTACTCAGTTAGAATTCTTTCCAGCTTTTGTAGGGCAGAAGATTTAAAATACTAAATATGATATATTATACATGATTTAATACAAAAGTTTATAAAAAGTGCATACGGCAAGCACCACCTTAGAAAGCGTTCACCCTTCCCTTCTACAGGTATGCGTCTTACAACATAAATCTTGTGTGCAAAATTGGCAGATCAGTTAATCAACCAAAACTCATGTACTCAATCCGTTAAAAATCATTTCATCGAACTGCAGCTCTCCCATTTTTTAATCAATAAAATAAAATTAAGTTACAAAGGAAAGGCTTATTAAACTGTTTTTCTATCGGATGTAAATTGGAAGTTTGGAAACAATGGAATCTGCACGTGTCCTAAAACCTTTAAATGGTTGCGTTTGTACTCATTGTAGGGACAAGCCTATGATGTGTTTTGTATGGATCGAGGCTGAATTCAGAGGCCGTTTGCCTACAAAACTGCCTTGATACCTGGTCGGCCTCTATTGCGCAAGCATCGTGTTTGGCAGCAGCGTAGTAAAGTCTGAAATGGTGTGTGAAGTAAGATGCAAGATGGTTTCAGTATGTGTGGAACTCAGCCCAGATCATAGCTGTCAACCATCCCTTATTTGGCGGGAAACTCCCTTATCCCTTATCCGTGTCCCGCTGCTGTCCCTTATTGATGATGTCCCTTAAATTTCCCGGGTTTCATGCTCTCCCGGCTCGGGAGGGAAGCAGCGGCTCGGGGTCCTCCACCGTGAGAGAGAGAGCGCACACGAGCTGTCGCGTCTCCGTCTCTCCCTTTTCCCCCTCAGGGGTGCGTCGTGAAGAGACGGGTGGTGGTGGGCGGGCAGGCAGCCCCTCTCTTGCGAGACTTCCGCCACGCTGCCAGGGGAAGCTGGAGGAGGAGGCGGCTGAGGAGGCGGCCTGAGGGAGGAGGAAGAGGAGGGGATGGAGAGGGACGCAGAAGGGCAGCGCTTCAGCGGCCATGGCAGCGCTGCAAATGCTTCATGCCGGGCTCGCGGGCGGCATGGGCGAGAGTCTCTCTCCCTCCCTCCCTCTCTCTCAGGCGGGGAAGAGCCAATGGAACTCCTCGCACCAGGATGGCAGCAGCCCCGACGTGCTGCTTAGCATCCCCTCCAACCAGTGCAGCATCTTAACGTAGTTATTTCCCCTTCTGCATCCCTTTCATAACTCTATTTTTATAAATCATTTGTCCATCCATAGTTCACATTTCTACTACAAGTTTTCTGTCAATCCTACCAATGTATGTAACTCTTGACAATAGCTTTTCAAATAAATTATAAACTTTCCCCATTCTTTATTAAAGAGGTCCTCTTCCTGGTTTCTAATTCTGCCTGTAAGTTTTGCCATCTCGACGTCGTTCATCAGTTTTGTCTGCCACTCTTCTTTGGTCGGAGTTGTAGACCCTTAGGATCATCTAGTCCAACCCCCTGCAAAACACAGTCAGTCACAGCCAAAGCAGCATGGCTCCATCAGTGGTGGATTTCTGTATAAGCCAAGCAAAATCCCTTATTTTGGCTGCTGGTCCCTTATTTTCGAGGCTGCTGGTCCCTTATTTTCAAATCTGTAAGTTGACAGCTATGGCCCAGATCTATTCAGTCTATATGCTAACTACGCACACATTGATTGTGTGAATTGGCTTGAAACGTAACAAGATGGATATTGGCAACAAACAAAATAAATAGTGCTGGAAGCAAACCGGAGCTGAGGACTAAGTAGGCATCTTCATCCTCCCATTGTGGCTGCAAATCCTAGCCAGAGATACATAATTTGAGGGGACCTTAAGGTGATGCTAAGAGTCCCCCGGTCAAGCAGACATGCCTTGTTGAGCCACTTCGCAAGGAATGACATTGAGGTGGAAACCTAAAGGCTATAATTCTAAGCTGGGTCTGTTTTTTCCTGGGTGTGAGGAAGAGGCTCCAAAGCCCTATTGATCCAGCTTTTCCTCCACATGGCTGGTTGCTAAGCAAAAACGGAATAGGATGGTGCCTAAATAAACTTCAATCCATTTTAATTAGTCTGTTGGGAAAGGGAGTGAAGGGGATCAATAGCAAAGCGCAAAGTAGCGTTTGAAGAGGAAGCCCTCACTATACATCCCTTGAAGGAAGGCAGAGCAGTTCTCACTTGGTGGTGGTGGTGACTTTCCACATTACAACCTAAGGCAGCCTTCCCCAACTTGGTGCCCCCACTTCAAATGTTTAGGGCTACAAATCCCAGCAGCTCCAGATACCACAATCTTGCTAGTTGGGGTGGCTGTCTAGAACTGTAGTCCAGAACATCTGGAGGGAACAAGGAGTGCATTCATCGCCAATATGGAGCAAAGGAGATCTCCTGTAATAATGCCAACTGCATTAAAAAAAAAATAAAAATAGCAATTTCAACATAACAAATTATCAAACCATATAACCGCATACATTATCTCCCTCCCTCCTCCTCCCACCAGAGACTTCCCTCAGCTACTCTTTGATTATTATTCTCTGCATGTTATAAAATTGTACATATCCTTACATTATCTATCTAACATAGATAATAAATTTGTGTGTGTTTATTCAAAAACTGCCAAGGAATCCAGTTCATTTTGTTGTCTTTTTAGGTAATTTGTAAAAAGCTCCCATTCTTCCTTAAAGTCACAGTTGTCCTTGTTCTGCAATTTATACAGTGGTGCCCCGCAAGACGAATGCCTCGCAAGACGGAAAACCCGCTAGACGAAAGGGTTTTCCGTTTTGGAGGTGCTTCGCAGGACGAATTTGCTATGGGCTTGCTTTGCAAGACGAAAATGTCTTGCGATTCCTGGGGGGGGGGGGGTTTCGCTCCCCACCCCCTTTTTCTAAGGCACTAAGCTGCTAATAGCCTTTTAGCAGCTAATCCGCTAATCCCTTAAGCCTTTAATAGCCGCTAATAGCCTCTAAACCGCTAATCGCGCTAATCCGCTAATCCGCTAATGGGCTTGCTTCGCAAGACGAAAAAACCGCTAGACGAAGAGACTCACGGAACGGATTCTTTTCGTCTTGCGAGGCACCGCTGTATGTCAATTTAGACAACTCTGCATAGCTCATCAATTTTTCTTGCTGCTCTTCTTTCGTTGGGATTTCCTCATTCTTGTGCTATCAAGACTCTTGCCTCTGTTGTAGCATACATAAATAAGTTCTTTGTTTTACTTGGCAGGTCTTGTCCTACAATCCCTAACAAAAATGCTTCTGGGTTTTTTACAAATGTCATTTTAAACATTTTTTTTTTGCAATTCATTATATATCATTTCCCTTTTTTTTTTTACTTCTCTACATTCCCACCACATTCCCATAAAGCTGTGGGATAAACCTTGAGTTATGACTTCCAAATGTATGATTTAAGTGGGGGAAAGCAGCGATGTTTAAATTTGCCAGAATAACTCTGCACTTTATTTTGCAGCATTTTTGGAATGAACTAATCTGGATTGTTTTGTGTGTGTTTGTTGCAGTTGTTTTCGGGGGGGGGGGTGTACACACCTAGAAGGCACCAGGTTGGGAAGGACTGCTTTAAAGCAAACTCTTGGAAAACTGACTAAACTGAAAACCTTAATTCCAGTTTGCTACTCAATTATGCCCCTCTCCCTGCAATCCACGGATTGTCAAGATGAACCATATGCATCCATCTTTGTCAATATTGCTCAGAGATCTCTATCAGAATTAAATAAGTTGTAAAACTGTAGCTGCCGGGCCCTTTCCATATACTGCAGAAACTGGTTTGCTGAAATAGCGAGTGACAGCACAGATTTGGAAGGTGTGTGGAATTTGTTGGCGACAATTAAAATTGAAACCACAAAAAGAATTTCATGCAGTGCGTTCTTGGTCTGAGGGAACTCATTGCAACAAGACATAGCAATGAGCAAGAAATATAACTTGGCACAGAAGAGGACAAGACAAAAATAATTATTAGCAGAAAACTAAGGCAGACAGCCCTTTCCCCTTTGTTTCTGTGATCCTTAATAAAAAATAAAAACCACTCCGGAATGGCTACCTATTGATATAGACTCCATTCCTCAATTACGTTTTCCTGCCCTTAAGTTCCAGGCTCAAGGACGTTTTGAAGGCAGCCCTGTATCGGGAAGTTTTTAATGTCTGATGTTTTATTATGTTTTTATATTCTGATGGAAGCTGCCCAGAGTGTCTGAGGAAACCCAGCCAGATGGGCGGGTATAAATAATAACATCATCATCATCATTATTATTATTATTATTATTATTATTATTATTACTACTACTACTACTTTTAGTTTTCCAGCCTTTAGGCAAGACATGTGCCATTTCTAACATCCACAATGGATAGTTGAACCTTGGCAGTCAGTGCTAGTTAGAATCATATATCTGTAGAGTTGGAAAAGACCATGCAATGCTGGTATCCTTTGCCCGATGTGGGACTCAAACCGACAACCCTGATACAGTGGTGCCTCGCAAGACGAAAAGAATCCGTTCTGCGGGTCTTTTTGTCTTGCGGTTTTTTCGTCTTGCGAAGCAAGCCCATTGACGGAGTAGCGCTATTAGCGCTATTGGCTAAAAAAGGGCTAAAAACGGCTTTTTAAGGGGGGGGATTAGCGGTTTTGCTGCTAAAATGCTTTTAACAGCTTAGCGATTCAAAATAAGGGGTTTTGGAGCAAAAAAAAAAAACCCGAAAATTTTCGTCATTTTTCGTCTTGCGAAGCAAGCCCATAGGGAAATTCGTCTTGCGAAGCGCCTCTGCAGACGGAAAACCCTTTCGTCTTGCGGGTTTTCTGTCTTGCGAGGCATTCATCTTGCGGGGCACCACTGTATTAAGAGTCTGATGCTCTACCTGCTGAACAAGTCCTATAATCCCCAATGGACAGAAAGATATGCAACAGACAGGGGAAATATGCATGCCCATATATAATACACAACAACCAATAAAAAACAGCCCGCTTTTAAAAGCCCATAAAAATTGATGTTCCCGTATAATATGTACCTATCCTTTCAAGCAAGATCCGTACAAATACTCCAGGGCAGCTGTTATGAGAATTATAAGGTCTAAGATATAAAATAAATGTTAATAAATGTACCAGGCAAACACATACATAAATATATAAACCACATGTCTGAAACAGTACAGGAACAGTCCTAAAGCCATTTTGACTCTTTCAGTGACCTCAAACATTCCTCTGCAGTTTGGATGGAAATGGGAAAAGCCTCTCCATTGTCTCTGTGCTCACAAATCCTGCCTTAAGGGCACATTTGGGTATGAATACGGTGAGCCTGTGACCTGGACTCAGGAATTAAATATTTATCATCACAATAGAAGGGCCAGGCTGACCAGGTAAACCCATTAACAGGTTTGCTGCCAGACAGGATTCTGCTGTAGACTGCCCCTTCTATTATGTATGTATGATGTATTGGGGGTGGTCTTGAGCTACAGGGTGGCAATTTCAAGTCTATATAAGGGCTTGCATACTGTTGTTCTGGGTTCCTCCTCTCTCTTGCAAGGGGGGATGAGCACCCTGTTACAACAGTTTAATAAAGACCATGCTTACTAGCTGTTTTGCTTCTCAATATTCTCTGGTTGGCCTCTGTTATTTTCTCCTACCAATAATCTACATAAGGACTCTATATGGGCTCTTCACTACCCCATAAGGGAAAAGGAGCAGTTTTTTCTTATAACAGCAGCTAAGTCAAATTCCTTCATAATGGCTATCAGGTAACCCACCTTTGCTTCATTTATTTCTTCTCTGAAGAAACATTTTGATCAAAAGCTGGAAATCTAGGGGTGTAGGAAGAGAATATAAAAAGACAGATGATTGGCAAGCAAACAACATTTGGCCTGTGCCTCAGCAGAACAGTATGGGAATGTCTCTGTGAGCTCATGAAAAGCCTTTGCCTTAGTTCATTAAAGGTAAAGGGACCCCTGACCATTAGGTCCAGTCATGGCCGACTCTGGGGTTGTGGCCCTCATCTCGCTCTATAGGCTGAGGGAGCCGGCGTACAGCTTCCGGGTCATGTGGCCAGCATGACTAAGCCGCTTCTGGCGAACTAGAGCAGCGCACGGAAACACCGTTTACCTTCTCGCCGGAGCGGTACCTATTTATCTACTTGCACTTTGACGTGCTTTCGAACAGCTAGGTTGGCAGGAGCAGGGACCGAGCAACGGGAGCTCACCCCGTTGTGGGGATTCGAACCGCTGACCTTCTGATCAGCAAGTCCTAGGCTCTGTGGTTTAACCCACAGCGCCACTCGCATATCTTCTGCCTTAGTTCATTACAGATCAGCATTTCAAAAACAGGCTTCCACCTTAATTTTATCCGTTTATATACTGCAAGTTGAATCAATTCCTGCACAGGGCATGGTTGTGGGATAAGATGGAGCAGTGAGAAGAGAGAGACAGCATCCCCTTTCATAGATCCCACCCACTCACATAGGCCTGCTTTCATTCCCACTCAGGTGCTGAAAGGCTTCCCCGACTGCCTGCAAGCTGATATCTGCCTCCATCTCAACCGCACCCTGCTCCAAAACTGCAAGGCCTTCCGAGGAGCCAGCAAAGGCTGCCTGCGGGCCTTGGCCATGAAGTTCAAGACAACCCATGCGCCACCTGGGGATACACTGGTACATTATGGAGATGTCCTCACCACTCTCTATTTCATCTCGCGAGGCTCCATCGAGATCCTCAAGGAGGACATTGTGGTGGCCATCCTAGGTAAAAGAATTCTCTCTGGGAAGGGTGGGCTGGAAGGCCTGTTCATTTGTAGGCAGCAGCAGTTGCCCTCGGGCAGCCGCGGCAAATTGTGTACAATCATAGAACGGTAGAATTGTTTTGTAAATAGTCTTTATTGCATAGAATCATAGAACTGTAGAATTGTTTTGTAAATAGTCTTTATTATACATCAATTTACATAAAACTTAAACAATACACTTCAATATACCATACATACAATACATACAGTACCTACATACATACCCAACGTAGACACACCATAAAAATTAGACTTTTTCCCATTGTGCTGTATTACAGTTTGTTAATCTGTACACATTTCATTTTTGTTATTCTACTCCCCCCCCCTTTTTTTTTTATGCAGACAAAATTTGCTATACGCTTTCTTTGTTTTCAAGGTTCTATATCTGTCAGGAGATTTACATTCTCTGTGTGATTTTTAAGATATTCTTAAGGAAAAATTACTTAAAAACTTAGAACTGTAGAATTGGAAGGGGTCATGAGGGGCGATCTAATCCAACCTCTGAGTGTTTCCCAGCAGCGACTTAATATTGGACATTGAAACCAGAAGAGGGAGCTGTTATATTCCCCATTTCCACCCAGAGGAAAGAATAGCTCTGCTGTGGAGGTTCTCCTCCCCCTGTAAAATCCAGAGGTGCAGCTAGGGCTGGACCTCAGAGCCAAAATCTATGGGCCCCACAGCCCATTTTTGTAACACTTCCATCATCGCTAACACACTTGCAAGTTGAGTGGACTGTTGGTCTCTCTCCCAGAATAGCAGGAAAGTTGTTGCATTCTAACAGGATTTCCTACGTTGTGCAGGGAAGAATGACATATTTGGGGAACCGATCAGCCTCTATGCCAGGCCTGGGAAATCCAATGCAGATGTCCGAGCCCTCACCTACTGCGACTTGCATAAAATCCAGCGCGAGGACCTCCTGGAAGTCTTGGATATGTATCCAGCCTTCTCAGATAATTTCTGGAGCAATCTGGAGATAACTTTCAACCTGAGAGATGTGAGTATCTGGTGGGGCTGGTGGTAGAAGATGGAGGGTTGGCAAGGAAGAGAGAGAGGGAGGTCTGAGAAAGGCAGAAGGGAAAGGAAAGCTAACTGAGGCTAGGACACAGCTAAAAGTCTCTGCACGGCAAATTGCTTAGGAGAAGCAGAATATTTAGGCAGGAAGAATGAAGTGAGTGGTATGAAGCAAGATGTAGGGAAACCATGATCCTCCAAGTGTCCCTATTTTCCAGGGACAGTCCTGGATCTACAGAAGCCATCCCAGTTTCTGACTGATCCCGGCATGTCCCACTTTTCCTTAGGATGTCCCTATTTTTTATCTGAGAAATGTTGGAGGGTATGGAGTTATGGGACCTAAGAAGATAAGTAATTATGCAACCTTTAGAAGACACCTGCGGGTGGCGCTGTGGGTTAAACCACAGAGCCTAGGACTTGCTGATCAGAAGGTCGGCGGTTCGAATCCCCGTGATGGGGTGAGCTCCCATTGCTCGGTCCCTGCTCCTGCCAACCTAGCAGTTCAAAAGCAGCTCAAAGTGCAAGTAGATACATAGGTACCACTCCGGCGGGAAGGAAAACGGCGTTTCCGTGCGCTGCTCTGGTTCGCTAGAAGTGGCTTAGTCATGCTGGCCACATGACCCGGAAGCTGTACGCCGGCTCCCTCGGCCAATAAAGCGAGATGAGCGCCGCAACCCCAGAGTCGGTCACAACTGGACCTAATGGTCAGGGGCCTCTTTACCTTTTAGAAGACACCTGGAGGCAGCCTTGTATAGTTTTACCATGATTTATATATGTTGGACGCCACCCAGAGTGGCTAGGGCAACTCCGTCAGATGGGTGGGGTATGATGATGGAATAGGACATCCCTATTTTCATCGGAGAAATGCTGGAACGGTTTGTGACTATTACTTTTCTCTCTCAGGCAGACAGTGTTCCTCGGTCCCCCCTCAGTGAGGAATATGCATGCAACTATCGTCGAGCCCGGCGCCGTAAGCATTCCCTCTGCAAAGCGAACAAAATAGGTGAGTCAATCTCTCGGGAAACATTACAGGATTGCTCCGTTCAGAGTGGAGCAATGGAGCGAGGAAGATAGCAGGCCCATTGCTGCCACCTCTTGACCGTTCCCATTACTAAAACTTAAAGAGATGTGCCAGTTCAAAGGTTCGTCTAGTGCCATCGCCTCTGATAGTGGCAGGACAGTTGCTCAGGGAAAGTTAACAGTGCAGGTCAAGATGGAGTTGGGTTCTACATCTGCTGTTCCTTCTTCTAGATATCAAAAGTATGTGCCTCTTAACAGGAAGAGCCACGCAGCTTTCTTGGCTGCTGATAAACCCATATGAGCTTATCTGACTCACTTTAAAGGTTTCTTATATCTGTGCCCATCACAGCAATTCTTTCCACAGGCCTTGTGAGGTTGGTTTTTTTTTTTTTTTAATGTGATGGTTAGAGGAGGAGAAAGTCAGGGAGGGGGAGAAATACACCTTTAGGAGCCAGGCAAAAATGTTCCTTTTTAACCAGGCCTTTTGTTGATCTGATTGACATCCTATGCCCTTTTAGAATGTGGGTCTTTCTTGGAGGGGAGGGATGTTACTGGGTTGTTGTTTTTATTTTGAATATATATATTATGGGTTTTATGTTGATCTTTTCTGCGAACCGCCCTGAGACTTCTGGGTATAGGGCAGTATATAAATTCACTAAATAATCATAATAACTCAGTTCAGCACACAGGTAAAGCCAAACCTATCAAATTTGCACCCGCTGAAACAACGTGCAAAGAGAAACACAGCTACCTTTCAAAATTCACATCTATCCTTGTCACCCAAACAGTATTTACAAAAAAAAAAAAAAAATGCATACATTAGGTTGAAGTGTGCATGAAAATGAAGATATTGGCGAAAATAACATACACAGGTGCATTATATTAGGGGAAATCACTTACAGAAATGTGCACTTTAGTCAAAGCTGTCCCGTTAGGAGAAATTAGCACTAAAGCGCTAATGGATTTTCATGAGGTGCTCTTCATTTTTTTTAATTTTTTTTTTGCTGTAAAAAGTGGAGAACTGTATTTAATACAGTGGTGCCCCGCAAGATGAATGCCTCGCAAGACGGAAAACCCGCAAGACGAAAGGGTTTTCCGTTTGCAGAGGCGCTTCGCAAGACGAATTTCCCTATGGGCTTGCTTCGCAAGACGAAAATTGACGAAAAATTTTGAGGTTTTTTTCCGCTCCAAAACCCCTTTTTCTGAAGCGCTAAGCTGCTAAAAGCATTTTAGCAGCAAGATCACTAATCCCTTAAGCCTTAAAAAGCCGTTTTTAGCCCTTAAACTGCCAATAGCGCTAATAGCGCTAATCCCTAATGGGCTTGCTTCGCAAGACGAAAAAACCGCAAGACGAAAAGACTCGCGGAACGGATTCTTTTCGTCTTGCGAGGCACCACTGTATAGGGGAAGTGAGGAAGTGGACTTGACGTGAGCATTTTGTTGCTGTATAGATTCTGCAAGCAGCTATTGGCTCCCCATATTAAGCTTACCTGCATTCTTTGCTGCCTCTGCAGACTCGGACAACTTGGACGCAGGCATCTCAGATCCTGAGCAGTACCACGCGTACTCGGAGCTCACACAGTTGCAGCGTCCGCACAGCAAGGACCATTGGGATGATATGTGCAGCACTACCACGCCCTGCTCCCAGACCAGTGAAGAGGAGGCCAAGATGCCTAGCCCCACGAAGAACGAATCTTTCACAATCGGTGAAAAGGCCAGATACGCCCCAGCTGTGGTAAACCTGGTCCCTGATGCCATTGACGTTGACAAACTGGTGACTGATGACAGCCTGTCCTATGCAGGTACGGGTAACTGGGGGCTCCGGTTGGGTAAATTATAGTAAGATAATCTGCTTGGCCTGAATTACATGATTATCTGATAGTCTGCCTCAAAAGTCCTGCCCTGTTTGTTTGGCCGCTGCGGGAATGGATATGGGATCGTGCCAGCAGGGCACGGTGCCACAGAGGATTACCGTTGTACCGCTGAGTGTTAATTAGACATTCCTGCTGCTTTCCATCTGTGAGAGGCTGATGAAATATAATTTTAGGCTCAAAAACATTAAGCTTAAGAGAAGGGTTAAGGAGCTTACAGATTCACTGATAGGCCCAAAATCCTGGAAATTGTAATTTAAGGTGCCCTCTGACGATGCGGCTCGATGGTCATTGCCCTACAGCAGTGGTTCTCAAAGGGAGAGGGCAGCTAATGCGGCAGGAAGATTCAAGGGCAATCAAAGAAACATTTAAACGTTTCAGTGTAGTAAAGGTAAAGGACCCCTAGACGGTTAAGTCCAGTCCAGTCAAAGGCAACTATGGGGTGCGGTGCTCATCTCACTTCAGCCGGCGTTTGTCCGCAGACAGCTTTCCGGGTCATGTGGCCAGCATGACTCAACCGCTTCTGGCGCAACAGGACACTGTGATGGAAACCAGAGCATACAGAAATGTCATTTACCTTCCCACTGCAGCGGTACCTATTTATCTACTCGCACTGGTGTGCTTTTGAACTGCTAGGTTGGCAGGAGATGGGACAGAGCAACAGGAGCTCACCCTGCCGCGCAGATTCAAACCGACGACCTTCTGATCAGCAAGCCCAAGAGGCTCAGAGGTTTAGACCCCAGCTCCACCTGCTCCCTAGTGACGTTAGGATATACAACCATAAACAGTATCCATGGCTCTTTTCATTGGCTATTCTACAGTTCTCCATGACATATTGTTGTAAACAGGGATTTTCAACTCGTGACAAATATGAAAGATCAGAAAACAGAAAGGCTTCTTTGAGTTGATGAGGCGATGAGAGTTTGTTTGTTTCAAATTAGACCTAATATAAATGAGATTACCAGGCAAAAGCAAGCTCACACCTCCCTTTGGGTTTGTATACGTACCTAAGTTACATACCGTATTTTTCGCCCCATAGGACGCACCGCCCCATAAGACGCACCTAGTTTTTTTTTGGGGGGGGGAAATAAAGAAAAAAAAAATATTTCCCCCCCAGGCGCGGGGCTGGCACGGGGGAAGCCCGAGCTTCCCCCGACCCCAGCCCCCAGAACAGGCTGGTCCCTGCAAGCCTTGCGAGCCCGGCGGGAGGTCCCGCCGGGCGCGGGAGGCTTGCAGACACCTTCCTGAAGCACCGGGCATCCTCCGGAGGGCACCCTGTGCTTCGGGATGCAGGCTGCCGCCCCAAGCCTCGTGCGCCCGGCGGGACGTCCCACCGGGCGCGGGAGGCTTGCGGACACCTTCCCGAAGCACGGGGCATCCTCCGGAGGGCGCCCTGTGCTCCGGGTTGCAGGCTGCTGCCCGCAAGCCTTGCGAGCCCGCAGCAACTCTCCCGGGCTCGCAAGGCTTGCAGATAGCTTCCTGAAGCCTGGAGAGCGAGAGGGGTCGGTGCGCACCGATGCCTCTCGCTCTCCAGGCTTCAGCGAAAGCCTGCATTTGCCCCATAGGACGCACACACATTTCCCCTTCATTTTTGGAGGGGGGAAAATGCGTCCTATAGGGCGAAAAATACGGTATGTAAGAGGCTCGTTTATCTGTGTTCTGTGTTCTAAATCAAGCACTGCTAGGAGTTGTTCCATTTTTGTTTTTCGATATATTTCTTATCATTTTTTTAAAAAAGTGGTGTGGTGTGAACAAATTTTTATTCTGGAAGCGTAGCCCAGAGAAGAAAGTTTGAGAAATGCTGCCCTGCAAGGTCCTGTGCTTCAACATTCCTCCAACCTGCAAAGGAAGAGTTTTGCAGCTCAACCAGCAATGGAAAGTGTGGGCTAGTGGAGGTTGAGTTCTTGAAGAGCACAGTAGGAGAGACAGCCTTGTGTGGCTGATGTAATCGGAGCCTATGCATGTGGACTTCTCATTTATGTCCCTCTGAGTTTAATGGGATTTATGACCCCGTGACCAGGTGAACTCCCGTTGCTCGGTCCCTGCTCCTGCCAACCTAGCAGTTCAAAAGCACAAAGTGCAAGTAGATAAATAGGTACCACTCCGGTGGGAAGGTAAATGGCGTTTCCGTGTGCTGCGCTGGTTCACCAGAAGCGGCTTAGTCATGCTGGCCACATGACCCAGAAAAACTGTCTGTGGACAAATGGCAGCTCCCTCGGCCTGTAAAGCGAGATGAGCACCACAACCCCAGACTCATCCACGACTGGACCTAACAGTCAGGGGTACCTTTACCTTTACCTAAATACACATAAGTCTTAAACTACTCTCTGAAAAGGAAATTAATTCAATTACACGATTCCTCTTTTGGAGGCAGTGGGGCAGGTAAGTAATTTTAGACACTGGGCTTAATGGTCTCAGGCAGGAGTCAGCAAACTTTTTCAGCAGGGAGCCAGTCCACTGTCCCTCAGACCTTGTGGGGGACCAGACTATATTTTAAGGGGGGGGAATGAACCAATTCCTATGCCCCACAAATAATCCAGAGATACATTTTAAATAAAAGCACACATTCTACTCATGTAAAAACACGCTGATTCCCGGACCATCCACAGGCCTGATTTAGAAGGCGATTGGGCCGGATCCGGCCCCGAGGCCTTAGTTTCCCTACCCATGTTCTCAGGGAATCACCCCTTTTAGATGGCCATGTATATTGCCTCAGCTGGAAAGCGCACAATTCACATTTCTCTTCTTCCTCACTCACTGCTCTTTCATGCTTTCTAACTGTTTCTGTTGCTTCCTCAAACCTGATTTTTTAAAAAAGAAATATGTGCAATTCTGCATTTTACTTGCTTCAATCATAGCACCGTCACGACTGCAGGAATAAAATGGTGTTTGCTTCTGAGGCCAAACACACTAACTAGGGAATAAGTTCCACTGGTCTATTTTTAAAGTAAAAATATTTGTTTAGTGTGATCGTGGCACCTCAGATG
Organism: Podarcis tiliguerta; assembly: GCF_965153285.1. Taxonomy (NCBI): domain Eukaryota; kingdom Metazoa; phylum Chordata; class Lepidosauria; order Squamata; family Lacertidae; genus Podarcis; species Podarcis tiliguerta. The sequence goes on from NC_139546.1 coordinate 11,345,012, forward strand.
CTGGTGTGAGGCCTGCTTACCACTGTTTCCATCATCAGCTGCAGTCATTCCCACTTTGACCCAAACTGTTGCCCTCACTATATAATTTCTCATTGCCATGTTCATACCAATAGGACACTGTCTTGATTTTACAATAATGTTTTATAATGTGCAATGCATGGTCTTACTGCTTCTGTCTTTTTTATGGTATCTTTGTATTTTAACTTGTAAGTTGCTTTAAAAAAAATTAAACAAATAAATTTAATAAACAGTAATAATAATTATTATCAGGTGTTATAATGGTAGTTGGCTGAAAACCCCAACTGACTAAGAAAGGTGCTTATTTCATCCATCTCCTTTTCTGTCCCTCAGCAACGCCATTGGATGTCTCCAACCTGTTCACATTCTGGGAAGACAAGAGGCCTAATTCCCTTACGGAGCCTCTCCAGCACATGTCATTGGTTCACAGCCCTTTGGACATGCCTCCCAACTCTGATGACAGACCGCGGCAGATTGAATCCAAGCTGGAGTGCCTGCAGGCACAGCTTGGCAGGTAAAAGCCATTGCTTGGAGGTTCCAATAGGGCATGAATTCTATGAAGAACCCCAAGTTGCAGGAACTTAAATGAAACTGCAAGGTAGATGGTGTGTTCCAACATCCTATCTAAAGCCAATTACAGTCATACCTCGGGTTTAAGGTGCTTCAGGCTGCGCGTTTTCGGGTTACGGACGTACCGAAACCCGGAAGTACCGGAACAGGTTACTTCCGGGTTTAGGCGCTCGCGCAGACGCAGCACTCCAGGTTGCGAACGTGTCTCCCACACGGATCACGTTCGCAACCTGAGTGTCCACTGTACCACAGTGTTCATGAGACCAGGGCCCTGCAGGATCTGATTTCTTTCCGCAGGGCCTGTAAGACAGAGTTGTTCTGCCTGGCCTTTGGCTTGGAGCCAATTTGATTCCCTCCCCCTCTTTCTTTTTTCTTTTCCTTTCTCCTCCTGCGATGAGACTACATTTTAACATTTAATGTTTCAATATTTTAATGTTGTATTTTAATTTTGTTTTTAAGTTGTATTCATTCAACTTATTTTTATTATTGCTTGTTAGCCGCCCTGAGACTGGTCTTGGCTGGGGAGGGTGGGGTATAAATAAAAATTATATTATTATTATTATTATTACCTGTTCCTAAAGCATCCGTGATACAGTCACCTGTACTCAGAGATCTACACTGATTGCCAATCTGCTAGCGGGCCACGTTCAAAGTGTTAGTACATAAAGCCCTTGAAAACTTGGGTTCAGGTGCAACAGAATACTCGTTCTACATTTTTAAGAACTTGATCATTTAGTGTGGCAGTGCCTCCTACACTTTGGATCTCCCTGCTTATTGAGATCAAGCAGGCACTTGCATTGCACTTTGTTCAGCACCTTGTAAAAATATTTTAGTCTTTTAACTTTTGTATGTTTTAAAGTAGGGTTGTGGATTTTTCTAGATTTTACCTTTTTCTAGATTTTACCTTTATTTTTTGCAGACTGCTTTGAGTTTTGTTTTTATTTTATTTTTCACAATCAAGCAGTACGGTGGTACCTCTACTTACATTCACCTCTGGATATGTATCCTTCGGGATATGTTCGTGGCAAACCTAGAAGTATTTTTCCAAGTTTTGCCATGCGCAGAAGCCGCACCTCCGGATACACACATCTTGGGATCCAACCGGAGCTCCGGAATGGATCCTGTGCACAACCGGAGGTGCCACTGTATATAAATTATATCAAATGAATAAAATTTACTTTTTCTTGCAAACTTCAAAGGCAGGGACGTTTCCTTAGATATCTTACTCTGTTTCTGAGTCACTTATTCTGAATCGCAGTCATGGCTTCCCCCAGAAGATCCTGGGAAGTATAATAATAATAATAATAATAATAATAATAATAATAATAATAATAATAATTTATTATTTATACCCCGCCCATCTGCCTGAGTTTCCCCAGCCACTCTGGATGGCTTCCAACCAAGTGTTAAAAACTATACAGCATTAAATATTAAAAACTTCCCTAAACAGGGCTGCCTTCAGATGTCTTTTAAAAAGAAGATAGCTGAATATTTCCTTCACATCTGAAGGGAGGGCATTCCACAGGGTAGGCGCCACTACCGAGAAGGCCCTTTGTCTGGTTCCCTGTAACCTCACTTCTTGCAATGAGGGAACCGCCAGAAGGCTCTCGGTGCTGGGTCTCAGAAAGGCTACAAGTTTCTGGCACCCATGTTATATGCTACTCATCCAAGCTGACTCTACTTATATGAACAGTATGTGGCCCAAGTTACTGGACGAACCAGCTTCTGGTAATCTGAAATAAAGCCCTTTTTTTAAAAAATAGCCCTCGGTGTCGCGCAGATTCACCCTGCTGGTTATGTCAGGGACTAACACCTTGCTCAAACTAGACTTAGGCAGTCTTTGGGATAGTCTCACACACACCTTCCTCGCTCGCTCAGTGTGCTTCAGGCTAAAATGTCATGATCTCTCTTGTAGGCTGGAGTCCAGGATGTCTTCTGACCTGAACCTCATCCTGCAGCTGCTGCAGCGACAGCTGTCTCAAGTGCCACCTGCGTATAGCACTATCTCGCCATCCTCCCACAACCTGGCTTTGTATAGCATGAGCATGAGGAGCACAGAACCTGAAACTCCACTAGGAGAAGAGGAACTGACTCCCACAAAGGAGGTGAGTTGCAGGAATCAAAGTCCTTCATTTGCAGTGAGGCTGGTGAGAGATAGTGCCTGGCTTCAAAGCCTGAGTACAGTGGTACCTCAGGTTACAGGCGCTTCAGGTTAGACTCTTCAGGTGACAGACTCCGCTAACCCAGAAAGAGTACCTCGGGTTAAGAACTTTGCTTCAGGATGAGAACAGAAATCGCGCAGCAGTGGGAGGCCCCATTAGCTAAAGTAGTACCTCAGGTTAAGAACGGTTTTAGGTTAAGAACGGACCTCCAGAACGAATTAAGTACGTAACCAAAGGTACCTCTGTATTTGGGGGTACATCACGGGGGATGGAAGAACCAAGCTAGTACAGCAATGTGCATGCAACTAACAGACTACATCACGGGTCGGCAAACTACGGCTCGGGGTCCGGATGCGGCCCACCAGGCTCGTAAATCCGGCCCGTGGACCCTGCCGCCCGCTTGGTCAGTCCCCAAGCTAAACCAGTACAGCACAGAGGCCTTGGCATGTGGGGACTGACTTCTGCGGTGCTAGCACAGCTTTGGATTAGCTGGAGGAAGCCACAAGGTCTGAGGGACAGTGGACCAGCCCCCCGAAAAAGTTTGTGGACCCCTGGACTACATATACTGCAGCAAAGAACTTTAAATTCCGTAGGGGGGGTGGGACTTGTGGAAAAGTAGGCATGTGTGTTCAGTTATCTACAGAAAACAGAGACAAATGTTGTACCGTGCTCTTCAAAATATACCCCTTGCTGTGTAAACAAGGAGATCTGATAGAATAGTGAAGTTTTGTATTGAACTTGCCTCCTTGTTACTAAGCAGTTAGTGTTTCTTGTGTATCGTGCTTTTATGCATATTTCTGCAATCAAGAGTAGGGGTGGAAAGATCTGTCAGTTTCGGTTCTCAGAGTTTCTCATTTTTCCAATCTTAAATTCAGATTACCACATTTCTGCGGCAATTCGCGAACCCCCCCCCCCAATAATTCTCATGGAAATTCTTAAGCATTTCAGTGCAAATGTCTCTCATTTTTGTATGCAGTTTTTTAAGTAATGTACACATTTTGCAAGCAGTATCTCCTAATACATTTTGTACATAATTCTCACAAATATATGCATTTTAAGGCACATTTTCCTCTAATATATGCATTTCTGTTGAAACCAGATGGGAAAACTGCATTGGAATAAGTTGGATGAGTATGAACTTTTAAGGGTGGCGATATATTTTGGTTCTCATATTGTTTTGGAAAGTCAGTGTTTGATAAATTTGTCTCTAAATGTGAACTGAATCCACTTTCTCCCCCCTTCCCAAGTCACGCATGAGGCATGTAACCCCCCCCCCTTTTTTTCCCCAACTGCAACTTGAAATTCTCAGATTCCTACAGGGGGGGACTTTGAGCCAACCCAAACACATGCCACTAGATGGTGAAGGAGTTTTAACCTTGTTCCCTTTCCCCTCCCTCACCAGACTCCGAGCGACTCCGAAATCGAGAAGCTGCAGCTGAAATCCAGGGACTCGTTGTCAAGTGGTGTACACCTGACTGTGGCTTCTGACGAGACCATGACAATCAGCTCTGAGCAAGAGCATTGCTCACAGACCCTGCCAAACCTAGAGCCTCACCGGAGGGCACCGGGCAACCAGGGACTTTTCCAAGGATCCCGTTTCCCTTCCCTTCCTGAGCACCTCGAGGCACCTTCTGAGCACTTCGAGATTCAGAGACACCTCTCTGACCCTTTACTTCCTGGGAGTTAGGAATCCAGTCGAGCCCAAAGCCGAGTCAAGAGGACCCTGAACTGAGAAGTTGCTTTAGCTGTTTTAAATTGTTGCACTTGGAGGACAGTACTCATGGCTCAAGGTGATGAGACTTGTTGCCATTTCCTGTCCTCTCTGAAACGGGGGCAGTTTAATAGTGGGTTGGCTTCCAAGGTGATTGATTTCAGAAATGGTACTCCATAGAGTAGACTTCAGGTGCATATTTCTCCCACCCCATCCAACTCCAAGAAGAATGGCTGGTTGACTTTTTCCTCCACATCCCCAATCTTGCATCTGTTAACTGTTGGGGTCTGCCTCTGTCAGTGTTTGAATGGTAACTAGTATGGCGGGGCATTGGAGCACTTCCATAATGTCATAAAGTAATAATAGGAAATTTTGTCTGGAGGAAGACGAGGAGACTGCTAAGAACTTAACCTTCTCTTGGGTTGTAGGAGACCAAGAATGATTGTGTCTTTCTTTGATACTTACAACTCGTGTCTGAAGATTCTAGTCATTGTGCAGGAGGACCCTGTGAAATAAGGAAGGAAGAGTAAAACGATGCTGCAACTTTGTACAGGGGAATATAACGAACCATTTAATGATCTGCCCTAGTGCATATTGAGGGCAACTTCATATATTCCATTTTTCTTGCATGGACATAAATCTCTGTTGAGAAAAAAAAGAGAGTGTACACCTTGACAGATGAAGAGCAGGATAAAAGGGGAAAATGTGTAGCACGATTTCATACGGGGCTGCCAACAAGATTTTGGGCTTGCTGTTTGTACTCGGGCTCGCAGTCCCTGGCCTTCTGACAGCCCCTCTGAGCCCTGCCCGAAATTCTACAGCCAACCTCAACATATTAATATGTTGTCTGTAGCCCTGATTGTATTTGTTTACTCAGAGCTATGTTTTGCAGAGTCTGGTGGGGCTTACTCCCAGAAAAGCATGCATACAACTGCATCTTCATTGTATGAAATGAGCTGGTAAAGTCAGGTGTAGAATCCCTAGCGCCACGCAACAAACACATTTGGGTCTGTGTTAACGGGGTGAAGTGTCTCATGCGTTGCCTACCAATATGTAAGGGAGGGCTGAGTGACACTATTCTAACAAACTGGGGTGGAGGGAACCTGTTCTGAAAATATATTTCCCAGACTTTTGCAACATTCCAGATTGACCTGGCTTTGGAAAACATTCCAGGAACAGCCAGTTTTGTGGTTAGCACATCAACTTAGCGTAAAAGGTTATTCTGGACAGTACCTTGCCGTTCTTTGCACGAGCTACTATGCAAAATGCAGGTATGTGCAAGTCAGCTGTATATATTTTTTTGTACAGATCTGCAAGGCCGGTTTAAGCAGAACTTCAGAAAAGCCTGGAAAGAAGGAAACAAACCAAACAGATCACTTTTTGTATGTGTGTATTCGCCTTTCCCAATTGAATCCCCTTACCATAGCATTGCATAGAATCATTGTAACTGACCCCTCAAACCCACCTCATTTTCACCCCTCAGTTAGATGCTGCAATGGCCCTAGGCCACCTATCCAAAATAACATATTAATCTCCCAGTGAGAGTAGCAGGAAAAAAAAAAATAACTGTGAGCATTTTTTTTTTCTCAGGAGTGTTAGTGTACACTTTGTTAATAAAGATTATTTTGACACCTACTCTGGCCTGATGGCTTCCTACATCTGGGCTCTGTGGGTGGGGGCAAACACTGAGAAGAGTTGTTTTTTCTTAAGAACTCATGTCCTAGAATCATAGAATCATAGAGTTGGAATAGACCACAAGGGCCATCGAGTCCAACCCCCTGCCAAGCCGGAAACACCATCAGAGCCCTCCTGACATATGGTTGTCAAGCCTCTGCTTAAAGACCTCCAAAGAAGGAGACTCCACCACATTCCTTGGCAGCAAATTCCACTGTCGAACAGCTCTTACTGTCAGGAAGTTCTTCCTAATGTTTAGGTGGAATCTTCTTTCTTGTAGTTTGTAGTCCTGTAGGTTCCTGCTGAAATCCTGTAGTTTTTCACACCACAAACGTCCCAGAGTGGTGGTTTTGTCTCATTTTTGTTGTGCTCCAGTATAAATCCACCACTGATGCGCTGTTATTGCATCAGTGACATGCTGAAGAACACAACCATGAAAAGCCCTCGTTAGTGGAGCATGATGCTTCTGCAAGTGGTGGGCTTTGGTTCAGACAATTTAAATATAGTGGTACCTTGGTTTTCAAACGTAATCCATTCCGGAAGACCGTTCCAAGTTCTAAAATGTTCGAAAACCAAAAACTGAATACGGAAAACTCAATACAGAAGCTGTGTGGCATGTTCGACTTCTGGGGCATGTTCGAAAACCGAAGCATTTACGGCATTCGAAAACCAAAATGTTCATCAATGGAGACGTTCAAAAACCGAGGTACCACTGTAGTTTTACTTTTATTGTGAATATCAGGAAGGAATGCTTCTGTGGAAACCTTTATTTACCTTCTAGGCCCATATAAAAATGAGCTTCCTGAAAAAGAGATCCACCAACAGCCATTACCCAACTAAATTCTGTCTGGCAATGCTATCCATTTTACTACCAAAGCTCTGCCAAATTAAGCATTTCAGTCTTACCCAGCAGATCAGGATCCACTTCATTCCAGTCAAAGGATGTCAATGGTGTTTATAACAGAAATGGTGTTTATAACAGAAAGCTTTATAATTTTTCCTGCAGGATTTTAAAGCACTGTTAACCATTAAGGCTCAAACTATGGCTGTGTGATGATGATGATGATGATGATATTAATAATAGTTTATAATGTATACTCCGCCCATCTGGCTGGGTTTCCCCAGCCACTCTGGGCAGCTCCCAATAGGATATTAAAAACACAATAAAACAACATGATAAAACATGTTTGGAGGTGGGGTACAGTATCAGAGTGGGGGGAAGGGCTATAAGTTTTATAGCAGTAGTGCTGGGAAAGGGGGTGATTAACATTTTCCAGATGGACCATTTTATGGATTCACAGCTATTTCTTTCAGAAGTGGAAAGCAGAGATCCCATAGGTGGGAAAGCAGATAGAGAGAAATCTCCTTGCAAGGTAAAGGCTGCAATTCAATACTCTTCCTAAACTAAGGTTATCAGATGTCCCCGTTTCCCGGGGACAGTCCCTGGATTTACAAATCAGTCCCCATACAAAATCCACTGAAGTTGAAAAGTGTCCCTGGATTAATTTTAAAATATCTGGTAACCTTATCCTAAACAGCATTTCACATTAAAAAGAAAAAATCAACCAAGAGACTAAATAATACTACTGAACTATACTTCTCAGCCCCAGATCCTACTTCTAACTTGCAAAATTAATAGTGGGCCGCATTTCAGTGCTGTCATAAATCACTCCTAGCCTCAGTTTGCAATGTGGGGACAAGGGCTGCTGCAACATTGCAGTGCTATTGTTAAGACTCTTTTCTCAGTCACAGCCGCCTAAACTGCAGTATGCGGACAATGAGCTGCATTCGTATTTACATATGCAAAGCACTTTTTTTTTTTTAAAAAAAAAGATATTTAAAAACCAAGAGAATTCTCAAATAAAAATCAATTTTCCACAAGAAACGAGGTATTACTTAGAGACAGCACTGAACTTCCACCTTTGAGGCTACTTTTTGTTTTTGCCGGATAGCCTCCTGCTCAATCACAGGTTTGCAAAACCCCTAGATTCTACATTTCCTCCGTTTCTTCATATGGGCAGCTGGGGAAACAAAAACGAGGCCGAAAGAACCCGCAAGCTCTCATTCCAGAAGCCCGAGATGCGACTCTACATTTTCCACGTCTACTGCTTTCCTCCCGATCTGGCTGCTGCTAAACCGTCCCCTCGCACAGGCTGAAATTTTTGCCGGAGAGGCGGGCTTAGGAAAAGAGCGACACCTCTCCTCGCTAATGGCCATCTTTCATCGTGGCCAGTACGGGGCGGGGAAAGAAATCTCATTGGGCTGCTGGCCTTGGAAGGGAGGAGGGTGTTTGAGCGAGACGACGCTTACGGGAAGCCAATGAGGAGCGGGCAGCCGGCGGAGTGGCGTCGCGGGCAGCCAACGAGAGCCCGGAGTTTGAATCGACCCCCGATGGAGGAGCGGGGTGGGGGCGGCTTCGCCGTAGTCGTTTGTGTGAGGTGAAGAACGACGGTCGGCGGGGGGAGGTCGCTGGTTGCCGTGAGGGGCTGACGGAGCGAGCCTCGCCCGCCATGTCGCTGCACGGGAAGCGCAAGGAGATCTACAAGTACGAGGCGCCATGGACCGTCTACGCCATGAACTGGAGCGTCAGGCCCGACAAGCGCTTCAGGCTGGCGCTCGGCAGCTTCGTGGAGGAATACAACAACAAGGTGGGCGGGTGAGCGGGGTCCGAAGAGGCCTCGTCAGCCCGGGGGTGGTCGGGGGGTTCGGGGCCGCCTCGGGCCTTCGCGCCTCAGTCGGACCCCGGCGGCCTTTCCCTGCTCCGCAGCAGGCTTGCGAAGAGGCCAAGAGCCGCCTGGGGCAGTTGCCCGCGCCAGGCCTCCCTCGCAGGCATGGCCGCGCTCTCCGTTGCCAAGCGCCGGCTGAGGTAACTCAAAAGGGGGTTTGGTTGTCCCCCGAAGGTGTTGCGCGGCGGAGCAGCACCTGCGCGCCTTCTGCTTCACCTGCAGACGTTTCGAGGAAGGTATAGGGCGGCCTTGGGGTCCCCGAAGTTATTGGGGTTGGGGGGGGGAGTTGGGCCTCAGGGTCCCTTCCGACTCTGCTCTTCTAGGCATAGGCAAACTCGGCCCTCCAGATGTTTTGAGACTACAACTCCCATCGTCCCTAGCTAACAGGACCAGTGGTCAGGGATGATGGGAATTGTAGTCTCAAAACTGTAGCTCAAGAGCACAGAACCCTAGAACAGGCACTCCAGATGTTTTGAGACTACAACTCCCATTAACCCTAGCTAACAGGACCAGTGGTCAGGGGTGATGGGAATTGTAGTCCCAAAACAGCTGGATGGCCAAGTTTGCCTATGCCTGTTCTAGGGTTCTGTGTTCTTGAGCTACAGCCCCCCCCCCCATCCCTGGCTACTGGCCATGCTGGCTAAAGAGGGTGAAAGTTGCAGCCCAGCAGCATCGAGGGACTCCAAGGTTCATAGATATAATTCATAGGAGAGTTGGAAAGGGACCCTATGAGGGTCATCTAGTCCCACCCCTGCATTGCAGCAATTTGCAGCTGCCCCATGGGGGGGATCAAACCTGCGGCCTCGGTGCACACACTAACCAGCTGTGAAAGGCTTTGAGACCTTGGTGTCATCATCGTCACCGCACTCTAACCCACTGTGAAAGGCTTGGTGTAGGGACTCTGACCATTTGGGGAGGTGGGTGGATTTGGGGGCGGGGAAGAGAATAGGCTAGGCCACCTGCATCTCAATACAGTCATACCTCGGGTTGAAGTAACTTCAGGTTGAGCGTTTTTGGGTTGCGCTTCACGGCGACCTGGAAGTAACGGAACAAGTTACTTCCGGGTTTCGCTGCTCGTGCATGCGCAGATGCTCAAAATGATGTCACGTGCATGTGTGGAAGCAGCGAATCGCAACACACAGAGGCACGGGTTGCATTCGCTTTAGGATGTGAACAGTGCTCTGGAACAGATCCTGTTCGCATCCAAAGGTACCACTGTAGTTGGCTATTTTACTTTTGCCCTCTGGGAGAAAAAACCTAAGGCAGGCATGGACACTCCCAAATTATTGCTGTTTATTGAAATGGGGGCGGGCTTTATTTTGCCCAAGGCAACTCAAAGCAACTCCCCCCCCCAAAAAAAAAAACCAGACCAAAAAAACAGCAACAACCCTTTCCACAGAGATACATTAAAACCAAGGGGGGAATTAATATGTTTAAAACATCCCACCCCCTTCTTACAGTTAAAGGCGAAAGGTCTGCTTATAGAGGAAAGCTTTCGTCTGACACCTAAAGATAGGTAATGAATATGCCAGGTGAGTGTCCCCACAAGCATTCCACAAGCGGGGAGCCACTGCAGAAAAGGCCCTTTCTCATGTTTCCATCCTTTTGGCCTCTCATGGAGGGGGCACACAAAGAAGGGCCTCAGATGATGACTGTAGGTTCCCTGTAGGTTCATACAGGGCGAGGTGGTTCTTGAGGTATTGTAGCAGAGTATGAAGGGTTGGGCATCTGTGGCCCTCCAGATATTGCTGAACTGCAACTCTGCATCATCCTTGACCATGCAGGCTAGAGCTGATGAGACTTGTAGTCTAATAACTTCTAGAGGCCATCAGTTCTCTACCCTGAGCTTAATGTTATAGTTTGGTTGATAACTTGCTTGAAATATTTTTGCTTATAGGTCCAACTTGTTGGGTTGGATGAGGAAAGCTCTGAGTTCATTTGCCGGAATACCTTTGATCACCCATATCCTACTACCAAGCTCATGTGGATCCCAGATACCAAAGGGGTATATCCAGACCTTTTGGCAACAAGTGGTGACTACTTGCGTGTCTGGAGAGTAAGTTGACTTGTTTTTAGAAGGTGTTTTCCTGGGGCTAGGATAACCAGTGGGCCCTGAGAATGTTGTGTGAGTAGTCTGACCAACTGCTATAAGTAGTAGACAAACATAGTACTTGGTCTGTTTTATTCTATTCGTAAATGTTTATTAATAACTTCTAAATTCAGTGTTCTACAACTGGAGCTGCAGTCTACTCTAATGTGTTATGTCGATGGGCAGAAAATAAATTGGGATCTAGTGGTAAATTGCTGGGTGATTTGCTGTAGATTGGCAAAAGTGTCTGACTCAGTTGTTTTAAAAATAGCAAAACCCATGAGGCTTTCTCTCTTCACTTTGCCCTATCCTACCCCAGACCTAAATTAGACTGCTGGAATTAAGAAAACTGAGAAGGGAAACCTTACTGTAGTATTTTATGTGAAAAGACTGAGCTCATTTCTGGTACTACAAACAAATTCATGGGAATATGCTTGAAGACAGACTATTGCTTAATTCTAAATTTATATCTGCCCCCTGTCTACAATTTTTCACCTACCTGTCATTGGTGAACTTTGCTGTTACTAAAAACAACAACACCCAGAGTAGATTCCACAAGCTTAAAGTCTTTCCACTCCTTGTGTATGGAAAATTAAAATGAAAAATAAAGCTCCATATCACACAGTTACAGAGTTGGAAGAAACCTCTATTCCTGCTGACTTAATTATAATCTGACAATCATGATAGCACATCTCTTGGTTTCCTTGACCTTGAAAACATGACGTTTGACATTGTTCTTGTTCTGTTTGCCATGTTTTATGAGATATAGAACTTTAAAACAATGCCATATGATCTTGCGTTGCCAGTGTGTTGCATGAGCTATAAATTGTCCCAACAATGAAAATTTCCGCATATAGCCATGGTATTTATCACACTGAGAAGGAATGGGAGCTGACTGTAGTTCAGAACAAAACAGTAACTAGGCTTCCCTTTTAGGTTTAATGTTCTGTAGCCAAGAAGTAGGGTCTTGGTCAAACCTAATTTGATTTACACGTGTCTTAACAAAAATAATAGAATCCATGATTTGAACATAATGCAGAACCTATTTAAATCACAATGATTAGCTGCACTGTCTCTTCTCTTGCACTTTTGCTGCAGTGAAATACTATGAAGATTTGGAATGATGACCAATATTTGTAATTTTTGTGCAGGTGGGTGAAACAGAGACCAGGCTAGAGTGTTTGCTGAACAACAACAAGAATTCTGATTTCTGTGCTCCATTGACATCCTTTGACTGGAATGAAGTGGATCCTTATCTGCTGGGTAAGGCTGAACTGCTTAATTTGGCAGAGCTTTGGTAGTAAAATGGATAGCATTGCCAGACAGAATTTAGTTTGGGTAATGGCTGTTGGTGGATCTCCTTTTCAGGAAGCTCATTTTTATATGGGCCTTGAAGGTAAATAAAGGTTTCCACAGAAGCATTCCCTCCTGATATACAGTGGTGCCTCGCAAGACGAAAAGAATCCGTTTCGCGGGTCTTTTCGTCTTGCGGTTTTTTCGTCTTGCGAAGCAAGCCCATTGATGGAGTAGCGCTATTAGCGCTATTGGCGATTTAAGGGCTAAAACAGCTTTTTAAGGGGTGGGGGATTAGCGGTTTTGCTGCTAAAATGCTTTTAGCAGCTTAGCGATTCAAAATAAGGGGTTTTGAGCAAAAAAAAAAAATTTCAATTTTTTCGTCATTTTTCGTCTTGCGAAGCAAGCCCATAGGGAAATTCGTCCTGTGAAGCGCCTCTGCAAACGGAAAACCCTTTCGTCTTGCGGGTTTTCCGTCTTGCGAGGCATTCGTCTTGCGGGGCACCACTGTAAGTGTTTTTAATCTAACAAAGATTAGGATTACGGTATATGCCAAAGTTTTTGAAAGGCTGTTGTCGAGTTAATGTCTACATCAGATAAGTTTTAATATTAGTTGAATTGGCCAGGAATTGTCTTTGCTATTGTCTTTGCTGTCAATCTAACACTTTTAATAAAGGTAAAGGTACCCCTGCCCGTACAGGCCAGTCTTCACAGACTCTAGGGTTGTGCACTCATTTCACTCTAGAGGCCGGGAGCCAGCGCTGTCCGCAGACACTTCCGGGTCACGTGGCCAGCGTGGCGAAGCTGCTCCAGCGAACCGGCACACGGAAATGCCGTTTACCTTCCCGCTAGTAAGCGGTCCCTATTTATCTACTTGCACCCGGGGGTGCTTTCGAATTGCTAGGTTGGCAGGCGCTGGGACTGAGCAGCAGGAGCGCACCCTGCCGCGGGGATTCGAACCGCTGACCATGCGATCGGCAAGTCCTAGGCGCTGAGGTTTTACCCACAGCGCCACCCGCCTCCCACTTACACTTTTAATGGTACATTTATAAACCAAAAGACTAGAAGCATTCATGTGTTAGGTTTTCTAGATGATAATAATAATAATAATTTATTATTTATACCCCACCCATCTGGCTGAGTTTCCCCAGCCACTCTGGGCGGCTCCCAATCAAGTGTCAAAAACAGTACAGCGTCATAGATGAACTATGTTGTCCAAGAGACAAGCTTCTGTGTTGGCCTACCTTGTATTTAATGGCTATCCCATACTTCCCTAAAGAGCCTTTTCAGCGGTTTTGCTCCAGTTGTCGAATTCCCTGTCCAGAGAGCCTCGCTTAGTACCTGTTCAGTGGTGTCTTCACCACCAGGCGAAGACCCTTAAAAAATTATTCTCCCAGAATTTTTAGAAAGTATTCTAGCATTCTTTGGATCTTTTACACAGCTGTTATCCCATGGTGATTTTATTCATATTGTACTGTTTTATGGGCTTAACCTTTATAGTAAGCCACACAGGGAATTTCAGTTATTGGGCAGTATAATTAGTAACTTTAATAAATGCACTTCCCAGTTACATAAAGAGTTGGGCAGAGCAATCAAAACCCTCAATTCACTGTACTGGAAGGGATTTGGGGCAAGTGGTTGTGTGTCTCCCCCATCCCACTGGCCCAACCCTTTCCAGCACCCGCAGCCTCTATTAGCAAAGGAACACCATTGCAAAGGAGTGCTCCAATATGCCATTGTCAAAATGGCTGGCGGAAGCTATCATTGGCAGTATTTCCACTACAGGGAACTCCCTGGGTGGGGTCTACGCACAGGTAACACTGGATCTCAAGCTGGCCCTGCTGCTGGCACGTAACAGCAGTGAGCCCAATCCAGGCCACTTTACTGTACCAGTCAGAGAGCTGGCACAACGATGGGGCATTTCCCCCCCTCTTTTCCCCCATTGAAATATTCGTTGAAACCAAGAAAACTAATTAACACTTGAAAAATAACTGAAGATTAAACCTGTATCTTAAAAGGGAATATGTTAACTATATCAAGCACATGCAGTTCGTTTGCTTTATGTATAAAAGGAGAATGAAGAAGGCGAGTCATCTTTTAGGTCAAGCATTATGAATAGCATAAGGTGTTGTGTATTGCTGTTTATTCATTGCACCAAAGGAGAGTTATTAACATTGGTGTTTTTCCTCCCCACCCCAGGTACCTCTAGTATTGACACAACTTGCACTATCTGGGGTTTGGAGACTGGCCAGGTCTTGGGAAGAGTGAATTTGGTGTCAGGCCATGTCAAGACCCAGTTGATTGCCCATGATAAAGAGGTGATGGTGCACTTTTTCCCTTTGTTTCTCCATTGTGGGATTTCAGACTTGTGCAATTAGTAAAAATTTGTTCCGGCCTATAAAATGGGAATAATGGCTTACCTGACAAGTGAGTGTATTTGTGTCTGTGTGTATGCTGTTAGTTCTCCAGAACCAAATTAATATTTTCCCCTCAAAGTAATTCAGCGGTTCAGGGGGATGTATACAACAGAATTAAGTATTTTGCAAAAGAAGTAGGCAAAGCTCACTTTCACGGGAAGAGAGGTGGCAGTGACCTAACTTCTGGTTGTGTGCTCTTTTTTATCTACTTTTAGGGATTTCTATGACATGGCTGCTGTACATCTGGGTTTGCATGATAAAACTTTGTTCGGTGTGAAGCAAAAATCTTGGTATTGGAGGCAATATCATTGTATTTTGTCATTTTTCTCTGCCTTTGGTCTATGAGCAGGTCTATGATATTGCATTCAGCCGTGCAGGAGGTGGGAGAGACATGTTTGCTTCTGTTGGTGCTGATGGCTCAGTGAGAATGTTTGATCTGCGGCACCTGGAACATAGTACAATTATATATGAGGATCCTCAACACCATCCTTTGCTTCGCCTTTGCTGGAATAAACAGGACCCTAATTACCTTGCAACAATGGCAATGGATGGCATGGAGGTGAGCCAGTGTTCTGTGAGGGTGGCCAGTACACTTCTTGGAATTGCACCTGGGTGGTATTGACACTCAACACTACTTAGACTCTTGGTCTTGATTGGCACTTTTTCTGGATACCTGTATAAAGCAATGGGGCATTTTTGTTTCTGGG
This sequence comes from Podarcis tiliguerta, assembly GCF_965153285.1. Taxonomy (NCBI): domain Eukaryota; kingdom Metazoa; phylum Chordata; class Lepidosauria; order Squamata; family Lacertidae; genus Podarcis; species Podarcis tiliguerta. Next base: position 11,360,379 of record NC_139546.1, read on the forward strand.
ATTCCTTGCAGCCTTGGCACACAGTTGCATGGAGGAAAGCAGTCAGGCATGTGTCCTTATGTTAAAAAGGAGATAGAAGCCATACTGAGGTGCTGGTAGCTACCATGAACAACTTGAGTCTAGAAGAAGTAATAACCCCCATGTTGACATGTCAATATGAGATATCCTGTTCTTGGCCACACAATTCTTTTGTGGGGTGGACAGGCTGACAGCTAAATTAATGGGGCATAGTGTCCTGATTAGGTACTTCAGAAACAGGAGTCTGTATTGGAAATAGCTTTTGTGTTAGTTTCTCAATTTTTAAAAATTTATAATATGTGAACTGGACATAACAATAAATAAAATGCTGATTGATCTCAGTTCCCCTTTGTAACACGTGGCTCATCAGGCACTACTGATAGATAGATAGATAGATAGATAGATAGATAGATAGATAGATAGATAGATGTTTCACTATTAGAGGAGTATAAAAACACTGTATTGGTTTGCAATGAAAATGGTATACTTACTTGACAAGATAGGGGTACAGCATATATGTATTGTGCTCTGAAGATAGTATAGTAGGTAATGAAATATCATTTATAAAAAGTCTTTGTGGCTTCATCAGAGGTAGTATAAAAATTCACTTCACTATTCTTTGTATTTGTTTTCTCCACTAAGGTGGTGATTTTAGATGTCAGAGTTCCTTGTACACCTGTTGCCAGACTGAACAACCACAGAGCATGTGTCAATGGCATTGCTTGGGCACCACACTCTTCTTGCCATATCTGCACAGCTGGTAAGGATGAATGATTCTTGTCACCCCTTCTTTTCATATGGGTGTTTCAAGTTCCCTTCAAAGTATGTGTATGAACTTAAAATAGTAGTAAACTGCTTTGTTTACTATAGCTGGTTTAACTATTATTATTTCTCTGTTCACCCATAATGGTTGGCATTTGTGCTCTTCTCTAATTCGGAGTATCTTGTTAGTATACTTTGTCTTGACCATTACGGCTACTTTTTATGAATAATTTTTGTGAAAAGTAAAGTCCATTATACTCAGGCTTACCTCAAGCTATGGGAGCTTTAAAGCAACCCTAAAATCTAAGTGGTAGGGAAAAAATATTATGAAGAAAGTTAATTCACTTGCTTTCATTTATTTATTTTTTAAAAACATATTGGGTACCAGCCATATGTTGGAAATGTTTTCAAATATGGAAGGAGTGGCGTATATGACTCTTCTTGCTTTGAATCTACTAATGAATATAAATCCTTATGCAGCAAAAAGATTAGCAAATTTCTAGGTTTTGAAACATTTCCATAAGGAAAGGTGTAAGAATTTTTGGATTTAAAAAAAAACCCTTTTTGATTACTTTCCCTTAGCAGTTCAGTCTTACTGTCCATTACAATAATTAAGTAACACAATTTTTTAGGTAACAGATGGCCCACATTTGAGAAACTATGATGTATGTAAAACTTGTCAGGAGTCAAAACCCAATAATAGATAAAAGTCAAATTATACTCTTTAAATTTTTGTTTATGTGGTTTTGTGTCCATTTCATTCCTGAGTACATGGACCACTGAATATTTGTGTGAAAGGTGGTTTCTTTTACCTCTGATTCTACATTTCATCTTTGTCAGCGGATGACCATCAAGCACTTATCTGGGATATCCAGCAAATGCCTCGTGCCATTGAGGATCCAATCTTGGCCTACACAGCAGAAGGCGAAATCAACAATGTACAGTGGGCATCAACTCAGCCGGACTGGATAGCAATCTGTTACAACAACTGCCTGGAAATCTTGAGAGTGTAAAAACAGTTGGGCACTGAGGAAAAAGATGGAACTGGATGGTGGTCTTTGCTCTCCTATAAATTTTTAAGAACAAAACTCCATCTAGAAAGTGCCACTGGCCATTCTAGGAAGACTCAGAACTGGCATTGATGGGTAAATGTTGCTGTCGTCTCCCTCTTTCCCTACCCCCACCCCCCACCCTGTGACTTAAATGCAGGGATATGCTGAGCCTTTCAGACCCTCTGGGAATTTATTATTACTTTCAATTAAAGTTATGTATATATGTCAGCCATTTGTGTTGAGTATTTGTATTGAATGAGTAATGACACCAACTGGCAGAATGACACTCTAGCAGAAATAATATGTTGCTGCTGCAGATGCCTAAAAACTGTTCAGAGTTATAGTAATGGGATGTGAAGTTAACTTTCTGTTAAGTAATTTTTCACACATATCTTCTCTACCCCTTCCCCCACCCATGGCAAGTCAAATTTCTCTTGATACTAGTGCCGAATCTTGTAAGGTTTCTGCAACTAAAAGTCTATTCCTATTTAAAATGTTATTCAACTATAAGGGAGCAGGAGCAGTCACAAAGTCTAGCTGGCTCTTGCAAAACTTTCCTGAAGCGAAGCTTTAACTTTGTGAACCACTGGTTATTAGATTTGTTTCTCTCTCTCTCTCCTCCATATGACAAAGGCCTCTAAAATAAAACTGTATACAGTGTTGATGCCAACATAGCATCTAGTTGGATAAGTACAGTTCCTAGCTTTACACTGTGTGTGTTGCCTGCCCCTCACAAAAATGTAAGGACTTCAGCCACAGGTGATCTTACTCGACTCCAAGAGGCAGCAAGCATTTCCCTAAGAGTACGGTTGCTTCCCACCTTCTAAGAGCAGCTTTTATCCTAGCACTATCCAGAAAAATGCAAAAATCCTTCTTAAGGTAGTGTGGAAAACGTGATGTTTCAGGAGCAGTGACAGGATACAGCTGGCTCTTGCAGAAACTTTCTGGAGTGAAGCTTTAACTTGTATATGATGTTAATATGGGATGGCATTGTTTTTCTTGGAACATGACTATGACCAGACATGTGTAATTCATTATGAAATACATGAGCTTCTCTTACATAGCTATGGTGGGATGTTGCCTCTTATTCCCATATCAAGGCACACTGAGGCTTATGGTAGGTCTTCTCTGACACATTAAAAAAGAATGTATTTGTGATTGTTTCCACCCCCTTCTCAGAAGCTCTTGTAGGCTGGCCAAGCTGGCTCCTGCAGAATTCAGAGAGGAGCCCCCAAATGGTGTATCAAACCATTTTTCCACAGTTACATGAGGCACTGGGAAAGGGGAGGTGCGTTGAGAAGACTTTCAGATGTTAACCACCAGTGATGTACATAATGAAATGTGACAAACCTATTGGTTATTTGTTTTATAGTACTTGAGTACATTAGTGGGGAAATGTGGTAACTGGTGTGTAAATGTCTTTGTTTCAACAGTACTGGTTGTTCTTGCCCGAAGACAAACATGAAGTATGAGAGAGAAATAAATGCCTGACTTTCTCATCTTTCCTCCTATTCCCTCCCTCAGCCAACTTAACTAGCTAGTACATAGAAAGTAAATTCTTGTGGTGGTAGTTTTTTTTAGTCCCATGGAAATCAAGGGACTAGATTAAATCCAAATGTTAATTTTAATCTGTTAATAGGAGTTGGACAGTACTGGTTAAAGGCACTTGACCATGGGCTGCATAGCACTGGTCCTAAGGCACTTCAAACATGGGCACATGGGAGACTTAAGGATGTGCTCAGTAAAGAAACAGGTCTGTAATTCACTAGCAGAGTGGTGCTGGGAGGGGCTGGGTTATTGGTTATGTGATGGAGTATGAACTCGTGGTAACTGTTTTTTGAAAGGAACAAAGATGTTTTTAGTGTACAGAATATGAATATGAGCTGAATTTTTTTACTAATCAATACTAAACTGTAAGATGTTAGCTTATGTACTGTACTCCCCAGTGTGATTTCCGAAAGATGTCAACTTTGTAGCATGACTGTATAAAGTTCCAGACTCATTTTTGCTTTCTTTTGTTCTTTTCAAATAAGCAATAGCACTGACTCTACTTGTGTTATTTTCTTTCTCCCACCCCACTCTATAGAGAGTTACATATATATATTCTTACCCAATGTTATTGGGGAAAGTTGTTACTGAACTAGACTTACCTTATGTGGCGGACAATAGTTAACTTGTTGCAATATTCCCAGTTGATTTTTATGGAGAAATTATAATGAGATGGACTTATCTTGGTCTTTGAACACCTGCTTTCTGGAATTATATTAAACACTGTAAAAATATAAGACAGTTTTTTAAAAGGTTTGAAGTAGAATGCTGGAATTTTAAATATACTGATCTTCCTTTCTCTGTATACTTTTGTTCGTTCCATTCCTAGTTTTTGTGTGTATTCTGCCTTTCTTACGTTTTAATAAAATGGAACATTTCTAAAATGCATGGTGATGTAAGGGGGAAGGCATGAATAAAACCCAGACAGTTCTTTTTATCTTGTTAAACATTCACTTAACAAGAGAACAGTCTTAAAAATGTATTTTTCCGGGGTTCCAGAAATATGAAAGTGTGCCACTTATAAAATAATCCATCATACAAGTGGCCAGAATGAAACTGGCCAGAAGCTTTTATTTTGGAAAAGAAATCTAGCCTTACAAATAAATGCTAATGTGCAGGAACGGCATTTTCTGTTCCTGTCTTGCAACGACACATTGCCAAACAAGAAAGAGGCTCCTAAGGGTTGTTTATGGTGTGACCCCCAGTAGAAGCCATTCTGAACTTCCAGTCAATTTGAAATGCTGATGTAGAAAGGAGCAGGATCATTGGATAAGTATGTTTGTGTGAGGTTAGAAAACAAGGTCTCTTTGGCATTGTTAAAAACTTTTTAAAACACACCAGAAAGGTACTAGTAAGTTTATTATCATTCAGGTAGTATACAGTTATTACATGTCTTGCACACCCAAAAGGAGTCCTACAGCAATTTACAGTACCTTAAAAGGCAAAGACACAATATGAAATGGAAAGTTCATTAAAACAATACAAAAACAGAGTAAAAAATTGTAATAATAAAAAAGACACGCATGAAATATCCACCAGCTTCCAGCATGAGAGTGAGCAAATCATCTGGAGAATAAAGGCTTTGCTGTCACTGAAAAGATGACAAAGTTGGTAACATGAAAACATTCCATAAATGCTATCAGTTAACTGCTGGATCTTAAAATAACAACCTGTTCTACAAGAGTCTTATAAAAGCTAAATGCTTTTGAATAAATGTATAATAGGAGTTTACCTATTTAGGAATAAGCCTTACTGAATTCAATAGGGCTGACGCTGAGTTGGTGTGGTTAGGATTGCAAGGTAACTAGTTCTATCAGATAGATTAATAATAATTGTTAGTCGCTGGGTCTTGCCCAAGGCAACCCAAAACAACTCTCAAACCAAACTTAACAAACTGGTTGCATTTGTATAGGGTGTGGAGGCCTCACTATGAATTTTATTGGTGGTGACGGGAGCTGCACCTTCAAATATGTACTGATCTTCACTGGCGTAGCGGGGAGGAGGGGCAGCTGCCCCCCTAGATCAAGTAAAACGATATAAGTACTTAACTAACTGACCAATCACATCGGTTCTGCCCTCCCCCAACAAAAGCCCTGTCCCCTCCAGCCAAGTCCTGCCCTCCTCACCCCCAACAAAAATCCTGGCTAGGCTGATCTTGTAGTTGTTCACGAGGATAAATGCCCCTTTCGAGACTTGGGACCAGACTGCCCACGTGCGTTTGGGAGGGTGAAAGAGGAGGTGGGTGGGGCGCAAAGGAAATAGCCTGATTGGCCAAGATCTTCCTCTTATTACCCGCTTCTCTCGTTACAATTGACAGTTGCGGCTGAGGCTCCGCCTTACTCCGCCAATGCGCACGCGCGCTTCCTGCCTTCTCTGAGGGACGGGGGAAGAAAAACCGTTTTGGGGGTGGGCGGTTTTGTGAGTGCGCGCGCGTGTGTTTCAAGCCAAGGCAGCGCGCATGCGCGAGCGGTTACGAGGCTTTGCCTCAGAACCTCCGCGCCGAGAGGGGAGTCTTTGCGTCGCCGAAGGAAGAAGTCGAACAGACCGACGGAAGGCGGGCGCGGGAGGAGGAGGAGCCGCTGCCTTGCCTGCCCGTCCGCCCGCGGCCTTCGGAAGGACTTGGCCGAAGTGGGCACCTGAGGCCCAAGCCTTGGAATGAGGCGGCGGAGGCGGAGGCGGAGGCGCCTGCTGTGAGGGGAGGAAAAGGAAGGAAGCGGCGCGGAGGGGAAAGACGGAGCGAAAGAGGAGCGGGCGGCGGGGGGCGACCGGCTGACGGCGCCCACATCCCCAGAGGCGCTTCCCCCGCCCCCTCTCCAACCGGCCGCCAAGATGGGTGAGGGAACTCGGCCGGTGGCCGTTGGGAGGGGAGCTGCGGGCGTCGGGCCGACGACGTATTGACGTCAGGGCGGCGTTGGGTGGGGGGAGTCGTCAAGGAAGCCCTGATGGAGGGGGCTGCCTTTAATAGGGATGGGGGGGATGTGAGGGGTTAAATATGCTTTGCTGAGGGTGCGCGCGCTTTCCTATTGAGGACAGCTCGGGGGGAGGTAATAACGTGGGAGGAAGTCGGTCAAACTCGAGTAATAATAATAATATTTATACCCCGCCCACCTGGCTGGGTTTCCCCAGCCACTCTGGGCGGCTTCCAACTAAACACTAAAATACAATAACCCATTAAACATTAAAAGCTTCCCTAAACAGGGCTGCCTTCAGGTGTCTTCTAAAAGTTTGGTAATTATTTTTCTCTTTGACACCTGGTATGAGGGCGTTCCACAGGGCGGGTGCCACTACCGAGAAGGCCCTCTACCTGGTTCCTTGTAACCTCACTTCTCACAGTGAGGGAACTGCCAGAAGGCCCTTGGTGCTGGACCTCAGTGTCCGGGCAGAACAATGGAGGTGGAGACGCTCCTTCAGGTATACTGGACTGAGACCGTTTAGGGCTTTACAGGTCAGCACCAACAATTTGAATTGTTCTCGGAAACATACTGGGAGCCAGTGTAGGTCTTTCAAGACCGGTGTTATATGGTCTCGGCGGCTGCTCCCAGTCACCAGTTTAGCTGCCGCATTCTGGATTAGTTATAGTTTCTGGGTCACCTTCAAAGGTAGCCCCATGTAGAGCGCATTGCAGTAGTCCAAGCGAGAGATAACTAGAGCATGCACCACTCTGGCGAGACAGTCTGCGGGCAGGTAGGGTCTCAGCCTGCGTACCAGATGGAGCTGATAAACAGCTGTCCTGGACACAGAATTGACCTGCACCTCCATGGACAGCTGTGAGTCCAAAATGACTCCCAGGCTGCGCACCTGGTCCTTCAGGGGCACAGTTACCCCATTCAGGACCAGGGAGTCCTCTACACCCGCCCGTCTCCTGTCCCCCCAAAAACAGTACTTCTGTCTTGTCAGGATTCAACCTCAATCTGTTAGCCACCATCCATCATCTCCAGATGAGTAGCATCATCTCCAGAGTAGCAAGGAGGATGGGCACAGTTTGTTTGGTTTTCCCTGGTGGGAGGAGGGGAATCGTAGAGTGGGAAGTGATCCCAAGGGTCATCTAGTCCAACCCCCTTGCAAAGCAGGCATCCTGCCCGCAGCCGTCCCTGAGTGGGCTCGAACCACCAACCTTACAGCCAGAGGCACTGACCTTATATTTAGCGCTGCTATTTGGCGAGGTCTGGTTGTGTTAATGGCGACATGATACGGGGTTAAACTGTCACCAGAACAGCAGTGGGGGGAAGGGACCTGTGGCTCTCCCGATGCTGGAGGGCAACAGGTGATCTCCATCCTTGAACTAGCTAAACATTTGGTTTGCAAGCACCCCTTGTTGAAATGCTTTGAGGAGCAAATCACAGGCAAAGTATAATGGTGGTCTCTTTTCTCTGTTTGTCCTAGCAAGGATTGGGTAGCTTTGTATGTCTTGTTATGTTTTTGCTGTTTTATTTATTTATTCATTATTTCACTTTATTTGTTTCGTGAAATCTACACAGCACTTGATTGTAAGGAGAAGGAACCTCAAGGAGATGAAACAATAAATTTGAGAAAAATCTAGACAGTACTTTTAAAATGTTGGTAGCTCAGTAGGTCTTAAGTTCTGAAGAGGTTGCAGACGTGCTGTTCATTTTGTTAAAGGAGTTGCCTAAGGCATATAACACTTTCAGTCAGTTTGGGGTGGCTTGCAGGATGGACGAAATTTGAATTTTGGTCTTGCAAAAATCATGTATGTATTAACTTCCCTATGCTACAGTTTGAAACACACTAAATGTGTTTGTGTGAATGAGAGAGAGGAGATTGTGTTTGAACAAGTACTCCAAAGGCTCTAGTCCACTTTGTTCACATTTTAGGTGAAGTTGTATATGATTAAAGGAGGTGATAGCACAAAAGTTATTTATTTTTGTTCCTTTGTAGATGAATAGTCTGAAAGTGTTATACTTTTAAGTGAGATACTCCTCAGAGGTTGGCATAATGTATTTGTTGTGGTTCGTGTGAATTAGCTGAATTCTGAGCTTTGGCTGTTTTGCATACTACCTGTCCTGAAAATATTAAAATATACAAACTGAATCTGTTGGCTAATGCTACAGTGACCCAAAAGTGGGATGCACTCTGAACCCAAAGAGGAATGAACTGGTGGGAGTTATGTGCTATGGGAAAGTGACACATGCTCTCTGTTTTAAAATCTAGGGGACCTTCAGAAAATCAGTTCTTTGTGATATGAGGAAGCATGCATTTTCCAACAAAGTTGGCATTGCCCTAAAATTACTTCATCAGGTATAATACAAGGTGTTTGTTCAGTTTCAGCCACAGGTTATAGATGATACCACCACTACAGTGGTGCCCCGCAAGACGAATGCCTCGCAAGACGGAAAACCCGCAAGACAAAAGGGTTTTCCGTTTGCAGAGGCGCTTCGCAAGACGAATTTCCCTATGGGCTTGCTTCGCAAGACGAAAAATGACGAAAATTTTTGAATTTTTTTTCCGCTCCAAAACCCCTTTTCCTGAAGCGCTAAGCTGCTAAAAGCATTTTAGCAGCAAAACCGCTAATCCCCCAAGCCTTAAAAAGCCGTTTTTAGCCCTTAAAATGTCAATAGCGCTAATAGCGCTTCTCCGTCAATGGGCTTGCTTCGCAAGACGAAAAAACCGCAAGACGAAAAGACCCGCGGAACGGATTCTTTTCGTCTTGCGAGGCACCACTGTACTTGAAAAATACATTGAAGATAATAAATCATGTAGTGTTGGTCCTGTGCCTCTTAGCTGGGCATAGAAATAGATCTACTCACTGATAAGAAGTGTGTAGAAAAGTGGAAGCTCACCTAAAATACAGTATGAAGAGGACTTACCATGCTTTTTAGTGTGTGAGTAAATCTGTAATCAAGTACTTTTGTCAACTGAAGGGATTTTAAAATCTACAGTGAATATGTCTTCAATATGGAAAACCTGAATTAAGATCATTCAGAGCTCCTGTGATGACACCTGGTTATATTGGTGCCTTGGTCATTTGGAGCTTGCATGTTGGGCTTTCCTCTCGTAAACATTCAACTAATGCAAAATTTTGTGTCTGCATAGTTGGAGACAAAAACCTGATCTAGGTTATGGATGTAGTTACATTTTCATTGCTGTTAGGTGGTTTTGCAATATTTTAATTTAAGGGGCAAACTATTGTGCTTATTTGGGAAACAGTTGGGCATAGATGTGGGCTTTTTGTTCAGTTCATAAACTGTGTGGTCTTGTAGGTGCTACCTAGTCTTTCTGTTAATCATCTTAAATAAAACAAAAAGTAAATAAGGATGCAAGGGAGGGCCTTGCTAAACTGAGACCAATTCTACCTCCCATAGAGTGCAACAGAACTTCAGTTAGTCGGTAAATTTATATCCTGCCCTTCAAAAAAAGTGCAGGGCAGCTTACAAAACTCCAAACTAATGTAACAGCATACAAAATTATAGCAAGGGGGGGAAACAGTAGAGAAGAAGTAGAAAACCAGATCAAATTGCAAGCTGAAGTGTGTATGTGTGTTAAAAAACAACAAATGGGAAGATAAAGGGCTTCAGTTGGTTCACCTGTTGTGCCTGTTCCTGGACAGGGATAGCCTAGCCCAGGGGTCAGCAAACCTTTTCAGCAGGGGGCCAGTCCACTGTCCCTCAGACCTTGTGGGGGGCTGGACTATATTTTTTGGGAGGGGGGGATGAACGAATTCCTATGCCCCACAAATAACCCAGAGGTGCATTTTAAATAAAAGCACATATTCTACTCATGTAAAAACACCAGGCAGGCCCCACGAACAACCCAGAGATGCATTTTAAATAAAAGGGCACATTCTACTCATGTAAAAACACGCTGGTTCATGGACCGTCTGCCGGCCGGATTTAGAAAGCGATTGGGCCGGATCTAGGCCCCGGGCCTTAGTTTGCCTACCCATGGCCTAGCCACAGTGATCTGGTAACTTCATGGTTGATGTATATTACAAGTTGAATCTATGTATATTTACTTAGAAATGAGCACCATTGAGTTTATTCTTAAGTATTGGAATCAAAATATGGAGTTGGAAACTGTTAGAAGTTAGGCTGTGTTCTATAATTGGAATACTGCAGTTTTCTCCCATTCATGCTCCCCCTTTGAACAGAGAGAGACTTTTACTCAGTTTTTTTTTTAATTAAAAAAACCCAACCCCAACATAAAACCTTCTGGGTTTATGGAAGGGGTAATCAACTCTGACAGGCCATATGCATTTTTTATGTTGACAGATTTTGGATTTTTGCACTGTGGGCTGTGTACAACAAAGCTGCTCAGTTAGTACAAAGATTCCCACCTTTGCAACAGGACTTTTCTACCCATGCACTGTTGGTGGAGGGGAGTTTCCCCTCTAGAGCAGATTTGGAGGGGATGCAAGAAGAGTAAGTCCTTGCACTAATGCGATAACCTCATTGGATACAACCATATCTATTAATAAGAAAGTGGCATCTGTATATTATAATTGAATGTTGTATTGGATCATTTCTCATGCATGCTGCTGAATGAGGAAACAAATAATTATTCTGAGTTCTTTATGAAGAAGCCTAGATGCCAAAAATCTGGTTTCATTATGAATTCCAGTTAAAAGTAAATAAAACCCAGTTTAGCTTTTCTCAACCCCAAATGATTGATATGATTGAGAGTTCAGTGACCCCATTTAGGGGGGGAAATGGCTTGGAAGAAGATGGTGGAAAGTGACTTTTTAGGCCATTCTCCTCTCCAACAGCCCTATTAGCCCCTTATAAAGAAAATCTTTAATAAAAACAATTTAACAAAACATTTCCTGAGGACTGTGGTATCCTCCTGAATTTGGTGGGCTGTTGCATAGGGTTGAAGAAGGAAAGGGGATCACCTCAAATTGGTGGGAGGCACCTTCCATGAACAGAGTACCCAAGAACGTTATTTGGTCATTGACAATGCTATAGACATAGCAAAAAAGAGTAATAAAAAAAGCTTAAATAATACAACACATGGTTGGAGTACTCATTCATGCAAGTAAAACTCATCAGTGTTCCAATAATAAAGTTGCTGAAATAGAAAGATATTTCCATGGCAACCATTTTGCTTACCTTCTCTGAAGAAAGCAGGAGGGCCAAACTAATTTTCCCCAAAGGTGACTAATGTTCAAAAGACTACAACCTAATTCCAATATATAATTTTTTTTATTTAACTATTTGTGAAGAAAATCATGATAAAATAGATGGAAACCTCTCAGCCAAAGTATTCAACATTGGCCTAGAGAGAAATGTAGAAAATACGCTCAGTATGCAGAACTTATTTCTACAGCCTTAAGTAGACAAACTGCATTGCCAGTGCTGAAATTTAGAAATAACTTTTAGATCTTGAAAAAAATACCTACAAACATAGTTAAATTACAGGAAGTAAAGTGAGTCAAGCGCTAAATTGTATTTTCTGTTAACAACCCTAAATACAAAGTTATTTGTCTAGCTATGAGAGGCGTCAGTTTTTTATTTCAACAGCTGAGTTTCCTCTTTCAACATTTCAGTCATTTTCAGGGATTTCCATGATATCATTTCTTTATAAACTGCTTGCAGCCCCATACTTGGTGTTGCTTTGAAATTATAAGAAAACAAAACATCAGTGGAATTTACAACCAGTGCAGTTTGAAAGTTTCAGTCCACCATTTTGATTCAGAATGGTGCCAAACATAGATGAAAACCTTCTACTTACCTGGCAGGGGAGATACCATGATCACGAAAACCTGCTTCTTGATCTCAGAAACCATCTTAAGGATAAACAACTTTCCAAAATATATAGTAGATCTGGCTATCTTCCATTTTAGACTGAGTTGTTGAATCCATTAACATTAAGATAAATGATATTAAGCTATATTCACAAAAATTAGCAAACAGGATTTTTAATTACCTTTATTAGCTTTACAATTAATCCTATAATTGATTTAGATTTATAATTATTCCAAGATCCAAAGGTAGATTCCAATAGATTTCTCAGTTTTCCTCTAATGTCTCACCCTCCTTCAGTATTACATTTTTAACAGTCTATTTCTGCCAGTAAATTGGAACTGAGTGCACTTTATGTAATGGCTTAAATGTTTAAAAACATAGTATACATTGCAAGGTCAGAAACATTTATTTCCATGGATAAAGCCAAGTTTGGAAATATGGGTTTGAGAATGTCATTCTTTATTACATAAAAGGGGTCAGCAGCACCTCAAATGCATTCCTTTTACTGCAAGAAAGAAATTTAACGTTCCACTACAGTGTTGAGATTCAGGTCACAGTCATAAGCACACTGACTGCAAAATAAGTTCCTTGAGATAGTAGATATTCTAAGGTTTGTGCAGTTACTCATCTACTTTTCCAGTCTTTTTAACTTATAGTCTACAGTACAGTGGTGCCCCGCAAGACAAATGCCTCGCAAGACGGAAAACCCACTAGACGAAAGGGTTTTCCGTTTTTCAATGCGCTTCGCAGGATGAATTTCTCTATGGGCTTGCTTCGCAACACGAAAATGTATTGCGATTCTTGCGATTTTTTTCCGCTCCCCACCCCCTTTTTCTAAGGCACTAAGCTGCTAATAGCCTTTTAGCAGCTAATCCGCTAATCCCTTAAGCCTTTAATAGCCGCTAATAGCTGCTAAACTGCTAATAGCGCTAATCCGCTAATAGGGTTGCTTCGCAAGACGAAAAAACCGCTAGACGAAGAGACTCCCGGAACGGATTCTTTTTGTCTTGTGAGGCACCACTGTAATACCTCTTGTATTACCTCCTTGTGAACGGTTCAGGTAACGAGCTCCGCTAACCCAGAAGTAGGTGCTCCTGGAAGCAAATTTTGCCCCAGGATGCGAGTGGAAGTTGCACGCCAGAGGCCCAGGCCATGTTCAGAATGGTTTCAGGATAAGAATGGACCTCCGGAATGAATTAAGTTTGTAACCGGATGTACCACTGTATAAAGATTAGTCTATTATAGAGCAACAGCTTGTTTACAAATAGCACAGTATGATTTTAAAGAAATAATGCTTGTCATGAATGTGATTCACTTTCACATAAAGATGTGACAGTTGTTTGACATAGTTGAGTAGTGCTAGCTCTATTTGGTTTATGTCATTTAGCTTCTCACTTAAATAGGATTTGTGATGATGATGATGAAGATGATTTATTAAATTTATATACTGCCCTTCATCTGAAGATTTCAGAGTGGTTCACAAAATAATCAGGCAGTTCACAAGATAAAGATCCCATCCCATAAGCATTTACACTTCAAATGACACCATAAAAGCTTGTCCCTACTTTGCTATATCATGGAATAAGCCCAATTGAAAACTAGGAACTTGCATCTGTATAAGCATGAATTGGAGCATAGAGTTAATGTATCTGTGGATTTTATTCATTTCAGACTACATCTGTCTATTTTGTAGGAGGTTCCCAGGTGCCTTAAAGCTTGACTTTTCTGTGGTAGAATTCTTGTAAGACAAATAAATGAATATTGCTCAGTTTTCCTTTCTTGCACAAGCATATTGGTCTGCAGGCTTCCGGTATTTACAAAAGTTCTGGAAGTGTTTCTACTCTTGTTAGTTTATAGTTTTGTTAGTTTGCATCCTTGTTGAAGAAGAAATGTTGAGTTCTAAATGTTAACCAAAATAAACATTTGACACAACACAGTAGCTTTCCTTGTATGTACCAGTTCCTTTTTATCAATGATATAAAGTGGAGTGTGGATTTTAAAACATGAAAAGCATTTCCTGAACAACATCATTCCAGCACAAAGCTGAACTGTTTCTCCCAGACCTACTGGAGACCTTGCAAAATTCTGCCTCTCTACACTGTTCAACAACTGCCAAACCTTCATGTATAGTCATTTCTGCATTATCTGTTCATTGTCACAAACATGAAAATGAATCTATGACATTTGTCAGGTTACATGTAATATTTCCCTAATGACTTACTAGAGAAAGCAAACAAAACTTCCTTGGAAGGTATACTTTGACTTCTATGCAGGCCTTAATTATAGCTGTACATGAAACAGAGGAGTGGACAAGTATAGCTTTTCATGGGTCAGAAAGTTAATATTGTAGACCAGCAATTATAAGGAAAGCACGAAGAAGCATTTGTGTCCATCATTGTCTTAACAAGATGCTGTTTTAAATGTTCCTTTCCCCACCCCAGAAGTTCAGCCATATTACCTTGTGTTCTAGGTTTCTTGCAATACTTTGCTTTTTTGTAAATAATGATTTTTTTGCATTGGAGTGCAAAGTTTATGTTGGCCATGTAGGAGGCAGGTGGTAGAGGAGCATAAGATTAATATACAGTATAGAGCAGAGGTCGGCAACCTAAGGCTCATGGGCAGGAAGCAGCCCATGAGGGTCGGTTAACCAGCCCATGAGCCGCCTCCGAACCAAGCTGCCCGCTCGGCAACTCCCCGTGCATCTGCGCATGCCTGCGCGCCGGAAATCGCTTCTGTGCATGCCCAGACGCCGAAAATAGTGTCTGGGAATGCGCAGAAGCGGTTTCTGGCGTCGCACTGTGCTGGTCCAGCCCACAGGATCTCCGCAGTAGTGATCCGGCCCATGCTTGCCGACCCCTGGTATAGAGGGATCTTGTCTCAGCAGTGCTTAGTCTTGTCCTAAAAACAAATATTTTTTTCTTTACATAGTTTCAGTCTTAGGATGACTGTGTTTTATTAAGAGTATATAATATACAAAGAAACTCACTTTAAAAATACAAAATCCTGTAGTTGGTCATGTCAGTTTCTAATAGTATATTGATGGGAACATTCAAGTCCTTTGTATAGTAGAAAATTGCTTTACTGACAAAACCGTGTATGATGAAATGCATTTTACTTCATAGATAATGGATTTTTTTGCAGTATAGAAGCTCAGAAATCTAAGTTGTTCTCTGTCTGTGATCTAAAACTAAACTGGCTGAAAGTACATTACAGGTTCCAATTCATTGAGGTCATCTGAGCAAGAGTAGACATGGAGAACGTCAAATACAGATGCTTTAGTTTGCCTCACACTAACTGCCTTGGAGACACAAACACAACGGTAAACGCCCCAAAACCCTGTGGTAAATAATCTTCCCAGGAGACTGGGAGTCCATCTCCCTTGCTTTCTGGTGTGCTCTACTGACACATCACCTCCTGAAGGACTAGAGAGACCTGGAAGGCATGAAGGTAGCTGGTTAGGCATCTTCATCTTCCACCTGAGAGATAAATCAAGGGAGCCATTAGAGGTAATAAGGATTCCTTCAGAAAATATCAGTCTTGTTCAAATGAGAACAAGAAGGAACACAAACCTAGCTAAAAGAAATACAAGCTGACAGCAAGGAATGAAGAAGAAATTGAAGAGCACATTCCTAAAAACGTTAAGCTCTCTGGCCTGTTGGACAGCTCCCCAGTCCAGTTGGTAACAGAAAAATCAAAGCTACACATGAGTGGTGGCAGGAATGGGATAACATGAAATTTGATACTAGATCCATAACTAATTGCAGATTAAGCAATTTGCTTTTTAACTGGAATTCAGTTTGAGCTCTCCCTTTATAACAAGTGGGTCTAGAATTGCAGCCATTGAGCAATTGACAGCCCTATAGGAGTATAAAAAGAGCTGGTCCTTTTTCAACATGTGGTGGGGCAGGCAAATTTGTTTTCTGTGGAGGAGGATGGTCCTGAATATATTTTTGAGTTAATATTCACGGTTTGTGACCACAGATCTGCATCTCTGCAGCAGTGAAAACCTTGGGCCTACTTGATATAACTGAGATTGCATTAAGTGTTGCCACTCCTTTGGCATGTCTCTAATATATTACTTCACTTCCCCACTTCTGATTTATGCAGCACCTGGCATAGTGCATCTTCAGTGGTACATCATCACATATTCTGATGATATACTTTTCCAAGACCTCTTACAATAATCCTGCCTTTTGCCCTGAACTGTAGGAACCACTTTGATGTAGTATTTAGAATGCTGGACTAGGACTAGGCATACTCAGGTTCACATCCCCACGTGACCCTAAAGTTCACTGTGTGATCTTATTGGCCTAATGTACCCTTTATTTATTTACATAGTTATAAGGCCTATAAGCAGCTTACAAATGTAAAAACCAATTGCGCAACATTGTTAAAATGCACAGTGAAACAGTCCCATTAAAATATGCAGTAAAACAATTACATTAAAACAGCATAGCAATTTAAATAGGACTGGTTCAGAGATCAAGGGAATGCCTGGGTAAACAAGTATTTTTTCAATACAATGGGACCTCTTATTTTTAATCAGGGCATATATTTCACAACATCAGTGCCAGCATTGAAAAAGCCCACCACAAACCAATAACTAACCAGGTTACTCTTCTTGATCTTAATATCTTTACTGGACAGTGAAGAGGACTCCAATCCGAACATGAAAATGGGATCTGGGAACCTGCCTTGTTTTTGCAGCATTATTTATGTAATTGCCAGCCCAGCTTCACTGTAACCATGCTGTAACACACCACCCAATAAACTTTCTAAATTCCCAATTACTTTTTGGCAAAACCAAACCAAACCAAAACCCCGTAATTTATATTCCATACTGCAGTTGTGAGATGTTTACTTGAACAGCTGGATTTGCAAAACAACTATTTTGACACTGGGCTGCTAATATGATTGCTTATATAACCGTTATTCTAACACCTGCTGGCAGACAAACAAGCAATCTAACATCACAATCCTATATGTGATTATTCAGATATAAGTTGCATTGAGTTTGGTGGGACTTGTATCATCACTATTGTTAATAGGGATCATTGAATGCATAAGAGACACAGACTGTGTAATTAACTATATGACTGTAGTGCTTCTGTATATTCTTTGATAATGGATGAGCAGGCCATTGAATAAGTATTTTGAAGGGTTTCCTGTAATTAGTGAAACAAGATATTGATGCAGTGGCTGTAGATCTCTAGTGGAATAAACATACAGAATACAGTTGTACCTTGGTTCTGGAATGCCTTGCAACTTGAATGTTTTGGCTCCCGAACGCCGCAAACCCAGAAGTGAGTATTCCGGTTTGCAAATATTTTTTGGAAGATGAATGTCTGATGCAGCTTTCACTGCTTCCGGTTGAGTGCAGGAAGCTTGTGCAGCAAATTAGAAGCTGTGCCTTGGTTTTTGTACATTTTCGGAAGTCGAGTAGACTTCTGGAATGGATTCTGTTCGAGAACCAAAGTATGACTGTACAATAAAAATGATGGATGTGGCAAATAAAAAGACATGTAAAAGTAGAAAAATAAAATACAGAGGCAGAGACAGGGTAAAAACCCCAATAAGCTACAGAAAATAGCCAATTCAATCCCAGTAAACTACAGAAAATACAGTGCCACATTCAGTTGTTGCATATGAGAAGAAAAAGGTGGGCCAATTTAGTTCTCAGTAAAACCTTTCTACATACTTGTCTGTAGAGCAGGGAGTTTAGTGGGCTGTTCAGTTGAGTTAGCATAGGAGAGAAATCTATACCACATCGAGTAAAAAGGATCCATTTTTATTGAACCATTAAGGACTCTCCATTTATATGTCAGGTGTTCTGACAATGCAAAGCAAAGACTGTCTAGCTTAAAAGCAAAATGCAGCCATGTGCTCTTATCGAGAAGAGAAGATGCTCAGACTAGTATTTAATATACATGGCCAACTGTTTACTGCAGATGTGACCTTGTTACCATTCTTTAGCATTTAATGCCTCTAAAAAGTCAGTGGAAAGCAGTGTTTGATAAAATGTTCTGACAGCGAGTCATAATATCACATTAAAAGGTTTTGAAAAGGAGGTAATATGATGGTATTGGAAAGGCTTTTCAAAGAAAAGACCTTAGCTTGAGAAGTGGGAGAACTGTTCCAGGCTTTGGAAGTAGACTTGCCAGAAGGTGCAAAAGCCACAAATAGATTACCGTATTTTTTTTTTGCTCTATAAGACTCATTTTTCCCTCCTAAAAAGTAAGGGGAAGTGTGTGTGTGCGTCTTATGGAGCGAATGCAGGCTGCGCAGCTATCCCAGAAGCCAGAACAGCAAGAGGGATTGCTGCTTTCACTGTGCAGCAATCCTTCTTGCTGTTCTGGCTTCTGAAATTCAGAATATTTTTTTTCTTGTTTTCCTCCTCCAAAAACTAGGTGCGTCTTGTGGTCTGGTGCGTCTTACAGAGCGAAAAATATGGTGACTGAGTGGAGGGGTGAAGTACAATAAGGGAAGATAGGGGCAAGAATGGAGAGGTGAAAAGCTTTAAGACATCAGTGTTGTTGTGAAAAGCGAGAGGAAACCTGAGTTGAAAGTTAAAGTTTAGTTTCGCGCGTATCTGCTGAACTGATCAAAAGGAGAAAGTGCCAAAGGAAGGCCGACTAGATAGTGTTTTCTAGGGAAAGCACAACAAAGTGGTTCTCTCCCCGCCCCAGTAGATACTTAGGAAAAGGCAAATTTTGGCAGTTCTAAAGAGGAGGAAGCAGAGACAGGCTAGGATAGATGCACAAGCGTAAGAAATGGAAAATGACCCTTTGTGTTCGGTAATATTGAATCAGTCTAGTTGTTTTTGAGATCCAAATGTTTAAAGGCAAATGTAGTTTTGTATACAGTCATACCTTCAGGTTGAGCGTTTTCAGGTTACGCTCCACGGCGCCCTGGAAGTAAATGAGTGCGTTACTTCTGGGTTTCGCCATATGCGCAGATGCTCAAAATGATGTCATGCGCGGAAGCGGCGAAACGTGACCTGCTCACAGTCGCGTGTTACGTTTTACTCAGGATGCGAACAGGGCTCCGGAACGGATCCCGTTCGCATCCAGAGGTACCACTGTATTTGCAAGGAATGTAAAAACATCTTTGTGTGATGTGTTATTGGACTGAGGGCAAAAAGAAAGAAAGAAAGAAAGAAGGAAGGAAAGAAAGAAAGATCCCTCTCCATCCAAAAGTTGTCTGCTCAAAAGAATTCCTCATTTATTGTTACAGATGAACAGGAGGCTTTGAAATCTATCATGAAGGATTTGGTTGCACTCAAGATGAGCCGGCGCCCCAGATTGTCTGGTTTTGAAAGCATGAAAACCAAAGACTCTCCACATTCAAACAGACAGGTAGGTAGTATGTTCCTGAAAGCTGCTGCTTTGCCTGCCTTGTAATTGGCTGCTATTAACATAATGCCTGCTGAGCCAAATGGATTTCACAATTTTATCCTAATAAAAACCAAGGCAGGTCAGAAGGTGGTGCCTTATGTTTGCCGTTTGTTGGGTGGTCTTGTTATTTAGAAATTAGAATGTTTGCTTTGGATTTCCTTTTCCTTTTCCCTGCCTCTGATTTTAGCCTTCCAGCTGCTTTTCTTATTATTGCACAGGTAATTTTAATTTTTCCTTCATCAGCAAGCAGGAGACCAGGGCAGCAAAGAATTATCTCCTACTCCCACAGATGGCAGTGCCAGCTACTGCTCCTGTGCTTTTATTAAGGTGTTTTCTTTCTTATTTAAATTGTATACCACCCTGGGAGTCTCACACTAAAGTGTATCTTATAAATAAGCAGTCTAACAGAGAGCGAGAGAAAGTGCTTTCTGCTTTTGCCTTCAGAGAAACATTCCTGATTATTGCAATAATAAATGCTCCAAGCCTTCATGGTTAAACTCCTCTTTCATTGCTAAGCCCTTTGCTCAAAATCTAATCAGTGGCAGGAAAACCTATCTGCCAACTCTTCTGAGATTTTTTGACCGTAGTGAAAGTTCAACATAGCTATTCAAACTTAATTCCTTGGCCACTGCAGATGCCTTCTTTCATGGCGAGTCCTTCAGCTAATACTGTAAACCAGGGCTGACTAATGTGTGCCTCCAGATGTTGCGGAACCACAACTCCCATCAGCTCCAGCCAACATGACTAATGGCAAGGAGTGGTAGGAATTTAAGTTCAGCAGCATCTGGAGGCACACAGGTGAGCCACCTGTGCTACAGCAACTATAATTCCTCTTATCCTAACTTGAGCGCTAAGCCTTACAGTGGTACCCCGCAAGACGAATGCCTCGCAAGACAGAAAACCCGCTAGACGAAAGGGTTTTCTGTTTTTCAATGCGCTTCGCAGGATGAATTTCCCTATGAGCTTGCTTCGCAAGAG
The DNA here is from genome assembly GCF_965153285.1 of Podarcis tiliguerta. Lineage (NCBI taxonomy): Eukaryota > Metazoa > Chordata > Lepidosauria > Squamata > Lacertidae > Podarcis > Podarcis tiliguerta. The sequence goes on from NC_139546.1 coordinate 11,380,830, forward strand.
GAAAATGTCTTGCGAGTCTTGAGATTTTTTTCCGCTCCCCACCCCCTTTTTCTAAGCCGCTAAACCGCTAATAGCCTTTTAGCAGCTAATCCGCTAATCCCTTAAGCCTTTAATAGCCGCTAAACCGCTAATAGCCGCTAATAGGGTTGCTTTGCAAGACGAAGAAAACGCTAGACGGAGAGACTCGCAGAACGAATTAATTTCGTCTTGTGAGGCACCACTGTATTTTGGACATTCTTTTGCTGCCTGCTTTTCTTGCTTCCAGACAGAGAACGTGAGATTCTCTGGTCAGCAGTCTGGAGAGCAGGCAGCCTCACTCACACTGGGAAGACACGTGATAGGAGAGAGTTGTGCTTGTGTGAGTGCAGTCCCAACCTCACCTAGGGACCAATTTGGATGCCTTTCTGTCCAAAGAGCTCTGTCTTTTTCATGTTTGGCTCCTGTTTGTCATGGTGGGTTATGTAGCTTTCCAGATGGCTTGAATTATTAGTAACATTGATTGTGCTGAAATTTAGATGGGTCTCTTCCTTGCAAATGAGGTCGTTTTTTTCTGCAGCTCCATCTTTTGCACAGGGTGCAGTTATTGCTTGCTGCCTCCTCTCCTCCTTGCTGACCAGAGGGGAACATAATTATAAGTCCAGCTTTCCCTTTTTCATTTACAAATGTAACATTGTATTTTTTCTTCCCATTTAAGAAAAAGCACAGTACCAGCAACTCAGCTGTCCTGGGCAACCAGTGTGTGTGTGCAGCAGAGGACAAAAAGGCTCAGGTAAGCAAACTTTTTCCCCGTCCTGTACTGTTAGAAATTGAGGAGACATTTATATTTTTAGGTGTGTGTAAAATATGTTAAGGGACACGGGTGGCGCTGTGGGTTAAACCACAGAGCCTAGGACTTGCCAATCAGGTCGGCGGTTCGAATCCCTGCGACGGGGTGAGCTCCCGTTGCTCGGTCCCTGCTCCTGCCAACCTAGCAGTTCGAAAGCACGTCAAAGTGCAAGTAGATAAATAGGTACCACTCCGGCGGGAAGGTAAACTGCATTTCCGTGCGCTGCTCTGGTTCGCTAGAAGCAGCTTAGTCATGCTGGCCACATGACCCGGAAGCTGTACGCCTGCTCTCTTGGCCAATAAAGCCAGATGGGTGCCACAACCCTAGAGTCGGCCATGACTGGACCTAATGGTCAGGGGTCCCTTTACCTTTACCTTTACCTTTACCTTTACCTTTAAATTATGTTAACAAAACAAGCAAACAAGAACTTTCCGTGCTCAAACCTCCTACCATATCCAACATGAGGAGGCATGCATGAGATATACATTGAAAGGAACCTTGGGACACTTCGTTCAGTGGGGCTATAGGTTATGAGGAAGCTGTGGGGTTCATAATCCTTACTCACATGTCACCTCTGGCCAAGACAGTGCCAAGACTAGTTGCATGGCTGAGATGCATGGCTCCCCTGTTGTGCTGCATTTCAGCTCCTGTTTTTCAGAGATGTAGCAATCTTTCCATGATATCATGCGGGGGAGGCTAAATGAATTTCCTCCACATTTATTCCAGTCCTCCTTGGAATGGAAGCCTTAGTAGCACACTCTCCAAAAGCCCCAAAGGTTTGAACATTCTGGGGTCTAGCCAGCAGCCACCTTGAGAACCCCTTTCTCCTTCCTTACGGGACAACACAGAAGAAGGTCTGGTGTTCCTCCTTCAAAAACATTGGCCTCTGATTTCACCCCAATAAAACCATCCATATTCTGAAGATGTGGATGATATTTTTATTTTTTAAAAAAAGCATGGTACACTTAGCATCAGATTTAGTTTGACCCACAATCTGGAGCGACATGCCTTTTTTCCCTTCAAAATTCCAAAGTGCCCCAAGACTTAACCTCAGTTTTGCCATATAGTCTTAAGGCCTGTGTTGGAAATTACATTATAGCTTACCAAACAGGGTTCATGAAAGGGAAGAAATTAAAATTAACTGCACTGAGTAGTTACAGCAAATCCAAACAAATCCACAACTTCTGCTCTGTAGTTAACTCACTAATATATTTTATTGTTTTGTGGAAGGAAGGAAATGCCCAAACATATAGCAGGTGAACTAACAATCTCTTCTTTGGCAGAATGACATCCGGATAAAGTTTGAATATAATGGGGAAAAGCGGTAAGTTTTTGTCTTCTTTTCACATACTTAACTATATTTTGGGTACATTTTGTGTGCTTAGTATAATCTGAATCTGGTTTTAATGAAGGGATTAGTTGTTTGCTAAAGAATCTTGATAACCAGTGATAAATTAGATAGGGATAAATTGGAGGAATCAACATGCTGACTAATACAAGAAAGATCCTGTTGCATTCTTTATAAGGTAGTTGTATTTGGAATCCAGTAGAAATTGCAAATGTTTACGATACCCATTAGATAACCTGACTCAATTTGTTAGGAGAGCAGTGAAAAATAATACAGAATGTACTGTTTGTTTGTGTGTATTTGATTTGTATTAAGTAACCATTTTTATTAACAATTAGTAACTAAAAATACATAAGTAGGGTACGTTAGCTGGGGCAGTGCTGAACAGTAGCCTTTCTATGGACTTCCAACTCCTAGAATTTCTCTCCTGAGTTACAATATGTTACTGAGTTTGGCTCCTACAGGCAGTGACCTTGATGTATCCTTATTAGCCTGAGCTGTTTTAGTTATTATTATTTATTGAATTTACATACCACCCTAATTAAATAAACAGGTGTCACCTACCCTCCCCTAAAACGTCACCTTAACTCACCTTGTCATTACGACACCAGATGTGGCTCCCTATACCTCCCTGTCATACATAGTTAAAATTAAGCGATATTCGGAGAAGACACCTTGAAATCAGTGGCTGTCCATTGATTTCAGTAGGCCTTCTCTAAGGAAGAATCATTGGGTGGTATCCAGTCTTAAAGTTCTAACTAAGCAAGAAAAGGGTCGGAAAAGATCTGCCCACATTTTACATAAGAGCATCAGGGTAGCTCACGCATCAATCCACAATCTTGAATATATGGCCCAAATGTGGATCCCTGTTCTTCTGTGGGGTTATGCGAGGGGAGTACAGAGTAACTGGTATGCAGACTGTTTACCTTCTGATCTGTGAACACCAGCATTATAGCTTTAAGATGTTGGTTGTGCAGAGCCAACTTCAGTTCCTAGGCACAAACATTTTATGTGTGAGTCCTGTGCAGAAATATTCCAGATTTCTGGGGGCATTTGATATTCTTGACATAGGATGCCAGTAGACATTTCTGTTCAGAAGTAAGTCCCTGTGAGTTCAATACATGTTTATTTGTCTTACCCTCTGAGCTCAATACAACTTATTCCCAAATATGGTGACTTCCAGGGGTTAGTCCAGTCCTCATCAGCCCCAGTCCACATGGCTAGTGGTCACAGATAATGAGAGATGTCGTCCAACCATATCTGGAGGGGGCACCATGTTGGTTTACAGTCACATGTTTTGCAGGGATTATACATTTTGGGGCAGATGCTTTCTGTTTCAACCTTTAAACACCTGGTGAGGACTTTTCTATGCTGCCAGGCTTATGCAGACAATTAATAAAATACATTTACATAATAGTCGATGGACTCTGATTTTAAATGCTCATGTGTTTTCATTAAATATAAATAAACTGTAAACTGCTTGTGTATGTTTTTTTAAAGATATGGTGGTACATAAATATTTTTAGGAATCAGAATAAGAGGCCAGATGAAATGAACATAACACAGTAAAAAAAACCTTCCAAACCCTTTCCATACCATAAATATAATTTTTAAGTTAAGTGGGATGGTGGTATACACACACACACACACACACACACACACACAATCCCATTCAAACATAAATATTCAAAGAGATAATACAAAGATTGTGTGATTAAAATAAGAGTTTGAGTTGTATCTAGGGTTGGTCATACTGTGATTATAGCCACTGAAGTGATTGGGCGTGAATAGCTTAGGTAAATTAATTTCAGTGGATCTTGAAGTAAAACCTAGCTGAATGCAACCTTCACTTTGAAATTCAAAATGACGAATATCTACAAGCAGCCATACCCAGGAGATGCTACATTTCCAGTAACATGGGGGCACTCGAAGTTCATTCTTGTCAACAACAGGAGCAGCCTGATCCACGATGCAACACAGCACAGTGCTGCAACTAACTTGGAAGTGAAACCCCAGCCCCCTTAGCGATCATCTTGTATGTTTTCCTAGCCAAGCAGGTGTCTTTGAAATGGGGGACTCAGTAGGGTATGGCTGTCTTACATACCCACTGAAAAGAAAAGCTCAATTGTATGCAAGCAGTAATTATGCAGCTATGTAAGACTTGCTCTCAAAATGCATTTCTATGTGTTTGATTTCAGCAAAGCTGCCAGATCTGACCACAAATATTTAAGTCGGGAATGGTCTGCCTAAAATTACCCCAATCCATCATGACTTTGCTGCTCTAAAAAAACCCAGTGGCGGGGTGGGGAAGCTCAAATGCTTATGCGTGTTTAATGAGCTATTTGCCTTTCATAAGGAGTTTCAGTGCAGATGTGAGCCAAGCTATGTGCACAGTGTCCAAGTATTATAATTTCAGTTTATTATTGGATTGGTTTCTCATTACTGTATAAAAAAGGTTGTAGACTACTGAGTTGTGTGTGCGTTTTTTTTTTAATAATGAAGACAGCATTTTTAGATGGTTGAACATAGTAGGTTTTTAAGTTAACTTTGCTTTCCAGCATGCATGTTATGGAGAGCTCAAGCAATATTTTTTGAATGCTTGGAAGATCGAGTACAAAGCGTAGATCTCAAAATAATAGTTAACTTACCAAAATCTGCAGTGCCAAAAATGGAGAGCTGGAAGTCCCACAACAATAGTAAACTGGTTTGAAAAAATCTGGACAATTATAAATATGATCAAATTAATATACTATCAAAGAACCCAAAATGAACAATAAAACAGATTTTTTGAACTGTGGTCACTATTTATTAGGCTCTGGAAAGTCAAATTTCACAATTAGTATACAGCCATATAATATTTTTGCATTACTGCAAGGGTATCGCACACATGCTGTATAGAGTAGCATATGTTTATTTTTCTTAATTCTGTTTGCTTGCTTTTTCATGTTTGTAGGACTATATATTAATGTATATACTGTTTATATGCCAGAATATCTTCTAAATTGATATTTTGTCAGTTCTCACGCACAATTATCATACGTGTGAAGCTGATGAGCACCTAAGAATCTCAGCACACGGTTGGTTAACAGTTTAGGGAAAACACTGCTGCTTATGTAATTGCTTTTGTTGCATGGATTGTTTATAGCTCATTCTGCTTGTATTATCAGTATCTTTCTATCTCGTTCAGAATTATCGCTTTTGCCCGGCCTGTCCACTATGAAGATGTGCAGCAGAAAGTGAAAACGGTTTTTGGGCAGCCGCTAGATCTCCATTACATGAATAACGAGGTACCAAAATACGCCCACATTTTGTTCTCAAACAGTGCTGTTCAGATCCAAGGAGAAATACCACCACTCTGAAAATCCAAACACCTTGGCAAGTGTGGGGGCATGAAAAGAGGCAAAAGTAGCTTTTCACATGGACAACTAACACACTTGCCCAGATCAAGGTAGTCCCATGAGGGGACAATATTACCAAAGAGTATTGGCAGTTTGCAAGTTTATTTGTGGGCTGAAGATATGAGCCCTTTTTTGGCTCCCTTTTCAGGTGGCAGAGCAGATGGAAACCTTGCCCCTTCATTTGCAATACCGCAGTCTGCAATATGAGAAATAGTTATACTGTGTTGTATCCAAACTTAGTCATGCTTACAGAATTGAGTTCATTGAGCCAACTCCAAGCATGACTAAGTCTGGATACAACCCACTGACTTACCCTTAACAGGAATGTTTTTTAAAGATTAGAACGAGATAATACATAGCATTTGAAACACTTGAAATCACTAAACAGATGTTAAGTACAGTCATACCTCGGGTTGAAGTAGCTTCGGGATAAGTATTTTCGGGTTGCGCGCTGCGGCGACCCGGAAGTAACGGAGCACATTACTTCCGGGTTCTGCCGCTCGCGCAGGCGGTCAAAATGACGTCATGCACAAAAGCGGCGAATCACGACGCGCGGGCACGGGTTGCATTTGCTTCTGGATGCGAATGGGGCTCCAGAACGGATCCCATTCGCGTCCAGAGGTACCACTGTATTGTATCTGCCTCAAGAGAGCGAGGAAAATTCTTAGGGACGACTCACAACCCGGCCAGCACCTCTTTAATCTCCTACCTTCGGGCAGGAGATACAGAAGTATAGTCAGCCGCACCAACAGGTTAACACCCGTGGACTGTTGGCTGCTGTATGAAAAAAAAAATAGTGGTGCAATTGACTTCCAACAAGCACACAGAGTGCTAACAAGACTTGAGTGTATGTGGGGGGGAGGGGGGCTCGTTTAAATGCACTGCACACAGGTGGTGTAGTGACAATAAAGGTCTGTTCTATTCTGTTCTCTCCTCTCTCTGACCCCCACTCCACCCCTTCTGAGACAGTTTTGAGTTTTTTGCAGTCTGTATCAAGAAGATTGTGTGGGTGGGATATTACCTGCCCGCAAAAATAACACAACCAGAAATATATCCGGATATTCAGGGGTACTAGAACTTGTTTACAGCCTTGAGCCTTTGTAAGTTTAATTCAGAGTAAATCTGTTAGTTCATTGAGCTTACTCTCAAGTAGGCATACATAATTCAACCTAAGAGCATTTAAAATTCTATCTCGCTGTCTCACTATTTCATCCCTTTGTTGTCTGGAGGATTTAAAATGTAATTTTTTACTGAGTGCCTGTTTTCTTGCATTGTAGTTATCTATTCCTTTGAAAAGTCAAGATGACCTCGATAAGGCAATAGATCTGTTAGACCGAAGTGCAAATGTGAAACGCCTTAGAATATTACTGCTGTCTCAGGACAGAAACCATGTAAGTAAAAATAACATAATGTGCTGCAGTCTCATTTTTGCTATAAGCCCTTACCAGTCATTAAGCAAAACAGTGATGCCCAGTCCACAAGGTGGGTTTGGTCCCCTGTTCCACTCAGAGCCTTGCGATAAATCGAAAACCCAACAATTGAAAGCAGGCTTTATCATCCCAGTTGGAATGCAAAGGAAACATCTGTGGAGCCCACTGTTTTGTATAGACCACCAAACTACATGATCTGACCCCCCAGAGCAAATGGGAATATATTTCAGACTGCATTTTTAGTTGCAACGATCCTTTTTTCCTCCCTGGGCTGCTTGTCCGTGGAATTAAAATATTAAGTCCCTCCAAACTCAAATTGCTTATTTTTTTCTCTCTCCCTCCCTCCCTAACAGACCAGTTCATCATCCCATTCTGGAATGCCAAAGCAAGTCAGAATCAAAACTTCTCAATCCATGGGAGATGTGAACACTGCCTTCCAGCCACCTGAAACCAGAAGCAGGCACTTGTCCATCAGTGAGTACGAGTGGCCTGACATTAATTTCAGTCTATACTAGCAACAATTCTGTTCCTCCAAACACTTTAGGCTGTCACTTAACAGCCTCTAAAGTTTCCCTTTTTTATCAGATATTTTGAACCGTCATTTTCAGTTGAGCGCGCGCGCACATATACATGTGGAGGGAAGCATTAAGAAATCATGAGAGGACAGTTCAGTCTTCTAGGACAGTCTCTTGCTGCTGACTTGAAAGTCAACATTATTGGAACAAAAAACTTTAGGTTTTAGGTGTCAGGCCCCCATCCCCAAACCCAATGACAGCAACTATTATTTGAAAGTAAGGAAGAGGTCTTTATTCAGTCTAACAGCAGTACATGTCCACAAGCAAACATATGGTCCAGGAGTCAAGGTTCTAAGTTACATGAGCAGAGCAAGTGGTTCATATCCTAAAGGCAGCTATGATGTTGTACCAGCAGTTGATATGCCCTTCCTGCCAAGCTTTTAAAGATGGGAGTGGTGCAAGCTCACTCGCAAGACTCTCTCTGCCTGTGGTTTTGCTATGCACACATATGCATGGTCTGTCAGGGTGGGTACATCTGATTCGCCTTCATAAGTGGCACCTGACTCTCAGTGACAATACTGTGTTGTCCAGCTCTGCCAGCACTTCTTCCTGTTCAGCCTCTCCCTCTGGCTGGCCGAAGTCCATCCTTCTCACAGATAAGGTTCTGCAGCAGCAGCATGGGAGAGAACCAGCAGATCATCCCATGCTGGCAGGTCATCTTGACCATTGTGATGAAAGTGCTCCATGGAAAAAAGAGAATCCACTCTCGACCTGAAAGAGGGCTTAATTCCTTATTTGAAAACCTTATTTCATGGTTTGAAAAGGAGCTTACCCTTGACTCACAACACAATATGATAGCCTCCTGCTTCCTCCATTAGCCAGAAGATGGCGCTAGTGTATTGCAAGTTTTCATTGTAAGGAACAAAAAGAATTCTTTTCGAATACAGTGGTACCTCGGTTTACAAACTTAATCCGTTCTGGAAGTCCGTTCTTAAACCAAAGCCATTCTTAAACTGAAGTGCACTTTCCCTAATGAGGCCTCCCGCCACCGGTGCCCTTCCACCTTCTGTTCATAAACCGAGGTAAAGTTCGCTAACTGGAACACTACTTCTGGTTTTGCGGAGTTTTTTTACCGAATAGTTCATAAACAGGGCTGTTCTTAAACCGAGGTACCACTGTACATGCTAAATATATATTATCCTTTAAAATCTGGTAACCTGGAACTCTTTAAACCCAAAATTTTAAGAGAAATCTGCAGGCTTATTTTAAAATTTGAAACAGTCATACGGAGGCAGCTCTGCTTGAGGTTGGGTATTTCAGCATACTGACAATATAAAGTGGAGAAGGTAGTGATGGCTCTAATCTCTTTAATTTTGAGTTACATTGTGCCCCTGTGGCAGCCATTTTGTGACAGGCACCCCCAGCACACTCTTAAAATTCAAAATGTGCCTGCTGGTCCGAGAAGGTTGGCAATTCATTACTTAAATTAATAGTTTCATCCAACTGCTTCCATGTGAATCAAGCAGAACTAAAGAAAAGAAGCCAGAAGGGTTAAATTTGATCAGAGTCAATAGTCAAATGTGAGAATGGGGGGGAGACTACTTTTAAACTGCAGAGCAGCATCCAAAACACACCCTGTAACAGAGAAAATACTTCTAAGGGATTTAGACAGCACAACTTCTAGCGTTCCTATGTTAGCAAGAGCCCACATTTGAATTTCCATAAAATAATTGAACTAAGCGTCAAGCGCAGCAGGTATAAAATGATGGCCTTTTGTTTAGAAGAAATGCACACTAAAGAATAGCCTTTTCTCTATTCCAGGGGTGGGGAAGTGAATCCGGCCAATGGACTAGACGCAGAACTGCCCCACCCTCCACAAGCCACTTTTGACAGGTGGATGGGGCTGCCAACATGTCAATTATCTAATATCATAGGATACACTCCGAGTCTCTCGCTTGTCTCTTTGCAGTTACTTTGAATAACATTGTCCCTAAGTCTTTCAAAAGTGCAGGGAAGAACAATTCTGTCCCTCCTCCGCTCAGGTGCTCTTGACCTTGTGCATCCTTTTAATAAGCAATTCATAATCTTCAGGTTCTCAGACCACAGGTCGAAGTTCACCACCTCCAGGATATGTTCCAGAGAGGCAGCAACGAATTGCTCGTCAGGGGTCCTATACCAGCATCAACAGCGAAGGAGAATTCATTCCAGAGACCAATGAGCAATGTGTGAGTTCAGTAAAGTGCTCCTCATCTTTGAGTATTACATAAGAATCTGCCTTTATACCATGTCAGGCCTCCGGTCCACCTAGTAATTTCTACCCTGTCAGCAATTTCTTGTGGCCTCAAACAAGAGTCTCTTCCAGCTTTTATCAGGAAACGCCATGGATTGAACCTGAGACCATCTGCATGTGTAGCACATTCTCTGTCTGAGCCATAGCCCTTTCCCCACTTTCTTGGTAGAGTTCTCCATTCTGCCTTTTCGTATTGTATTGTGTCTTAGATTATATTGAGTTTGACTTTCTGTGACCTCTTCTAGATGCTGGATCCTTTAAGCAGTGCTGAAAACTCTATATCTGGCAGTTGTCAGTCGTTGGGCCAGTCAGGAGACAGGTATGGACCTTAATGGGTTTGGAATTGATTTTACTGTCGTCCAATTTCTCCTCGGCATGTTTGGGTTGCTAATGAATTTTCCTTCATGTGAGATTGACAGGGAACCTTGAGGTGTTTCTCTCTCCAGTCTTGTCTCATTTGTGTTAGCTCTTTTCTTCATAGAATCGTAGAGTTGGAAGGGGCCACAAGGGCCATCTAGTCCAACCCCCTGCAATGCAGGAATCATTTGCCCAACGCGGGGCTCAAACTCACGATCCTAAGATTAAGAGTCTCCTGCTCTACCGACTGAGCTATCCAGATGAATTCAGTTACATCTATTTCTTTGCTCCTGGCATTTGTGGGTGAATTGTAGATACTCAAGGACCCTTAGGGGGTACAGATATTGTTAGTCTATAACCTGGCATAGACCCTGTAGTAAAATAATAATAATAATAATAATAATAATAATAATAATAATAATAATAATAATAATAATTATTTATACTCTGCCCATCTGGCTGGGTTTCCCCAGCCACTCTGGGCAGCTTCCAACAGAACACTAAAATACAATAACCTATTAAACATTAAAAGCTTCCCTAAACAGGGCTGCCTTCAGATGTCTTCTAAAAGTTTGGTAGTCAAAGTCAAAACGGATTTACTTTACCACTAAATTGATTTTATTGGCCTCCATACAGTCCCTTACTGTTGCAAGCATGGGTTCAGCACCTCTACCGCGTCCCTTGAATATGACTAGTCATTGGTATACTGATGACACCTTACTTCAGAGCCCTAGATGACCTGGCCAGCAGTTTCATGTAGATGTTAAAAAGTATGGGAGATGAGATGGAACCCTTCAGGACCCTATAAGCACAGGTGCCATGAGGACAGCAGTATTCTTCCAGCACTACCTTCTGGAATTTAAGTAGGAGTGGAACCACATTGCCCCTAAACCTGTCGGGCCTCAGAATCCAATTCTGATTCCAGAGGAGATAGCTTTCCCCTCTCTTTGGTGCTGGATAACTCTTCCCCATAACTACTAGCAGTCCAAGAGGGGAGCCAGTCTTCCACTTTTCCATTTTTAGGGGACACAGGAAACATTACACCCTTCCGCAGCACATGCCTATGTCATAGAATACAGCCTCTTTAAAGCACGATCAGGTTTTCTCCTAGGAGACAGGGCTTCACCACTCTCTGCCCTACTATATAAAAGACCAGTGCTGAAGCAACACTTGCTGATCTTTGTTTCCAGTATCCAGCTTAGGTGAATCTGATATCCAGCCACATCCCAAAGCTTGCTCCATATGAGCTCTCCGTGTTCCTGACTCTGGGCCACCTGCCCTACACCTGAACAGAATGCCCCTGCTCTGTGGTGTCTGATATTGAAAGCTGCCAAGAGGTCCAGGATAGCTAGCAGTCTTTCAGTCCCCTTGTCATATGTTATCGCATTGCATCAGGGTAACCAAATCAGGTTCTTTGATGACAAAAACCAAATGGGAATGGATCCAGATTGTTTAGCTGGATAACTTGCGTTACTATAATGAGGAAAGCTGTATTTTGCCCAACGAGGGAGGAAACTGGATCGTATATTTTTAAAAATGTATGAGATACATTAAAATTTAAAATATATGCTAAAAAATGGATTGCATCTTTGGGGTGGGAATTTTACAGTTAGCTATGTGCCCTGGCTGAATTTTTCTGAAAGTGATACCCAGTTTGTGGATGGGGGAACCCAACAGATTGTGTAAATTCTCTGTTCAGTTATGCATATGTTTATATGCAGAAATCCCACAATACTGCATTGGATGTGAATAAATGATTGTAATTTATTCAGGTTTAGACTATCCAGCTTCTTCCTAAGTCGTGAGAGGGGGCATCACATTAAGTTGTAACACAGGCCATTCTTAGCCCAGTTTATAGGTACAAATCTTAATTCTTTCTCCCTCCAAATAGTCTTTCCTACAGAAAATCCTGCATGTCCAGGGCCCAGAGTTTCCCAGACAACAGGCAGGATTTTTCAGGTATGTCTGTATAGTTTTTAAAATAATTATTTGAGCTGATGGTTGTTGACAGATAACAGGAGAATGAAACTCCTACCTTGTTTGTTTCTCTGTTGTGTATTGGCTGCTCCTAGTCAAGATTCTATATTCTCTTTTCTAATTGCAGAAAGACATTTTGAAATGTGCAGACAACTCCTCTGTCACTTGCCAGCAGTTACCTGGCTTCTAGTCTAATCAGGGTGGAAGATACGGATGTGGAGCCACATCTCGTTAGCTTCTCCTATTCCTTTGCCACCGATCGATTGAATGTTGCTGGGTCAGGGAGAGAATTAACAGTTTTCAGGATACGTGCTTATGCATTGGTTTCTCTTCCCTCCTGAAACCACCTGTAAGGAGGAGGTGGACTGAAACTAAGAAACTTATTTTAACTACCAGAAGGGCAAAGATGAAAACAAGCTAATAACTTATTCTGTGGGCTGCATTTTTCAGACAAAGTGCTGTGTGCCATCTGCCCTGCCATCTCAGTGGAAAAGGAGCTGGATTTCAGTGATCTGCATACTTCAATGGGTTCTAGAATTTAAGATTTAAACATATTTAGCGAACCTTTTCTTCCAGTCATGAGACTCATGGATTTCCCTCCCCTTTGGGTCATTCATCTGTGCATGTTCCATAAGTTAACTTGTTTTGCTTTGTCTCCCTCTATCCAGATCGTGAGAATCAAATCTATGACAAAGCAGAGAAAGGGGGGACCTACCCTCGGCGTTACCATGTCTCCATGCAGCACAAAGATTATAATGACGGTGGGTGTGCTTGCACTGCAAGAAAGCACCCTGCTTTTTATCTTAATGATAGGGTTGCCGTTAGACATCTCTCCCAAGGGGAACTACCGTATTTTTTGCTCTATAAGACTCACTTTTTCCTTCCTAAAAAGTAAGGAGAAACGTGTGTGCGTCTTATGGAGCGAATGCAGGCTGCGCAGCTATCTCAGAAGCCAGAACAGCAAGAGGGATTGCTGCTTTCACTGCGCAGCGATCCCTCTTGCTGTTCTGGCTTCTGAGATTTAGAATATTTTTTTTCTTGTTTTCCTCCTCCAAAAACTAGGTGCGTCTTATGATCTGGTGCGTCTTATAGAGCGAAAAATACGGTATCTGTGTTTCCCTAGTTGGCTAGGCCTCTCTGCTTTTCTGACTCACTTTTCTTGAAATTGCTTGGGAGAACTCAATGGAAGCTCAAGGAGGAGTGACAAATACAAGTGAGAATATGAATTTCCTTCCTTCTCTTTTCCTGTAGTTGAATAGCTCAAGAAGAACAGAGAGAAACTCTTTCTTGCATGCGAACCAAGTTGCTGGCCTGTGCACTACAAGATTAATCCAGAGCAGAGTCGTCCAAAGCTTAGGTTTTTGCAAACTCAGAAGTCATTCCTGCAAAGGCTTCTTGCTCTGTCCCCAGCCCTGATTCCCCACCCCCACCCTGTATCCAGGCAGTTTTATTTGCAAACTTTGCTTTCATAACGTTTTCTAACAGGACGGAGGACCTTCCCGCGTATTCGACGTCACCAGGGTAACCTCTTCACACTAGTGCCATCAAGCCGCTCCTTGAGCACCAATGGGGAGAACCTTGGCCTAGCAGTGCAGTATCTGGACCCCCGGGGGCGCCTGCGGAGCGCGGACAGTGAGAATGCTCTCACCGTGCAAGAGAGGAACATTCCAACTAAATGTAAGCAGTCTGTTCCATATTTGCGAAATGCAGCACTATTGTGCTTTCCAGTGCATTCAAGATGGACAAAAGGAAGCACTTCTTCAAATTGATACAAGGTTTTGGGGTCGCCACTAACACAGGTGGCTTTTTAATAGATAAAATTGACAGTCAGTGGCTCTACGCCCTGAGGGTTTGGAATAAAGCTTCTGTTTACCAGGTACTAAGAATGAACAATAATATGAGATGCTATGTCTTGTCATGCTTACGAGCTTTCCTGGGGCTACTGACGAGATAGAGCGCGACGCTACATCGAACTGTTTGATGTTTAATATCAGTTCTTATAAACTGCAGAAGGACGAAGAGAAATGTGTGAAAAGCTGATGTTGTGGTCCTAAAGGCCCATCAAGCAGAAGTCAAGTTTTAAAAACTCATCATCAGAGCCAAACATTATATGCCACCCCTTGAATCTTTGATAGGTGGCATCTCTAGCTTGGAGACTGGAATTATCTCCCCTGCATTTAGTAATGCAGGTATAAATAGCGTCTGTTGACGGGTGTAGAAGACTATTCTTGAGGATGACATTATAAACTGAGAATTCCTTCTGTATTTGGCAGCTCCAAGTGCCCCAGTTAATTGGCGGCGAGGGAAGCTCCTGGGGCAAGGTGCTTTTGGCCGTGTGTACTTGTGCTACGATGTGGATACAGCCAGAGAACTTGCAGCGAAACAGGTCCAGTTTGACCCAGACAGTCCTGAAACAAGCAAGGTACTTGAACGATACCACTGGGAACACTGTCTAAAGTAAATGTTCGTATTTCGAAATACCATGCTAAGTAGCAGACATTCGAACGAAGCATGATTTGCTTAGAGATATCATGGTTGGTTCTTTCCCTTAGAATCCCAAAATGCAATCCCACTGCACTCAAGACTGCCAAATTATTTACAAAACTTCACCACGTCACCTTTCCCTTTACCATTGGCTGGCACAAGTAACCAACACCTTTCCCCAAGTAGGCTGGAGAAGCTAAGCGCCTGCCTCTTTACTGGTCTTTGACCCTTAGTAATCAGCTAATAGTAACCGTTTTGTTAATCTGGTTGCCACCCTAATAGAAATAATTCAGAGTGGAAATTGTTAATAACGTCAAAGTAGTGGGAAAACTAATTTCTAGGCAAGTTCTTGCTGAGAACTTGTCACTGCTGCCAAGTTCAAATGTGGTTCAGTAGTCGGCTGTCTGGACTTGAGTGAGGATCCTGGTATGAAAAAGTGCTTTATCCCACAGTTTTCCCCAGTATGGACATAATGGGAAACTGATTTAACAAACCATAACACATCTTCCTCAATGGGGGAGCATGCAGGCACACACATTCTTAGCGCAATGAACTAACTGGCTCTCTTCACGCCTGCAGGAAGTGAGTGCTTTGGAGTGTGAAATTCAACTGTTGAAGAACCTTCAGCACGAGCGCATTGTCCAGTATTATGGGTGCTTGAGGGACCGAGCAGAGAAGACCCTGAGCATATTCATGGAGTACATGCCAGGGGTAAGAATTGAGCTAGTCCTCTAGAAAGTGATTGCCGTCTGCTTCTGACCTGCAGTGGATTTGCAAGATTATTTCCTTGTTGTTGAAGCCCTCTTCAATACCTTTCCTGCTTTTCCTGTGAAGGGTTCTGTCAAAGACCAGCTGAAGGCCTATGGTGCACTGACGGAAAATGTGACCCGGAAGTACACTCGGCAGATTCTTGAAGGAGTCTGTTACCTTCACAGCAACATGATTGTACATAGGGATATAAAGGGTAAGAGATGCCCACGTGACTTGAGCCAGTTCCCTCAACCTGGTCTCTTCCTCTTCTTGGCTCCTCTCTTCATGTATTGACTGCTAATACTCGGCAAGGTAGAGTTAGTGACAGACTTTGAATCACTGTTTCTTCCCTCCCCATCTCCCTCCTTCCTTCCCCTTTCTCAGGAGCCAATATTCTCCGGGACTCTGCTGGCAATGTGAAGCTTGGGGACTTTGGGGCCAGCAAACGGCTGCAGACAATCTGCATGTCTGGGACCGGCATCCGTTCTGTCACTGGCACGCCCTATTGGATGAGTCCAGAGGTGATCAGCGGCGAGGGTTATGGAAGAAAAGCCGACGTCTGGTGAGAAGTTGCTTTGTTCTGTTTGCTTGGTGCATAGTTCTAGCCAGGATTTCTGTGTACCTGAAGTCCATAAGCCTTTAACCTTCTTACTAGGAGTACAAGGAACATTTCTGGAAAAGGAAAGTGACATTTTCGTCCAGAATGCCCCTGACTCAAATGACATACTTTGTTAGTTTTGCAGCTGCTTGTATCTGCTCTGTGTTTGGGCAGGGACTGAGTTCACTTCCTAGCAAGGATTAATTTTATGTTGTAAAAGGTGGCTGACCCTCTGACCACTAACTAGGCGTGTAAGGGTAGCGTTTCAGTGATAAGGGGCTGAACTTTTAGAACCAAGAGCAGTTTTTCCATCATTATCATTATGTGTACGCCATCCTTTCTTCAATTAATTCTGCCTTGAGAAGTGTTCATGCTCAATTCTTGTCTCTCCTCCTAAGAAGCCAAACACTTGAGTGTCTACAAATGTGTCCTTGACACATTTCTGAGTGTGTCCTTTATCGCATATCTGCAAGGCTGGCATTTGGGCTGCCTCTTACATTTTTTTAATAAAAAAATTAAAGCTTCTGCCGAGGCCACATCTGGAAGAGCTTCAAGCCCTTCTTCTGTGGCCTTTTCTTTGAATTTCCAGGGCTGAACTCTGATAGAATTAACTTCTGTACATGTGTACTGTAGGAATAAAATGAGTTGTGTGAGTTCAGTGGATCTCCAGAAAAGGTATTTCTCCAGTTGAGTTATGTAAGAACATTTGTCATTTTCTCTAGCTTCGTTCAGAGTTGAAAGATGGATCTGGCGTAGTTTGACTTGGCCAAAGAGATGAAGAATTTTAAAATAATCTGGCTTCTGAGTCACTTGCTTTTTCAGCTTTGTTTGATATTGGTTCTCTATTCAGCCCTCTATGTCCTGATCCTCCTAAATGATCCACAAAAGCTTATGCCCCAATATATTTGTTAGTAAGGTGCCACAAGCTTCCTTGCTGTTTTTTTTAGGTTGCAACAGGCTAATTCTGCTTCTTCTCCTTAATTTATCTCAATTGTGCCCGTTGTGTGGGTGTCACGGGAATTGCCACAAGAAACTCCAGCACTGCCTTTCGTTTTCTAATACAGATCATTGAATTCTATGTTCTCCCATCCCCAGGAGCCTTGCCTGTACTGTTGTGGAGATGCTAACAGAGAAGCCACCCTGGGCAGAGTATGAAGCCATGGCAGCCATTTTCAAGATTGCCACACAGCCAACTAACCCCCAGCTGCCTTCCCACATTTCAGAAACTTGCCGGGACTTTATAAAGCGGATCTTTGTAGAAGCCCGGCAGAGACCCTCAGCTGAAGAGCTGCTCCAGCATCCCTTTGCACAGCTCCCATACTGAATTGCCCTCCCCAGAAACAGTACTTCTTCCTTGGCTTTTAGCATTTTCTCCTTGGGAGGATGCTGTGCTGTGGCCCTTATCCGAGCAGCAGCTCCAAATAAATGCTGGCACAGCTGTCTTATTTGCCTAGAGAGGCAGTCGGTGTTTGAGGAGCAAGGCAGGGACGTCAGTTGCTTTTATCTGGATAGATTCTTCTTTGGATTGATGCTTCTAGTAGCTGTGCAACCTACATCTGCATCTCTGTCCTTACCTTCCCACAAGCACACGAGCTGGGAGCGGCTTAGGAACCACCTCACTTGAATGTAGCTGTGTATCAGAAGCTGGTCCAAAGTGGAAGGGGGCTTGTGGTGTCAGAACTTGTGATAGCTTCTAAAAGCTACAAAAATGCGTGTTGGCTAGCATTCTGTGTTTCGCAGTTCCCCAGGACTATTGTCAAGTGCCACAGAGAACATGGACTCAGTTATTATATATAATAATTATTATATATTTTATTAAGTATTCAGCATCTGAAAGTGTTCAGAAAATATTGATTTAGAAGAATATGTGAATAGTGTTGTTTTTTTATATAATGACAAACCCAAGGAGCTGGAGGCAGAGTTGTACTTTCTTTCTGTTTGCCTTTTAACTCTCTCCTATCCACATTTCTGGATGATGAGATGGGGGTTACAGTGGAACACAAGCACAACGAGGCCTACACAACAGTGGCCCCTGAATGAAACGAGGGAATCGAGCTTCATTTTGACAGGGCTGTCTGAAGGTGCAATTCAGGACCGTGTCTATGCAATAACTGTGCTAACACAGGATTTATTATCTGGCACAAAAATCAGCATCCTAAGATTCAGTATTTCTAACTTTTATTTATTTTAATTTAATTCTTTTCAAAACAAGTTTCTGGTCTTCATGGCTGCAGAGAAACTCTAATAAACGTGGAGGGTTTGAGAGGTGCCTAGTGACTTCTTAGAAGTCACAGGGGGCTGAGCAGGATACAGCAGTTGTGGCATGTGCTTAGTGCCTTTGCACAAAGAGCAAAAGCCAAATAAATCATCAAAAACAAGAATATATACAGATTTTTACTTTATTTGCATAATTTATTGGAATGTGACATTTTTATGGATTGTTTTAGCACAGAGTATCACATGCTGGATATAGACAGGGGTGCTGTAGGATAGCTATTGCTCGCAGCTGATGAGAAAGAGAAAGAGCATTGGGAGTTTAATACAGCTGGCCTATCATGCAGCAGTTAATAGCTTTCCTATGAAAATGCTGTTCCTTTGAAACTTCAGGCTCTTCTATATCTGTTAGATGTCTTCTTCCACCCAGGTATTTTCTGCAGAACAGCCGCCGGTGCCATACTCAGTTTTTTGCCAGTCCTTCAAACCAAAGTCATTTCCAGTGCTGCCAAGATCTTATTTCAGGGAAAGGTGAAAGACTGCTGCTAAGCCTAATAAAGACATTTGTTTTGAGGTTTTCATGTGATCTTGGATAAAAATAGTTTTATAAATGGAAGACACATGCCTGAGCAGCACAGGCGAGGGAGATATTTATGCAAAAGCTGTACTTGTGATTGTGTTTTCATAGAGTCACCTAATCTAGCAGTTGTGTGAAACAAAGGGACAAGGCCTGATTTCAAATGTGCATTATCTTTTGGCTAGGAATCCTGGGGATTTTTAAAGGGGAAGTCATGACAAGTCATTGCAGGCAATCTAAGCAGTATCCTCTTTCAACTAACTGTTTAGCGGCCAAGGGAGATTTGCTTGTTTTGCCGTATAAAACCTTGGACTGGGAACCAGATGCAGTCAGACAGGGCCTGTGTAACATAAGGACCTGCTCACATTCCAGAAATGTTCGCTTCAAAAAATGCACTTCCTAGGATAGCTGAACAATTTGACCATGTGTTGTGCTGCAAAAAGAATGTGTACTTCTGTTGTGTCATGCTTCCAATCACCTGTTCTTAGCCTTTAAAAGAGGTAAAATTTATCCCTCCTCTTTCCAGCCAAGAGTCATTTACGACAGGCACGTTGACACCGTCTTAGGGTAGCCAGCTGTTTCGTCTCTGCATAGTTGAGGATTGCTACCACCCCTCAGCTTTTTACAGGGCTACAGATGTTTACTTAAAATCACAAGCTGGCAGCCTACCAGCTTGACATGTTGATTAACAGCCAACATGCTTCCAGTGGACCTGCAGCAGTATATCTGAAGCAGAATGCAGTCATCATGTGAATAAAATGTAGCAAAGGTAAGAGTTCTTTCCTTGTAGCAGTGATAAGGTGTAAATGTAGCTTCTCTGCTCTGTTTAAGGCAGGCATGACCCTGACCACTGGTCCTGTTAGCTAGGGATGATGGGAGTTGTCCCAAAACAGCTGGAGGGCCAAGTTTGGCCATGCCTGGTTTAAGGCTTCCACAATGCTACTTTTAAGACTGGATGCTGTTTTCTGAGGGGAGAATCCAGGATTTAAGGAAGTACGTAGTGTGAGTTGTTCCTTTCAGGTAACAGAGGCTCAAAAAACCTGCAGTGATTCTCTCCCCCCACCCCCTTTATCTCACCTGCCAACATGTTTGAAGGACTTGAAGAGAGGCCTGAAATGTTTGTTGTCCTGAAACATGCCCACCCTCAGCCCAAACTGTGGTCTGTGTATCCTGTGACTTGGCAAATGCCCGGCATCAGGCTTTCCCTCCACCTGTCTCCAATAATGTGATTATGTTGGCTGGGCTCCCCCTTTGTATGATACACTCCAGAACCCAGACCCAGAGCCTCTGATTAAGCCTAAGAAATAAGCCAAAGCATTACTTGTATGGTCAGCAATGCACTTTTACAAATGTGTGTATATCATTCCCTATTTGTTATGCTTTTTACATCATGTAAACAAATGATGGTGCCTCTTATCTTTTTTATTTATGCTGTATTTGTTGATTTTTATAGATATGTATAGCAACTGTTATGGGATGGGGAAGAAATTGACACCTTCATGAATTTTAAAAGTGGGGAGAGAAGCAGCTGGTTTTGCAGAAAATTTGAATATAGTTTTATAACGAAATGTGTTAAGCCAAAATACCTCTTTGTTTCCTCATGCACCCATTGGGGCAGTGGGAATGTTGAATTCGTTTCATAGAAATAGCATAGATCCCAATAATAAAATATCTAGAATGGGTTGTTTTATGAGCAATCTATCCATAGGCTTTGTCCAGGAGTCCTGGTTAGGTTTATTACAAATCTGATTAAATTGTTGCAGCGCACAGTATCACCAGTGTAAATCTTACTTAAGTTACTGGATGGGCACATCCATTTGCATAACCTTTATTGGATGTCTTCAACCTGGATTTGACATTGACTTGTTGCATATGGATTGATTTACTACTCAAAACAATTTAGAAGGATTGATTTGTCCCTAAAATTGCAGCTAAATCAATTACCAAAAAATGGCCAGTAACTTACCCCCCCTTCAACCATTTCCAGTAAGAAAGTACCGTAAATTCCTTCTGTAGTATAAAGCCCCATTAATCTGTTCATACTCATTTTCAAGCACTTTGTGGCCCCCTGATACTTTCATTTGCACTTTTGCTTTCAGTAAGTTTCTTGTCCCCATGGGTGCAGATGAGAAAACAGGTTGCTGAAGGATAAATTGCAAATTTTCCCAGATGGAACTGTAACCATATGTGAGGAAAGAAAATAACGGTGTTTTGGGCTTGGCGTGACGATTCTGTATCCTCCAGGTTCACCCTCTTAATGTTCTGCTAAACAGGATTATTCTGTCTTGGTTACTGTGGGTGTGAATGATTCAAACACATCTTAAAATAGCTTTTTGCATTGGAGAAAGCTACCCTTGCCAGACAGCCTTTATTTCTTCTCTTATTGGCCTTTAGAAGAACAGCTGCATTCCTGGATGTGTGATATGGGGGCTGTTCTAATATCTGATTTCAGGGTAAAGTTTTAGAGAAGAATATACCTTTATTACATTATAGTCCAAAGCAGTTGAAAGGAAGTCCCACTGACTATTGCAGTTTGCTTCTACCAAGATTGCTGCCTCTACAGCACAGCAGCATGATTATGAAATTGCTATGTGGAAACTAGAAGATTGCACATTTTGCTTCTCAATCTGCTGATCTGTAATCCAGAGTATTACCTATAGATTTAAATTGTCTGTATTGGAATAAGTGGTTTGATTTATTGAAACCTAAATGGGGGGGGGGGGGGGACTTAAGTATTTTTAACAAGTGGACCATGTGTGCCTCATAAGCCAGCAGTAGCATTGTGAAGTTTATCAACTGAACCTGGAGTGTACAGAAGACCTTGAACCACTTGTGTCTTTCTGTTTTTATAAATATCTATACTGACCGGGGCTTGCAGTGCAAAGCCGGGCCAAAGTATAACTTTTATTTACAATAAAATAACATTTTTGGCTAGTACTGTTTTGTAAGTACCTCTGTTGCTTGGATGCTTGGGTTATTTAGAGGCAGCTAAAAGGTCTCTGCTCTTGTCAATATGGCAAGGAGTTCCCTCCACCATCAACCTTCCTCACACCTCCCAACTTTATCCCTTTCTGCAAAGTGGAGTGGACTGCAATTTGTGAGTGTCTCAACACTAGAAGTCTCTGTAATATCTGATGCCTTATAGACTAACTGGATTGTGGTGGCAGCTCTTGTGGGCTTTCTGTCTGCTATGGAATGCAGACACAGTTAAGTTACTTCATCTACCTTATATCTTCCTCTCTCTGCTCCAGCAGCCGCTGCAAAATTTGTCAATGCTGGGTCACCTCCATATTGCAGTCTGTGTTGCATCATAGATTTCCTTACAACAGGAAACAACTGAGTTGTTTTTTTAAATATATATAAAACAAAATGGCTGCTTTGTTCTCCTGTGCATAATTCATGCCAGTATTTGAATAGGGAAACTTGCATGTAATGGGATAAGTTGTAAATTTCACCACCTCAAACTGTTTCACAGAACAACATGAAGCAAGAAAGGTTCAGAAAACTTATATTACAAAAATAAGACAGCAGACAGCGCAACTCTGGACACAACACCACGAGTTTGTGCTTCAGCTTAACCACGTACCACTGAAAAAGGCAAATATAAAAGATAGACATTGAATGCTTCCCCAAGATTTAAGGCTAAATGTTTGGGCAGAACCGAGCTGATGAAAATGAAGGTGCAAGGTTTGGAATCCCATCCAATTCCTGTTTCGTGTTCAAAACTGGATCGGTATGCACATTTCAGTCATTGTTGCATTATCTCCACACTCGCCCGCTGTTTCTCCAGGATTGCTTCTCCCGCCCTTTCATCACAATAGAAAACTAGTTGCTCTGGAAAGCAGCATGTTCTCTTTCCATGCTTTCTTAGCAGGACTATCTATGAGTGTGATCTCTGCAGCAGAAGCACACAGTCTCCCAGCAGGAAAAGAAGTACAGGCTAATCTGGGAATGTTTTAAATAAAGGGAGAGGTAGAAATGAATTCTGGCCAAATTAATATTCAGCATTTACTGTGTGCCCTGCCCCATCATAAAATTTCCTTTAAAAGCGGGATTTGTGTTTATCCAGACAACCAGATATTTTAATAGAGCCATTCTCCTTTGCCACTCCATAACTGGATGGGATGGGATTGGATTGTAAACATAAGGTGTAGTAGGCATTAACTAAAGCCTGCTGGAAAAGTTTCTCTGGCCCAAGGTTCTATGACAAAGGAAATTGTAACCTGGCAATTTCCCCAATCTAGGCTGTTTCATGGGATCTGTAGTTGAGTTTGCAAGATGTGTGACAAATGAGGGGAGAGTTTGCATTCCACATGGTAGTGCACAGGAGAAGGTGTGGTAAACATGGATCTCTCCTGCTCAGGAGCTTATATCACAGATGCAATCACATGAAAGAAGTCTGGAAATACAAGCCCCAGTATCTGTTGCTTCATTCATGCAACCCCTGTCCCCCCACCAGCATGCTGGTGTGCCTGCTCTTACATGATTTGTTCAAGATCCTCCACTCTCACCCCTTCATGGGCACAGTGTCTGGGGTTCCCAGATACGCAGGTAGCATTGCTCCCACAACACTGGAACCATACTCTTGTTTCTGCCTGGCTTTCCCTGCTCCCAGCAACCCTTGCAAGCTCCACTGCTTTCCATCAGCTCAGTTCATCCCCATACCAGGGCTCTCAAAGTGGGGAAATTGGGGCCTGCTTCGTCATGCTGTATCGGTCCCGTTCTCCACCTCTTTCTGCAGCCAGAGTTGCTTGTGTTGCTTGCGCCCAAAGCCCTCGTCATAGTTGCCTTTGCTCTTGAATAGCTGCTGGAAGTGTGGCTTGCAGTAGAATTCCCCGTGTAGAGCTGCATAACTACCCAAACTGGAAGGAAGGGAAAGCACATGTTAAAGTCCACCTAGGAAAAAGACTGAAGGAACACAACGGAAGAGAACATAGGAGAATGAGGCACGAAGGCTAGTTTGTCCCTGCCACTGCCCCTTCTTTGTTAAAAGGCTGAGCTTACACCAGCGTTTTTCTTTCACGTGGAAATCTCATCAGAATGAGAGCTCCCCATAACTCTTAAGGTTACCAGCTCTTAAAATGAATTGGTCCAAGAAAGTCACATTTGCAAGAAAAGGCAACCTTAGAAGAATTTATAGAAATTGATTGCATCATGGCAAGGTTTTCATAATTTAAAAAGATTCCTTCCAACTAATCTCAAAGTGATGACTTCTGTTCTCCTAATTGTAAGACATAAAGGGTGTCTAGTTGCATAAACTTGGCATTTAGTCTACAATCCTATATCTGCATAAAAAAGGTAAAGGTAAAGGTACCCCTGCCCGTACGGGCCAGTCTTGACAGACTCTAGGGTTGTGCGCCCATCTCACTTAAGAGGCCGGGGGCCAGCGCTGTCCGCAGACACTTCCGGGTCACGTGGCCAGTGTGACATCGCTGCTCTGGCGAGCCAGAGCCGCACACGGAAACGCCGTTTACCTTCCCGCTAGTAAGCGGTCCCTATTTATCTACTTGCACCCGGAGGTGCTTTTGAACTGCTAGGTTGGCAGGCACTGGGACCGAGCAACGGGAGCGCACCCCGCCGCGGGGATTCGAACCACCGACCTTTCGATCGGCAAGCCCTAGGCGCTGAGGCTTTTACCCACAGCGCCACCCGCGTCCCTTTATATCTGCATACCTGAGAGTAAACCTTACTGGACTGAATGGTACTTTTCAACAGACAGGTATGTTTAATCCCTTAATTTGCCCTAATCGCCTTGGCAGAGCAGGAAAGGAAGGAGTAGTGCTCTCTCATCCTGCTCTTTAAATCAATGTCAATATTCACAACTGCATAAAGCTGAAACAAAAAAGTGTAGTCTTATGTACGTGCCTTTCAGACCAAACCTCTCGCCCTCTTCTGATCAAGGATCAGACTTCAGAGCAGTTGTCACTGCCGAAAGAAAAACTGTCCTGTGCCTCAATCCCACATTGTGGGCAGACTGCTGTATACCTCAGTACAGAATCTGGAGAACATGAAATTTCATAAAGGAACTAAATGTGTTTCTCATTCAACCAACATTTCTGGTTCGTCTTGTGCTTGCCCCCAGTTCCTCACTGTTTTCTGGGGTGGGAGTAGGCCTACCACAAAGATAAAATTGGTAGGGGAGAGTGTGACATGAACCCAACCACCTAGCCTCCCATCCCCCAAATCCTCTTCACCTTCAAAGTTTTGCTTCCCCTGCCCTTCTCACCTGAGCTTGGTGTGGCAGTGCTTGCAACAGAAACAGCTGTTGTGGAAGACAAATTTATCGGCCACGAGGCGCTCCATGGGATAGACAGTTTTCTGGCAGGCACTGCAGGTCTCCTTCACCTGGGCCTTCAAGCTGAAAGACTGAGTGACAGCAGCAAAAGCACAATGTAATCTCACAGTATATCCAAATATATAAAGAGAGTTAAAACAACTACACATTTAAAAACGTCTAGGAACAACAACTGCTAAAATAAGTTTTAAATCCAATACAAATACCACCCAGGATAACAAACTCCACTTAGAAGGCTTGTTGAGAGAGGAAAGTCTTCAATCCTAACTTAAATGACAATAGAGATGATCCTTGAGTGATATATAATGGGATGGAGTTCTGCCAAACTGAAGGCTTGCTTCCAAAGTAATGTGAAGCGGACCTCCTAAGAAGATGTATCCTTTTATGTATCCTGGTTCCATGCTGTAAAGGGTTCTGTATACTTGCACCATTAATTTATCCCAGTAGCTAATAGGCAGCTGGTGTAATTCTTTCAGCACTGGTGTAATATGGTAATTTCTGCCCCATCCAGCAGCTGAGTCATCACATTTTGCACTAGCTTCTGAGTCAGCCTCAAGGACTGTGGAGGGGACCAGCACAAAGACATTGGTGGTCAGGCTATCCCAGTCCAGGAATGGCTGCAGCATCTCTCACTAACCAAAGCTGGTAAGCTCTCCTAGTCAATGAGATCACCAAAGGCTCTAGCCACAGAGGTGGATCCAGAACATCCCCAGACTGCGAATCTGCTCCTTCAGAGGAATATGACCCCATCCAAAGCATGCATTTGGCCGATTATCAGCAGATAAAAAATAATGAAAAGGAGAAAAAGTCACAAAAACCTAATATATGAATGCACACTAAAAATCAAAGACAGTTCGGCTGGTTCTTTCCACCTTGTCAATTGTTTATCTATTGCTGCCACATTGCAGCTCAAACAGTATTAGAAGCTGCCTTATGCAGGGTGAGGCCATTGGTCCACCACATCAAGGCAGCGGCTCTCTTAAGGTGTCAGGCAGGAGTCCCACGCAGCCCTGCCTGGAGATAGTGGGGATTGAACCTGGCGCCTTCTGCATACCTAGAGCAACAGCCCTTCCCTCTCTGTTATAACTGAAGTTCTGTGTTTCTATTGAGGGGGAGGAGCTTCAAACCCAAAGCAGCCTGTGCCAGCGGGAGCTTCCTCCTGGGATCAACTTTGGAAAGAGGGATGAGCTTTAATTGGGAGTGCAGCATGCAAGGGAATTATTAGACCTCTCCTCCCACCCCTATATGGCATGGTTTTGATGCCAATCTCCACCAGGGGTAGCTGTATGTCAAATGCATTTACGCATTTCACATATCATCTCTAGTTTGTCCCCGAGGGGGTGCAATTACAATCTGAGCAAGGACCAGAGGGGGAAGGCAAAGGCAGCCTCTTTCTCCATGCACCCCCCTCCCTCCCTTGAGCTGTGTTACATTCTCAGCAGACTACATAATGTGTAATTTGAGCCTGGAGCTGAATTATTTTGCTTTTGGTGCTGTCGCATGCATATGGTGTGCATCCTTTGAAGATCCATAAACAAAGTTAACCCCAACAACAGGGTGCAGGAACATGAGCTACAGCGATGGAGCCGTTTGCCTTTAAAGAGAACTACGAGGTGATGGGAAAGCTTTAAAGATCCAACTGAGTCAGCAGCTGAGATAAGAACTATAAAGCAATTTATATACTAATAAGTGCCTTAGAAGCCTCCGAAAAGGATAATCAATAACAGGTTTTTTTGCTTCTTTAAAGCAAGTTCAAAAAGAATTGCATATTCACTTAAAAAGTTCCAAGGATGCTGAGGCCAGTAAAATTGTCATTTTCTACAGCGATGGTACAAGGCTGCTTCTGAAGCAAAGAGGAGTTGCAGGGCTTGTTGTGCTGTGTTTTTATTTGACTGTCCCCACACCTTCTGGGGAAACATTCATGCCCAAAGGTAAAAACTGGGGTGGTAATTACCTTGGATCTCTGCACGGTGGATGCCCCTGAGTTGCTCTTTGCCTCCTAAAGAAAGAGGAGAGGGAAAATGCAATTGATAATTATACAGAGTAGAGAGCATCATGTTATGATCTGCATTAAGAAACAATGGGGAATAGAAAGAGATGGCAGATCGCACAGAATCACAGTTGTAAGCTTTGATACTGCAACTTTTTAAGCAGTTTTAGAATTTCATATTTATATCCCATTTCACACTATCTTCCTAGACCATTATGTAATGCACTGTTTGGGCAGACAACTACCATAAGCAAGTTCTCAATAACCCCCTTAAAGGGAGATTATTTCTTAGAGTTGGAACGTAACCATGCGAGTCCTGTTTAATTCACATTGATTTTCCAAAGAATACAAGAATTTAAGAACAGATAATTGCTTCCACAAACTACAATCCACAGGATTCACTGGAAGGATAAGTGAACATAAATTTTGAAAACAATAGTGTCTTCTGGCACCTTAAAGGCTGACAGTGCAATATTCTACATGTCTACTCAGAAGTAAGTCTCACTGAGTTTGAATTCAATGGGCTGACTCCCCAGTAAAAGATACAGGATTTCAGCCTGATGAATTTATTATGACATCAACTTTTGTGTAAAAACAACCACAGATCTTGGATAGTATCACTAACTGGCAAAGGAAGAAAAGTGGAGTGGGGAGGACTCCAGGGAACAGAAATGCAATTTATTGTAATTCCTTCCTCAAGGGCACTGCAAGTATATGAACAGAATGAATAGGATAGTTTTAAGACATTAATAGCCATATTAAGGTGGTTTTTCTGTTTCTAGGATGAATTTTAATTGTTATCATTATTTGTATCTTTTTTCAAATTATTTAGAAATAGAATAAATAAATACAAGAAAATATATCAAATTCACATTAAGTAAAACTTACTTCTTTTTGTAAAGTTTTCTGTAATATTTTAACATCAATAAAAATGTCAAACATGCCGAATGAAAAACAGACTCCTTAGAAAGAGAGGAACCCCACAAAAATATTGATGTAACAAAAATCAGTTATCCTGATTAGTAAAACATAAAAAACATACCCAAATATGGTGAACAGACATGAGAAAGTGAACTAATAATTTTTAACGATTCTCACATCCAAGGTATACTATTCCTAATGAAAAACAGACTCCTTAGAAAGAGAGGAACCCCACAAAAATATTGATGTAAAAAAAATCAGTTATCCTGATTAGTAAAACATAAAAAACATACCCAAATATGGTGAACAGACATGAGAAAGTGAACTAATAATTTTTAACGATTCTCACATCCAAGGTATACTATTCCTATTGCAAGAAGCATCCAAAATGGAACATTACATCAACTTGAGCCAAGTGTCTATGCAGTCAAGTGCTACAAATAAAGCAGAATTCTAAAATGAAAAACTTTCACCAGGTGCAATGCTTAAGGTTAATCAACTGGAATGAAAAGAGGAAATGACCATAAAATGTAAAAAGAACAGTCTGAGGCTTAAATGAATTCAAAATATGCATAATGACTGTTCACAACAGCAGTTATCCTAGTACTGCTAACATGCCCAAATAGCTAAAAACTGCAATTTGACACTTCTGCGCATGCGCAAAGCGCGATTTAACGCTTCTGCGCAGGCGCAGAAACCCAGAAGTAACCTGTTCCGGTACTTCCGGGTTCGGCACGGTGCGTAACCCGAAATCACATAACATGAAGTTCTGTAACCCAAGGTACCACTGTAGTGAGTTCCTGTCCTAAGCAAGTGTTCATTAAGCAAGCAAGCAATGCATAGCTTGTGCTATTATCAATTAACGCTGCTGCTGCTGCTGCTGCTGCAAATGGTCACTGTGATTGTTTTGCATACGTTTAAGTTTTAATTACATTGTCCCAGACATATAGCCCTTGCGTGGGAGTCTACAACTGCTATCTGTGAGAAACTTTCCATTTGTTCTGATGAAGTGAGAAACAGGATGCAAAGCAAGCACTCTCATTATCGTAACTTGAAGTGTTTGGAGAAATTGTTACGCAACAGTGGCTTTGTCTGCCTATATTTGTATATGGCTTTATCTGCTTATATTTGTATATGTTCACTTTGCAAGTTGCTTTGTTTTGTCAATTTGTAAATCACTTTTATACCTTTTTACGGTTCTTCTGATTTTGTTTCTTTTTACTTATATCCTTGGGGTCCTTCTCCTTTGTTCTGGTTAAATATTATTTCCAACATGGAAAGATTACTTTCCATGCATCTGATGAAGTAAGATTCTAGTCTGTGAATGCTTATGCCATAATAATTTGCTAGGCTTTAAAGTGCCATCTTTTGGGTGCTTTTGCTGCAACAGACTGGCATGTCAGTTTTATATTTGAGTAACTAAAGGTGCAGTCCCTTACACACTTACCTGGGAGTAAATCTCATGGAACTCAGGGGTACCTACTTCGAAGCAGACATGCATAGGATTGGACTGTGAGGCACATGTTATCTCCCCTCAACCCATTCCCCAGGAAGTAGCAGCAACCTCTTCAATCTGAAATCTTGATTACAATACATACATTAGCAGAGGCTGTACTGGCTGGTCCCTTGGCTTGGAACATAACTCTACGTTTCTCCCACACAGGTCTGCAGCTTCACTCCCTTGAGTTGGCCAATTCTATCCTGCTGTATGGCTTAAGGTGGCACCTCACGATACCTAGGAGGGGGGAAAAACAGCTAATGCAGCCTCTTGCATTGGAACAATGCTTCTGATCCTGAGCTGCAAAACCCAGGAATCTGGTTCCCCTTGACATTCCTACGAAAGCTCTGCAGTTCACACACTGCCATTTATTTATTTTCCAAGTTTTAATGCATTTTGTCTGAAACAGAGCAATAGAACACATAAAGCAGAGTCATCAGTATCTATGCAAACATATGAGCATTCAAATACATATCTATCAATATGTAAGTAATCTAATTTTAGTTCATTCATTAATAAATTACTCCTACAAAAACATATCATAAAATAGTAACCATCCAAACATGAGCAGTAAAATTTCCTAAACTGAATTGTCACGCCTATTAATGAGCAAAGTTGGATGGTATCCTGTACTTCATTATTCAAAAACAGCATTTCCCAAAATCCCCTTTCTATGCCTTCAACCACATAAATGGAACAGAGCTCCTC
This sequence comes from Podarcis tiliguerta, assembly GCF_965153285.1. Lineage (NCBI taxonomy): Eukaryota > Metazoa > Chordata > Lepidosauria > Squamata > Lacertidae > Podarcis > Podarcis tiliguerta. The sequence goes on from NC_139546.1 coordinate 11,411,006, forward strand.
TCTGTCTCCTCATTTTGTTAAGCCTCTTCCCTTTCCAGTAAAACTGTTGCTGAAGCATCCTACCTAGTTTCACTTTGCCTGCATCTTACTTGCCATTTGACTCTCTACTATTGACTGGTCCATCACAGGTACATGTAAGGAGGTATACTGTCATACCTGATGACACTCCAGTCTTCACAAGCAGATTATCAAGGCCTCCTTTCTTTGCCACCTGGGTCCTCACAATATAGCACTGTTCTGCAAGACTTTCAGGCTGCTTGAGAAATCTGATTCATTTCCGCTCCCTTCTGTGGTTGGCTTGTTGTTTCCTGCTCTCTCTGCTGAGCCGCATGGCTCAAACGTCACACAATCAGTCATGACAAGATCAAAGGTCTCAGGGTCATGGGCAAAAGAGAGGCCAAACCAAAGTCCCCTGCATTTCGCCAATCAAGTAAGGTCCGGAGCAAAAGAGGCTCATAACAAGGCCAGTGACTACTGCCACCACAATTAAAGCTTTCTTAAGCATTAGCGACAGACCACCATGTACAGCTGTACCTCTACTTACGTATCCCTCTGGATACGGAATCTTCGAGTTGCAGCCATGTACCGCGCACACATGCGCAGAAGCGCTCAATCGCGCTGCATGCATGCACAGAAGTGTTCAAGCACACTGTGCATGTGCGCAGAAGCGCGCCTCTATTTACGTAATTTTTGGGGTGCGAACAGACCCCCAGAGTGAATTAAGCTTGTATCCAAACTTAGAGGGTCCACTGTACTATAATTTAGAAAGGACAGAGGCAGTACTAAGAATGTGTCAGAGGACCAATCCATATTCAAAATGAAGGATGCAAACTTTCAAGTTACACCAACCCTCTCTGTTAAGAACTTCCATTTTTTCTCAAACAGACATATCCAAAACCTTCCTCTCCGCACAGCAGTTCCATTCTCACACATGTGCCGCATTACCTTATCTTTCACACATCCTAGCATCTCCACATATGGCAGCATATCCTCTTAAATATTGTAGAGATGCAAAAAAGCAAGAAAACATTGGAAGAGGAGGTGGAGTAATTGGTGAAATGTTTCAGGCAAGCATTTATTTAGATCCTATATTTAATTTGTTGAATTGTGTTAAGAAAAACATTTCTGCTGACAAGCAAGAACCAGTATTATATATTCTAACTGTCTTCACTAAATCTTGGTAAAAGACGACTGAAAAGAACACATTTATGGCCATACATAACAGAGTTTTTATTTTTATGTTGCTTTTCCACAGCTCAAACCATGCTCAAGGCAGCTTGCAACATGAAAAAACACACTTTGCAACATAACAAAAGTAGTCATAAACAATAAATAAAACATTAAAACACACACAACCAAACTGAAGTATTTACACATAAATCACAAGATCTAAAATATACAAAACAACAGCTACACCTCCCCCCAAAAATAACTACCTCTCTATAAATATTCTTATTGTATAGCTCTCAAACTGTCCTCTGACTGTCCCTGCAATACAGTGGTACCTCAGGTTAAGTACTTAATTTGTTCCAGAGGTCCGTACTTAACCTGAAACTGTTCTTAACCTGAAGACCACTTTAGCTAATAGGGCCTCCTATTTCCTACCTAATGGGACCCACTATTTCTGGGTTAGCGAAGTCTGTAACCTGAAGCATATGTAACCTGAAGCGTATGTAACCTGAAGCGTATGTAACCCGAGGTACCACTGTACACAGATGCTTCTCTTCCACACGATTAAATACCCCTGACACTTCTGGGATTTCCTCTTATTGCATAGTCAGAATAACCTGCTGGGGTGGGGTGGGGGAATCGAAGAGTATCAGCAGGGAGCATGCAGAGATGCTGGTAAACAAGCCCAAGGGCAGCAGTGGCCGCTCTAGGAGTGACTGAGCAGGAGAAAGAGGCAGTCCACCCGGGCAGAGGAGGTGGTGGAGGCAGGCAGGCGAACCGAGCCTGAGTAAGTTCTGGGCGAGCGCCTTCTCAGATTCTGTCTGCCTGCGCCTTTGCCATCTGCAAGCAATTTGAGCTGGCAATACAGTGGTGCCTCGCAAGACGAAATTAATTCGTTCTGCGAGTTTTTTCGTCTTGTGAATTTTTTTGTCTTGCGAAGCACCACTGTGCATTGACCGTTTCCCATAGGAATGCATTGACGGTTTAAAAAAAAAGGCGCAAGACGTTTTCGTCTTGCGAAGCAAGCCCATAGGGAAATTCATCTTGCGAAGCAACTCAGAAAACGAAAAACTATTTTGTCTTGCGAGTTTTTCGTCTTGCGAGGCATTCGTCTTGCAAGGTACCACTGCACATTGCAGCTCCCCAGCTGCCCCCAGCACAGCGCAGGTAGGCAGTCGGATGGGAGTGAGGTGTGCTGTGCTGTCAGCAGCTGGGGAGCCAGCCGCGATGTATTGCCAGCTCAAAAAGTCTGAAACCTGTATCACAATCTGATCATCACACTGGTTTCAGACAATTTATCAAAATATCGCCCAGCTATAGACACGGCATACAATCTATTGTATTCTTACAGAGATTCTGACAGCTTCAACAATATAATTCCCTATTTGGTTTCCTATATGATATATACAGTATCAACAACAAAAAATCTACTGAAGATGGACTTAAGGCCTGCAAGAATTTGGAAAAATCATTGCTACACAATGGAAACAAAGATATTAATGCTGAAGATCTGTGCTGTGAACTTACAGTGTTACCTCGCAAGACGAATGCCTCGCAAGACGAAAAACTCCCAAGACGAAAGAGTTTTTTGTTTTTTGAGTTGCTTTGCAAGACGAATTTCCCTATGGGCTTGCTTCGCAAGACGAAAACGTCTTGCGCCTTTTTCTTAAAACCGTCAATGCATTCCTATGGGAAACTGTCAATGCATTTCTTATGGGAAACCGTGCTTTGCACGACGAAAAAATTCACAAGACGAAAAAACTCGCAGAACGAATTAATTTCGTCTTGCGAGGCACCACTGTATAGCAATAGCTCAAAGATTTCCACAAGAAGTATTTCTTTTCATATTACAACAAAAACTCCTGGATAATGTGTCTAACGTTTCTGTTGTTCTAAGGATCCTTCTCCCACTTCCAGTGTCGGTGGCAAGTGTTGTACAGTGGTACCTGGGTTTACGTACTTAATTCGTTCCTGAAGTCCGTTCTTAAACCGAATCCATTCTAAAACCGAGGCCCGCTTTCCCTAATGAGGCCTCCCACCGCCGGTGCCCTTCCACCGTTTGGTTTCCGTTTGTAGACCGAGGTAAAATTTGAAAACCGGAACACTACTTCCGGTTTTGTGGAGTTTGTAAATCGAATCGTTTGTAAACAGGACTGTTCTTAAACCGAGGTACCACTGTACACTGTTTCTCAAAGCTCAAACTTATATCAGTTGAACATGCCCAGGCATCAGCACTTGACCTGAAGAAACAGATGGCAAAATCTTCAAAGGAAAAGTTGTGCAAAGTGAGATTCTGATGTGCTTGAAACTGAAACTTTAAAGAGACTTAACTTTTAATGTCACAAGGCTATTCACAATGATTTGTGTGCTAAAACATTTTCTTTTGTATTGGAGAAAGATAATCAAAGGTTGCTGTTATTACTCATTTAAATTTAAAATAAATGTAGCAGTTTCAAGTTTTGTGCTTTTCATTTTTTTCTACAATACATCTGTTTTTGAAAATTGAAGTTAGCATTGGGGGGGGGGGAGGTGCAAGTAGTAAGCCTTGCCTGGGGCGCAAAATAACCTGGCGCAACCACTGCTCATAGCCCATTAACTGCTAGCTTAAAAGAAAGAACGCATTCTCCCTCTGGTTCATGCAAGGGTGATAGCAATCAAAGGCAACCACATTCTTAATTCTTCAACATTCTTAATTCTTATGAAACAAAAGACATACCTGCTATTCAGGTCAAGTTTTCCTTAACTAATTTTCTGTTGCACTTCACTTTCATAGAGGCTGCTTATCCTTTTTAACACAAGGGGTTTATTACAAGTAGATAAACGCTTCTGAACGTTCACTGCTCCTTTCCAGGCTATATATTTCTTATATAAATATTTAACCAGTAATATGAACTAAAGTTCAAATCCTGCATGACAGTAACAGTTCTGGATATAAAGGAGTATATGGGCAAAGGAATAGGCCTGGTTTACCTCTCTACAGCCTGCTCCCTAACAGTAAGAGAAGAGTCTAGCTGGAAAAGGTGCCTAGGTCAGAGGTTCTGCAGAGAGTTACCGTATTTTTCGCTCTATAAGACGTACTTTTCCCCCTCCAAAAATTAAGGGGAAATGTGTGTGCGTCTTATGGAGCGAATGCAGGCTCCATGGCTTCAGTGAAAGCAACGTGAAGCCTCTGGAGCACAGCGGGAGCGCTCCTGCTGCACTCTGGAGGCTTCACATTGCTTTCGCTGAAGCCAGGAGAGCAAGAGGGATCGGTGCGCACTGGTCCCTCTTGCTCTCCTGGCTTCACTTCGCTGGAGAGGCGCTGCGCAGCTTTCCCTCTCTGCACAGTGCCCTTCAGTGAAGCGGGAGGAGAAATGGAAGGGGCTCCGTTTGTCCTGCCGCTTCACTGAAGGGGCGCTGCGCAGAGAGGGAGAGGTTTTTTTCTTCTTGTTCTCCCCCTCTAAAACTAGGTGCGTCTTATGGTCAGGTGCATCCTATGGAGCGAAAAATACGGTAAGTAGCAGTTAGAGGATTGCACCTCACTATTCACTCCTTTTGGCTCCTTTTGTTCTTCAAAACAAACTCTCCACTTTATACATGATTGGTGCAGACCTTAAGAAACAACTGGAAATGAGGTTTGGGTTTAAGGCAAGGGTGAGGAACCTGCGGTCTTGCAGGTGTTGTTGGACTCCCACTACCCCAAATATTAGCCATGCTGGCTGGGTCTAGGAAAATAGGAACCTGCCTTATACTGAGTCAAACTATTGACTCACAATTTTCTTCTCTGACTGGTAGTGGCTTGCCAAGGTTTCGGACAAGGGTGTCTCCCAGCCATGCCTGGAGATACTGAGAACTAAACGAGGACCTTCTGTATGTAAAGCATATACTCTTCCACTAAGACACAGCTCTTCCATTCTTAAACAGAATTAGACTCCAACAAGACCTAGGGAACCACAACTTAACCATCCCTAGTTTAAAGACTGTATTGCAGTTTGGGTCCTAAAGACACATAGGCATTAAGTCTTGGTAACCATGTTATAAAGCAACTGGATACAAGAATATAATACTGATTTAGATAAGATGCACTCAAGTTTCTTGAGACATATCCTGGGGCTCCAAGTTCAATCAAGTATGAGACGATGTGTGTATAACTAAGTATACACACAAAGGAATACTGGGTGTGGGCTAGCAATATATTTATCGTAATATTCAAATCAGATTAAGGAACATTGGAAAACAATACATTGAGTCAGCTGTAAATAAAATTTGCTCCCCCAAGTTTTATGGTTTAAATGCAACGGATAACAGGGTCACTTATATTTCAAAATTAATAATTCCAGTCCAATGCAGGGCCTTTATGTTAGCCCGACTGAACGTTTTCCCCTCAGCTTTTGTCATGGGCAGGTATCTAAACATCCCCAGAAATGATAGACATTGCGGATGTTTTTGAATGTGCCAGACACAGTAAAACACTATTTTCTACTGTCCATCGTACAACCAGCTACGCAAACATATACTATCCCCATTTTTGGGGTAGTCTAACATCACGGCACAATGAAAGTATCAGATTCTATCTGTCTGACATTAACCCGGAAGTAATTGCAAGGGTGGCTAAGTTTTTATCAATAAATAGTATCTCTCAGAGTGGTGAATGGCACTATGTAACAGGAGATACTCCAATGAAAATTCTCGTTATTACATATTTTAATATGGCTGCTTATTTGTATATATTTTAACATTTTATATATGGATGTTTTATGATGGCCTATATTTGTAATGCCTAATAAAGGTTTGGTGAAGAAAGTAAGTTATAAAACAACAAAGAGTCCCGTGGAAGCTTAAAGACTCGACACATTTATTATGGCATTATCAGTGTTAGAAACTGAGATATGAAAGCTAGGAGCTAAATGACACCTTAAACCTAGGTTATGGGCGCTACAACAGAATGTCTAGGAGCTTTTTTTTTATAACAAGAACACAAAGCTGAAAATGAATGAATTGTAGCTAAAATATTATGTTCATTTTTCACATGGTTTAGTCCTTCCTCTGCCCACGCCCCTAATATTCTTCAGAAAGTAGCCGGAAGTGGGGAGGCAGAAAAGGATCCTCCTTTCCTTCCACTCCGCAGTTTTAATCTGAAATCTTAGGTGCAGTACTGTACCCAGAGCTCAGAAACTGCTTGTGCTAATAAAATTCCCTGTCGCAAAATGTGCCTAGAACAATGGGAATTTTGAACACTGGGCATTATCTTTTGTGAACTACAGTCCATTTCATCAAATGCATGACATGTTATTCAGAGTGTGTGTCTGTGAAGGGAGATGTTTTCAGTGAGGTCAGAAGGAAATGTGGAAAATTACAGAGGGTGATAACTGCATTCTTAGCAGTGCCATTAAAAAAAACCAAAAAACTGTTGTGTTGATAACACAGATACCCTGCCATTGGTAAGCCAATTAACCCACACAGAATCCTAGAATCGTAGACTTTTAAGGTACCCCAAGGGTCATCTAGTCCAGCCCCAGTACTGCATAATAAAAATCTGTTGCATCAGTTTAGTCCATGTGAAAGCATGTAACCTCTTGATGAACTATAATTCAACAGCTTCCCTTTGATGTTCCATTATGGCCACCTGGAGGTCCATTGCAGTGTCCTGTCAAGTTGAAATGTTTCCTCCCTGACTCAACTTAAGAAAGTGAACGGTCCAAATGGCACCTAGAAGCCCAAAGGCAAAGTTGCTCTCGGAAAGACATGCCACTTAATAAGTCTCAAAGTGTAGCCATTTGTAAGTAAGACACAACTATTGTGTCTGAGAGCTACTGGGAAAGTCGCAAAGTTTGATTAAGTGACACAGCTAGACTGGGATTTGCTCAATAATTAGTATACTAACTCACCAACTACTGAGCTACAGTAGCAAGACCCAAACACATTCAACTACAGTGGTGCCTCGCAAGACGAAATTAATTCGTTCTGCGAGTTTTTTCGTCTTGTGAATTTTTTCGTCTTGCGAAGCACCACTGCGCATTGACGGTTTCCCATAGGAATGCATTGACGGTTGTAAGAAAAAGGCGCAAGACGTTTTCATCTTGCGAAGAAAGCCCATAGGGAAATCCGTCTTGCGAAGCAACTCAAAAAACGAAAAACTCTTTCGTCTTGCGAGTTTTTCGTCTTGCGAGGCATTCGTCTTACGAGGTACCACTGTATACTAACTCACCAACTACTGAGCTACAGTAGCAAGACCCAAACACATTCAACTAAATGGATTTCATTCCAAGCAAGGTGTACAAAACGAATAGTTTGAGGGCAAGGGAAGATGGGACTATTTGCCACATAAAGAGAACAGAAGAAAGCATTTCATTATGTACTTAAAAGGAAACAAGATGTTGCTACACATCCTCCTTTCTGGCAGAGGAAAGGGTGTGCTGGAGCGAGAAGAAACCATGCATGCAAAGAGGATCAGAAACCAAGAAGGCTCTGCTTTCTTAAGAACTGCCTGCTATCGGTAAACTAGTTTAGCATTTTGTTCCCAAAGTAGCCAGCCAGTTGCCTATGGAATCCCACAAACAGGGCATGAAGGTGATGGAGATACCTGCTGTTTGTCCCCAGCATCTAGTATGCTGAGATGTACTGTGCTCTATGAGGGATGAGGCACGTGTGACCTTCCAGATGTTCTTTGACTCTAGTTCCCAGCCAACGTGGTCCAGAATGAGTGGAAATGTAGTTCAACAAACAACTGGAGAGCCACGGGTTTCCCATTCCTGCAGTAGGCTATCACGACTAATAATTCCATCCATTCTGTAAACAGGGTGATAGCTATTGATAAACCAAACCTCCTTCACCACAGCTTTATCAAAACAGTTTCACAAGCCAGCATGGTGACAAGATAGCCACCGATAGATTCAGCAAACGTTGCAGAGAAATGCTGGTCAATTTCCAAAACTCTGACAGGTACCTGTCCAACCTTGTGTTAAACCCTCCAAGGAAGAAGATCTTGCTACCTCCTTGTCTATGCAGTTTCTTACACTACATTTTTTTCTATTACTGAACCAAGATCATTTGGAAAGTGTTAGCATATTGTTTTTGTCAGTTTTTCTGTATATTCTACTCTTTCAGCCTCTCCTCGTCATATCTGCCCTTTAAAATCAAATTGTGTTACAGCTTTTTCTGACCTACAATATCCAGAACTGAACACTCCAAATAAGGTCTTGCCAGGACTCATTCCTCAACTCTTAGAACGGTTTACCATGTTGATAGAAGCTTCAAAACATGTCCAAGTGTATTTGCAAATTGCATTCCACTTTCCAGCTGAAATCCTCAAAGCTGCCCACAACATTCATAAAATCTAAGTCAGGCTTCCTCAACCTCAGCCCTCCAGATGTTTTTGGCCTACAACTCCCATGATCCCTAGCTAGCAGGACCAGTGGTCAGGGATGAGGGGAATTGTAGTCTCAAAAACATATGGAGGGCCGAGGCTGAGGAAGCCTGATCTAAGTCAATTGTGAAATTAGGATACCATCCCTGAGTTACTCCCCCTCTGATCAGTTTGTGTTCAATCTCTGTTTTACAGAAGCAAAAACGCAATTCTTGGAGGAGTTTGTGCACTAAAATTCATCCAATCTGGTGCTAGTGGTCTTCACCACCCAGGTTCCATCATGTTACAGCTTTGTATATTTGTGCCTTTAAAAATGGGTGTGAGACAGTCCTAATTAATTCAACTTTTGAACCAGCTTCCACCGCTGGAGCATGTGATGATAAAGAACCACGCTCCTCTTTGCATATACAAATGTGTCTTCCTCCTCTCGCTCAAAATTCACCAGACAGAGGCTCGTGGAGCTATTTCCTCAAGCAATATGGAAAACAAAAGCAGAAGGAGCACTGCTGATGCTGCGTCTGTAGCGAGCATCAAAGACCGAAGGTCAAAGGCTAAACCCACCCAAAGGAGACCAGTGGTTTCTCTCCGAATCATTTGCCCTGCTCCCTTTAGCTTCGACGCCTCCATCCTCTCCTTGCACTGGGCAGTTTCCGGGGACATGGGGTGTGCAAATCCCCGGGATCCCAGGTGCAGCTCCCAGCACCTTCCTGTGGCACTCAGCGCACAGAGAGGCACAGCAGGGATGTCCCCCAAAACGCCATCTCTTTGAGTTCAGGCGCAGATGAGCCACCTCCCCATCTTTTGCAAGGGGGAAGCAAAACACCCCACCCTACGTGAATACACACCCCACCTCAGGGGTGCCAACTTGGGGGGGGGGCAGGTAAGCCCCACCCCGCATCATCAATCCCATGACGCAGCACACCCATTCCATTTGGATGGGAATTCCCCCTCAACTTTTTTTTTTGGGGGGGGACCCCCTCGAATATTTTATTGAGGTGGCCGAAGGTGGACCTCATTCCCTAGGAGCTGGCTCATCCTCACCCAAAAATAACAGTTATATTACGGGCAGGCGGTCCTCTCCCATGAAAAGCCCCCTCCAGCCGAGGCTGGGCAGGGCCGGCCCTGCCGTGAGGCAGGAGTGAGGCGGCGGCCAACGTCCCTTCATCTCGTTAAAACCGTTGAGATTTTCCCACAGAATGGAAGAAGCGCCTGTGGTGGGGAGGGGTGCTTTGTTTCCCTCCCCCCCTTCCCTTTGAGGTGCCGAAATGGGCGCTGGCTTCGGGGAGAGGAGACAAGGGCGCCCTTTGGCCGCTCCGCCTCAGGCGGCCAAAGCTCTCGGTCGGCCCGCCGACCCCGGAGGAGCGGCCTCCGCCCGCCGTGAGGGGGAAAAGACGAGGGACTCACGGACTCACTCACCCACCCAGGGGCTCCCCGAGGAGGAGCTTCTCTCTCTCACGGCCGCCGAGGAGGAGGAGGAGGAAGGTAGGCGCAGCGCGGCCCAAGCCGGGTCCGGGTGTCCGTGTGAATGCGCGCGCGCGTGTCTGCCTGTGGCGGCTTCCCCTCCAGAGGTCTCCGGCGCACAAAGCGCGGCGCTCCGCCTCCTCCTCCTCTCGGCGTCTCCTTTGTGCTCCGCGTGCGCGCGCAGCAGCGAACCCCCCCCCTCACTTTTTTCTCCGCCCCCGAAGCCCACCCCCCTTTCATCTCCCTTCTTGCCGCCGCCTCCATCAACGCGGGAGGGGGGGTTGGGGTGGTGGGAGGGGGGGGCTGCTGCTCTTGCTCTGTGGGGTAGGACTAGCCATGGGGAGGGGGAGCAAAGTCTCTTTCCCCCCCCTCTATGGGGACAAAAGGTGGCCCCCAAAGAATGCCCCGCCCCCCAACACTAAGAGAAGGTCTGTCTCCCTCCCACCCACACTGCATCCATGGGGTGGGTGGCTGGGTGCCTGCAAGCAAACCGTTCTATTTGGGGGTTGCAATATATATAGGGTGACAGGCGGGGTGATCTTTTTGCAAACCGCCTCCCGCGCCGTCAAGGTGCGCGAGGCGGCGCGCGCAAATTGAAACGCCGAGCGAAAGAATAGCAAGCGATAATGAGATTACCCTGCGTCTAGACGCGCGGATGCTCCCGCTCCTCTCTCTAGCCCACAGATGCCCCTTTGCAACAGATTTCTCTCCACCGCTGGGTGCGGAGTGTGGCCATCGCGACACCCAGCGGCGATTCCGTTCTTCCATGTGCGAATAAGCCTCCTTTCCCCTCCGCCCTAAGCATTTATTTAGCCAACTTTCTGGGTGAGACAGAATTCTCCATGTTTTTCGAAGAGGCAGGAAATGTTGGCTTTTTGCATATTCGTCTCACTTTTAAACTGAACTGATATGCAATGGATTTTTATTATGCTAGGGTTGGACTAGATGAACCTCGGGAGCCCTTGCAACTCTGCAAGCCAATAATAACAATAAAATTAATAATAATACTAATATATCCCACCCAGCTGGCTGAGTTTCCCTAGCCACTCTGGCTGGCTTACAGCATATATAAAAACACAACAAAACATCAAACATTAAAAAACAGAATATCCCATACAGGCAACAAACCAACCAATAAATCAATAGAAACCCAAAATAATGATGAGCTATGGTTTTCCCAGTAGTGATGTATGGAAGTGAGAGCTGGACCTTAAAGAAGGCTGATTGCCAAAGAATGGATGCTTTTGAATTATGGTGCTGGAGGAGACTCTTGAGAGTCCCATGGACTGCAAGAAGATCAAACCAATCCATTCTGAAGGAAATCAGCCCTGAGTGCTCACCGGAAGGACAGATCGTGAAGCTGAGGCTCCAATACTTTGGCCACCTCATGAGAAGAAAAGACTCCCTGGAAAAGACCCTGATGTTGGGAAAGATGGAGGGCACAAGGAGAAGGGGACGACAGAGGACGAGATGGTTGGACAGTGTTCTCGAAGCTACCAACATGAGTTTGACCAAACTGTGGGAGGCAGTGGAAGACAGGAGTGCCTGGCGTGCTCTGGTCCATGGGGTCCAGAGTCTCCTCCAGCACCATAATTCAAAAGCATCAATTCTTCAGCGATCAGCCTTCTTTATGGTCCAGCTCTCACTTCCATACATCACTACTGAGAAAACCATAGCTTGAACTATACAGACCTTTGTTGGCAAGGTGATATCTCTGCTTTTTAAGATGCTGTCTAGGTTTGTCATTGCTTTTCTCCCAAGAAGTAGGCGTCTTTTAATTTCGTGACTGCTGTCACCATCTGCAGTGATCATGGAGCCCAAGAAAGTAAAATCTCTCACTTCCTCGTACAACTGTATAGCATTGCACTATCAATGGGGGGCATGATCGTAGCCTGAATGAATACAGGATAGGTGTGTTCTTTCCCTTTCTAGCTGTTCCACCAGCATAGCTTCACTGGTGCAGCACAGTGGAGTATTTGACAGGCCCATATGGGGAGTTGCACCAGCACATCCTTCGTGGCAGCAGTGTAACTGATGCTGATGTGCTAGGAGGACAGCAGATCTCTTCCACATCCTAATGGCAGCTGGTGCAATAAGGACAGCACCCTAAATCTTCCATGCATGTCAGCAAGGGGAGTTAGGATATTGTAGTGACTTAGTAGGATATAACAGCAACATCATAACAGTCAAGATGTTAAGGCTGTGTAACAACTACACTGCCAACACAAGGGCTTTGGAAAGAGGCAGATTTGTGGCTGTGGTGGGAAGGGTTGGAGAGCCTATTCAGAATATTATCCTCCCCTGCCACTGAAAAGTTATTACAGGGATGGGAGAGATGTTGTAAGTAGCTACATCCCATAGGAGTCAATACAAGCCCAAGTTGACTTCCCAGTATCACCACCCAGCCACACACGGACTAGACTATCAACTCAGGAGCCAATCATGGCACAGCAAGGACACATTGCTCGTTTTGTAATCTGCTTTCATATTTTATTTCATTTTAAAGACCAATAACAGTCATTGAAAAAAAGTGAAAGTAATCACTGGACACAAGATCACAGTTTTGCTGATAGGAAGGTCAGTGGTTTGAATCTCCGCAATGGGGAGAGCTCCCGTTGCTCGGTCCCTGCTCCTGCCAACCTAGCAGTTTGAAAGCACGTCAAAGTGTAAGTAGATAAATAGGTACCACTCCAGCAGGAAGGTAAACGGTGTTTCCGTGTGCTGGTCTGGTTTGCCAGAAGCGGCTTAGTCATGCTGGCCACATGACCCGGAAACTGTACACTGGCTTCCTCAGCCAATAAAGAAAGATGAGCACTGCAACCTCAGAGTTGCCTGCGATTGGACCTAACAGTCAGGGGTCCCTTTACCTTTACTTTGGCTTAAGAACTTAATTCGTTCTGGAGGTCCATTCTTAACCTGAAACTGTATTTAACCTGAGGTACCACTTTAGCTAATGGGGCCTCCTGTTGCTGCCGTGCCGCCGCCACACGATTTCTGTTCTCATCCTGAAGTAAAGTTTTTAACCCAAGGTACTATTTCTGGGTTAGCGGAGTCTGTAACCTGAAGCGTCTGTAACCCGAGGTACCATTGTAATCCAAACTGTGTCCCGAGCATCTCAACTAGGTCTATGCGGGTAGTTAGAAATAAAATTAAGGCACATGTCAATTTTAATAACACCATAAATACAGGAAGTAGCTGAGAAGGAAAACATCAGGAGTACCAGATGGTTTACAGCAAACCGTTTTCTATATTAATAAGTTCCTTGGTCTGTAAATAGCAAACACTTTTGACACTTTAATAGGAACATGATGCACTATTTAAACTGTGAAAGCAGGGGTCTGATTCATACAGCTGTCTTCCACATTTTGCTGCATGGAATCATAGAATCATAGAGTTGGAAGAGACCACAAGGGCCATCGAGTCCAACCCCCTGCCAAGCAGGAAACACCATCAGAGCACTCCTGACATATGGTTGTCAAGCCTCTGCTTAAAGACCTCCAAAGAAGGAGACTCCACCACACTCCTTGGCAGCAAATTCCACTGTCGAACAGCGCTTACTGTCAGGAAGTTCTTTCTAATGTTTAGGTGGAATCTTCTTTCTTGTAGTTTGGATCCATTGCTCCGTGTCCGCTTCTCTGGAGCAGCAGAAAACAACCTTTCTCCCTCCTCTATGTGACATCCTTTTATATATTTGAACATGGCTATCATATCACCCCTTAACCTCATGTTCTCCAGGCTAAACATGCCCAACTCCCTTAGCCGTTCCTCATAAGGCATCGTTTCCAGGCCTTTAACAATTTTTGTTGCCCTCCTCTAGACACGTTCCAGTTTGTCAGTGTCCTTCTTGAACTGTGGTGCCCAGAACTGGACACAGTACTCCAGGTGAGGTCTGACCAGAGCAGAATACAGTGGCACTATTACTTCCCTTGATCTAGATGCTATACTCCTATTGATGCAGCCCAGAATTGCATTGGCTTTTTTAGCTGCCGCGTCACACTGTTGGCTCATGTCAAGTTTGTGGTCAACCAAGACTCCTAGATCCTTTTCACATGTACTGCTCTCAAGCCAGGTGTCACCCATCTTGTATTTATGCCTCTCATATTTTTTTTTGCCCAAGTGCAATACTTTACATTTCTCCCTGTTAAAATTCATCTTGTTTGTTTTTGCCCAGTTCTCTAATCTGTCAAGGTCGTTTTGAAGTGTGATCCTGTCCTCTGGGGTGTTAGCCACCCCTCCCAGTTTGGTGTCATCTGCAAATTTGATCAGGATGCCCTTGAGTCCATCATCCAAGTCGTTGATAAAGATGTTGAATAAGACTGGGCCCAAGACAGAACCCTGTGGCACCCTACTAGTCACTCTTCTCCAGGATGAAAAGCAACCATTGATGAGCACCCTTTGGGTTTGGTCAGTCAGCCAGTTACAAATCCACTGAGTGGTAGCATAGTCAAGACCGCATTTTACCAGCTTCTTTACAAGAATATCATGGGGCACCTTGTCAAATGCCTTGCTGAAATCAAGGTAGGCTACATCCACTGTGTTCCCTTCATAACGCAGAGGACAGGCAGAGGAGTATTCCATCCCGTGACAAGCCTATGAGTTCCTGAATTCAGACCTTCATGAATTCTGCCCTCAAATATTCCACCCCTTGCACTTACATCCGCTTTCCTATTCCGCACAGCCATTGGTTCCCATATGTGAAATATACTGGCATTGTTTTCAGCTCTGCTACTCCACTATTAAGCAGAGGTTGGACGGCCATCTATCATGGATGCCTTGGTTGAGCTCCCTGAATTGCAGGGGCTTGGCAGACATGACCTTGCAGGTCCCTTCCAAGTCTATAATGCTTATTAAAGGAGAGAGCAGGCACTATACAAATCTTCTTGAGGACTTGTAAGTGTTCCACAAAAGGCTAGTCACATATAGAGTTAGATATGGGGATATTGTCATGGAAACAGTTTATCTGAGCTAGTGAGGAGGGGAGAGGAGTGTTAAAAAGTGCAAATTTCACATGTCTCCTTTCATCTCTCTTCTTTGTAGGATATCTTTGCTCTTTCTCAGCCGTTAGTGTTGCTGCTAGGTAATGTTAAGACTCTGGGACTTAACATTCGAATGTCCCCGTCCCGCCACTTTTAGATGATAAAATTCCTTCACTTACTTAATTCAAAATGTGGTTAGCCAGTGCTACCATGCTTTGGAGACGCATATTACTGCATATTGCTTTATTTGGTATAAGTTGTTTATTTTAAATTTATTATGACTTTTTATATAGGATCTTATTGTTACTATAAATGTTTGATGTATTATTATTATTATTATAATTATTAGTGTTGGAAGCCACCCAGAGTTGCTGGGGCAGAGTGGGCAGGGTAATAATAATAATAATAATAATAATAATAATAATAAGCTTGCCCCCAAGTTTAAAATACTCTTACAGGCCACATGAACTCCAAGCAGGCAAATTTCCAGGGAATTCAGGCACTTACTCAGGGTTCAATTTCCTTTGGAATGAGGCACATAAAGACTGCAGTGTCTTTAGAATATATGGTTTATTGACACATCTATACAACCTGAGCCTAAGATGGAGGGGTTCACACCATTAACATGCAAAGAGGTCTTGCTTCTAGCATAGTCACAGGCTTGGATTCTTTAATGTATTTATTTTTTATTAAAGATTTTCTTGTTTTACAGAAGTATGTGTAATGTCTCTCGTATTTTTTCCATGTAACATTTTTACAATCAGTTTCATTTGTTGAGACATTAGGAAGAAAAGGGGTGGAGGGGGGAAAGATGGGTGGAGGTGGGGTGGGGTGGCGATGTTTCTATTTTGCTTAATGTATGTAGGGTTTGGTGTCAGCGTTGCTTGTGCTGTTCACTTGTGTTCCTTTGGTGGTGAGAGAGGTTGGGGTTGGCCTAGGGTGTGGTTGTTTGTTTGTGATTGGCTGTGGTGATCTTTGTTTTTGTGTGTGAGTGGGGTGGGTGGATGTTTTGGATCAGGTTAGCCATATTGATTTGTATGCTGTTGGTGGATTATTGCCATTGTCTTGTTGGGTTGTGTATGTGATAAAGGAGAGCCATACTGTGGTGAAGGCGTCTTCTTCTGTTTGTCCCCGTGTCAGTTTCAGTTTATTGGTTAATTTTTCTAGTAGGGCTGTTTCCCATACTATTTGTTACCATTGGTCCATGCTTACCACAGGCTTGGATTCTAGCAGAAATCAGGCATGACTCTGACCCCCAGCTTCTGCCTTCTCTCACCTCTCTCACACACTAGATTATTTCCTTTCTCACTACCAGACAGGCAGGGGAGGGAGACCCACCCATTTGTCAGAGGGCGCCATCACTTATTTTGTTATACTAATGGTTTTATTCTCTCGCGATCACTCGTAGCCGAGTAAGATTGTCTTCCATGAACACGGTTTTAACAGTGAGTCTGTAAGTGACTGTGGAGGTCAATTCTGGATCCACATGTCCTTCCACAGTGGGGACGTAGGTTTCCGGGTGGGAGTTGATCACGGTGAGGGTTTGCCAAGCGTGCCTTCCTCTTAGTACATTTCTCCCTTTCGTCCTGAGTTCTAATGGTGGTCCTTAATTGGCAACTTCCTGCAGCAGCTAGACTGGGGACTGGGAGTGGCCGCTGAGACCACATAACACCGGTCCTGAAAGACCTACATTGGCTCCCAGTACACTTCCAGGCACAATTCAAAGTGTTGGTGCTGACCTTTAAAGCCCTAAATGGCCTCGGCCCAGTATACCTGAAGGAGTGTCTCCACTCCCATTGTTCTGCCCGGACACGGAGGTCCAGCTCCGAGGGCCTTCTGGTGGTTCCCTCACTGCGAGAAGCGAAGTTACAGGGAACCAGGCAGGGGGCCTTCTTGGTAGTGGCACCTGCGCTGTGGAACGCCCTCCCATCAGATGTCAAAGAAATAAAAAACTATCTCACTTTTAGAAGACATCTGAAGGCAGCCCTGTTTAGGGAAGTTTTTTTATGTTTGATGCTTTATCATGTTTTGAAGAATCTGTTGGGAGCCGCCCAGAGTGGTTGGGGAGGCCTGGTCAGATGGGTGGGGTACATGTATTATTATTATTATTATTATTATTATTACAACTATGGCCATTTTGTCACAAACAGACTTGCCCAACCAGTTGAACAATGGTATCCCCCATTAGATTTTAACCCTTGCTGGATCCAGGAACCCAGGAATTAGAAGAGGCTCAGGTATCATACAGACTAACCTCCCAAACTCACAGCAGTATTTAAAAGAAGCAAATGTTATAATAGTAGAACAGTGTGTTATCTCGAGCTGCTCAAGGGTCCTTTCAGGAACAAATAGCAGGAGCACTTCTTGCTGAGCTTCCTTGCTTCTGCCTCCCCTCTGAGCTCACAGGGCAGGTTAGGGTTGGGAGGTGGCTGAGAGTGGGGCACATAAGCAGAGGCGGTTTTAGGGTAGCGCAACCGGTTTGGTTGCACTGGGCACTAGTGCCACTGTGTGTGCTGCACCAATGATGTAGAATGGAGCGTGAGAGGAGGGGGGTGCCAAATTTTAGCATCACACAGGGTGCTGCAAATATTTGAGAGCCCAAAGTCCACCTGTGATTTACGGCAGCCCTGCCCTGATCCAGGACTCAGTTGCATGTCAGAAAGCTTTTGCTCCATCAGTCAGTATGAGATGCGTTGCATAATCATAATCATAGTAATAATAATTGTTGTCCCACCTTTTCCCCTGACGGGACTCAAGGCGGCTTCCAGATAAAAACAGGAACAGCTAAAATATAGAAAAAACAATAATAATAAAAATAAGCATTGATAGAATTAAAACTATAAAGAGATAGATATACAGTTGAGTAGGATAGCCCAGTTGGTAGAGCATGAGACTCTTAATATCAGGGTTAAGATCTGTTAAAAACCCAACCATAAAAATAATTACAATAGAAAACATGTTTAAATGTTCGAAAATATCAGAACGACTACATTTCTCCCACATGGCCCATAGTTTAAAGGAGCAGGGAATCGTGCATTTATTGCTATATTCCTTTCTCTTTTTCTTTTTAAGTGAGGGTTAAGATCCCCTCCCCGGGTCGCGGCAAGCCTTAAAATCCTTTGCCGGGGGAACAAGACGGAGGAGAAGCGGGAAGGATCCCGAAGCGAACTCGGAAGCTCTCAGTTACGTGCGAGTCTACTTTAAAAAATCATAACAATCACATTCTTCTACGTCACAACGATAGAGCTGACGAGCGGTAGAGCGTCACCTCACTGTCCGTACGCCCAGGTAGAACCTTGGCGGATTGGCCGCTATTCGGGAGGAGGGGGATAGAGAGGTATCTCAGCTCTTCCGCTTCCGGTGAGGCTTCGTACTTGCGATGGCGGCCCCTCAGCCCGTTTGCAGCTTCCTCTTCAAGAAGCGTCGCCCCGCGCCCGGGAGGGGCCAGCGCAAAAGGCCGGGCAGCGACCAGGAACCCGGTGAGAGACCCAGCCGGTCGGCGCTGGGGGTGGGTGGACCAAGGGGGGGGGCAGTTAGGCTAAGCTTCCTTGTTGTCATGATGGGGCTGCCATTGAAAAACGCTCGGATAATGTTTTTATTGCAGTTATTTGCATGGTATATCCGTGTGCCACACGCGCACACAATTTTTGTCCGTGTTTGCTTTTTTAACGACTGCCTTGTTTTTTTACTTGTTGAATTCTTCTATCTTACCCAGGGCAGCCCAAAGCAACTTAACAACCGACCAAAACAAAGGGACAAACATCCCCTCAAACACATATACTGTACAGATACATTAAAAACCAAGGGGGAAATGTAATATGTTAAGAAAAATACCTGACCGGCTTCGAATTAGTGCTTTGTAGGTTGTAATTGTCTTGTTTAACCACTATGTCCATGTTAAAAATAGTTCTAGTCCCTGCCTTCCAGACATCCACGTACCTGTGGTTCATTTATTTTGGTTTTATTTTATGTCTCTTGTTTGCTCAACAGTGATCTATAATTGTATATGGACTATGTATATTGTCACCAGATCCTATTGGATAACATTGCTATTTGCATAATCTCCTATTACCTTTTAAATATATATATATAGCCATAGGAAAGAGAGCTAGCAGGCTTCTTCTGAACCTGTTGTTTAGGAACAAAAGTAAGCCATTGCCTCTTGAATAAAGCAGCTTGGTTCATAGGATCATAAACTTATTGCAGTGGGGTGGCAGGGCCCTGTAGCCAAACAAGGGACATAGGTCTTTCATGGGAGATGCAGTCTGCCAATATTAATCTGTTTTAGTACTTTGATAATGCTTGTGTCCATCCACCCAACAGGGAGCAGCAGTGATGAAGGCAGCACGGTGGTCAGGAAGGAGAGACGCAAGGAAGTTTCCAACCCCATGATTCAGAAGGTGATGCAGTTTCCCCAAGTGCCCATGAATATGTCCCCTCCTGAATGTTTCTTAGTTAACTCTCACTGATTTTTTCCATCTTCTAGACCAAGAAAAGTGTGAAAGACCACACCTCATACGCGTCCAGCAGTAGCGATGACGAGGGCAAGTCTAAAAGAATTGGAGTTGCATATAAGTCTACAAGATCTGCGGTACGAGTGTTTAAAGTGTGCGAAACCAACATTAGGGGATGCACAGCTTATTGGCAAGAGCTTCTGACGTCAAGCACTTGAATAATAGCAAGTAAAATTGCAAGGGGTGTGTGTGTGAATCTCTGCCATGGCTTCCCTGCTGGCATGTCCTTTTTGACAGTGGAGTGCCTCTTTGGGAGTGAGGTCAAGCTGTTGGAAGGTTGCAGCACCTTGTTGTGTCTGTAGAGACTGATGTGGGAGAAACATGTTTTGTTGCAGCTGGGGCAGATGAAGATGTCCAATTATGCTGCTGCAGATGCACTGTGGCATTTCTTCTCTCTGTGCTTTTCCCAGCGGTCATTTGTCCTTTGCCAGTAGCTGATTTCACAGCTTCCATGTTCCTTAACTGCAATATATAGCTATTAACTGGTGGCCTTTGTACACATCTGCGGACCATTTTTATAGTTTTATGAAGTAACCCAGGGATGGTATGTACTTGCCTTTGTAGGTTATCCCAGTGACAGGCTCATAAGGTGCAGCAGCAATTGGCTCCACCCTCTCCCAAGCTCTACTCTGGTTAGGGGTGCTGGGGTTAATATTACTATTATTATTATTAATAATAATAATATCAGGTCCTCCAAGTCTGAAGTCTGGCAACCCCTGCATTAGAGAGAGCATGCATCTGTTTGAATGAATCACTAGAATAACTGCTAATTCCAATAACAGTTTAATGCTAGCTTAAAGGTAAAGGGACCCCTGACCATTAGGTCCAGTCATGGCCGACTCTGGGGTTGCGGCGCTCATCTTGCTTTATTGGCCGAGGGGGCCGGCATGTGGCCAGCATGACTAAGCCGCTTCTGGCGAACCAGAGCAGCGCACGGAAACGCCGTTTACCTTCCCGACGGAGCGGTACCTATTTATCTACTTGCACTTTGATGTGCTTTCGAACTGCTAGGTTGGCAGGAGCAGGGACCGAGCAACGGGAGCTCACCCCGTCGCGGGGATTCGAACCGCCGACCTTCTGATCAGCAAGTCCTAGGCTCTGTGGTTTAACCCATAGCGCCACCCGCGTCCCTTCAATGCTAGCTTAGTATTGTTCACCTCCTATGCTGCCCTACTAATAACATTCTTGTATCTTAGAAACCTGTGGGTCCGGAGGACATGGGCGCAACAGCTATATATGAGCTGGACACAGAGAAAGAGAAAGATGCACAAGCCATTTTTGAACGCAGCCAGCAAATACAGAAGGTGAGTATCTCTACCATTTAAAGGTTCCTTCCTTTACTACAAGTTTTCATACGCCTTCAAGAAATGGACAAGAGTTTCTTAGTGGCATTTCTCATTTTTATTTTGCACCTCTTCCTTATTTTCCCCCAAGAGACTGCTGCTAGCATAATCTTTCTGGCCACTTGTTTCACAGCCATCCTCTTCCTATTCCCTTCACAGATTTCCTCCTCTAGGTACATCACATTTTTATTTTTGCAATATTCAGTACTATTCTTGTTTCTGTTTTCTGCTGCTGTCTGGTCTCATCTCTGTTGTTCTGTATTTCACCAGTGCTCTTCTTAGCCGCTGCTTCATTGTACCAGTATGTGGGAATTGAGCTGGTTTCATGTGAGCAAGCTGCTGCTCTGGTGTCAACCATGCTGTTTTGCCGATGTGGTTTTTCCTCCCTGTCTCTGTTCAGGAACTTGAAGGGAAGGAAGACGATAAGATTTACCGTGGGATCAATAATTACCAAAAGTATGTGAAGCCAAAGGATACGTCCATGGGGAATGCTTCCTCAGGCATGGTAAGGTAAGGCAGGAAAGCGTGAAACTTATCCTCAAAGAAAAACATTTTGCAGCACGGTGGCTCTATGTGAATTTTGTGCCTCAGAAAAATCCAGCTGGCTGATTTTTCTAACATTGCATTTTTTCCAATTACAAATCCTGCTCCTATTTCTAAGTTGCTTATGGTGTTGAGAAGTTCTCAGCTTGCACTGCATATACATGATTTAATTTGTATGGCACTTTCCCATTGTTAAAATGATGCTCAAGGCAGCTTACAGCATGAAAAAATTACTTAATTATAAATAACAAAAACAGAAATTATAAATAAAATACAGCAAAAAGTATGCAACCAAATTGAAGAGTTTCCACATTAAATCATAATAAGATCTAAAAATAGAGATACAAAAAATAAGAACAGCAACAACCCCGCTCCCATCAAAGCCCAACTAAACAGTTCCTAAACCCAAGAATCTGATCAACACCTCAGCTTTTGTAGCTGAAGTCAGTCAGGACCCCACTCTCCCAGGCCAGGTGGGAAAAGGTGTGCAAGGCAGGGAGAAAGTGTCCCAGGACTCACAGCCAAGATGTATACAGTGGTACCTCGGGTTAAGTACTTAATTCGTTCCGGAGGTCCGTTCTTAACCTGAAACTGTTCTTAACCTGAAGCACCACTTTAGCTAATGGGGCCTCCTGCTGCTGCTGCGCCGCTGGAACACGATTTCTGTTCTCATCCTGAAGCAAAGTTCTTAACCCGAGGTACTATTTCTGGGTTAGCGGAGTCTGTAACCTGAAGCGTATAACCTGAAGTGTATGTAAACCCGGGGTACCACTGTAGTTGTTCTTCATAGATTTGCAGTATTGTGGTGAGTCAACATGCGTATCTCTATGCATCCCGGAATGCTCTCTTTGTTCTAAGAAGTACATGCAGTTGACATGTCAGCAATAAATACCACCGAAATATAGCAGGATGACCGAAACAGATTTCCTGAAAATTCCAGATTTTTTAAAAAGCCAGTGTTAAACAGGTTTTGAAATATCATGCGAAGCCACCTTTCTTTTTATCAGATTTGTTCTTCAAATCTTCCTACTTAAAAAAACCTCACCATTCCCCATCTAACTACCACTTGAACCTCTGCTTGCTCCTTCATCCCAACTTATTATCTCCTTCTGCATAGCACACTGACAGCTGTTTTTTTTGTTTTTTTAAATAATATTTATTGGAAATTTAAAGTTACAAGAGAAAGAAAGAAAAAACAGGAACAGAATTAAGAATACAAATCAATAAAAAGAAAATAAAGAAAGAATACAATACACCAACATCAAAAACAAAAAAGTAAATTTAAAAACAAATCCAATAATTCCATATTCTTATCTTCATTGACTTATTTCCTTGACCTCCTCACACCTCCCTCTTTTGTATTCTAATTATTAATCATCTCAGCAAGTCCTTTCCATCTTTCACTATATTCTGTCCTTTAATTATCTGAATTTATTTTGGCCTTATCTCACCATAAAAAGAAAAAACCCTAGAGTTAAAAAAATTATTTGTACATAACTCCTTATAACATTTCTACTGAAGCCTAATAGTTTCATTCCAAGATTCACCGACAGCTGTTTTAAGGCCTTCCTTCTTCATTTCAGGAAGGGACCCATACGAGCCCCAGAGCATCTCAGGGCCACTGTGCGATGGGACTACCAACCTGACATCTGCAAGGATTACAAGGAAACTGGGTTTTGTGGATTTGGAGGTGAATGGCTGTTTCATATACTTTCCTAATAGCGAATCCTGCTTAAGATTGTGCATCTCCATAAACGTAGGGGAAGTTGGCAGCAAGACAGAAATCACTGACAAATGCTCACACGTTGTATTGGTTTGCTTTCCCGATAGACAGCTGCAAATTCCTCCATGACCGATCGGACTACAAGCATGGCTGGCAGATTGAACGAGAATTGGATGAGGGACGCTATGGAGTTAATGGTATGTTGAGGAATCCTTGTTCTCTTGCCTGAAGTTGTTCAGCTTAAGATGTTTGAATGAGGGACTAGGAAATAGGCCTTTCAAATTTGCATGGCACAAAATTTAGAGGTGTAGAGGGCAAGATTGATACTACCTTTGGACTGCATTGGAGAATAAACTGGGTGCATGACGTAGTTAGAGACAAATTTTGAAGCTTTATCATTAAATGCTATCAAGTATGCGTACGTGTTTTGTCTAACTTTGATACTGATTTTGAGGACGTTGGGAAAATTATCCCTCAGGGATCAGCCTTCCTGAACTGCTTTGCCTTCAGCACCGGCTTGCTTTCCTCTTAAAACTTTGGTATAAAACAAGGCTGGGGAACCTGATGGCTGGGTTTGATGGGAAGTTGGGTGGCATTCCGTGTCGCCCAGCCACTGCCACAGTGTCCTTTCTCTTGGCAGATCAAGATGAGCAGGCGACAGAAAAGGTTGCAAGGTTTTTAGCTGGCGCAATCAGAATAAGATCCACTATTTGACTATTGATTCAAAACCCTAAAATGTATTTTATATAATTGACTTTTTATTTCTATTCTTTGTATATGGTATTGTTTTATTGCTATGGCTGACGCAAATAAAGATTCATTCATTCAAGTTGGGTGCCCAACACCAGGAGAAAGCATAACAGAATAGCCACTTCTGGTTCAAAAATACATCAAAAGATTAAGAAGTAAATGGATAAATGAGGGTCAGGCAGCCTTTTAACTTGTTTGGGTGATTTAGCCTACATTAAGTGTTGCTGTGCAGAGAGATGGATAAGTCACTTTGAAGGACAAGAGATATTTGCTAATCAGAATTAGCAAGCAATACTAGACTACAAACAAAGTATGAGATTAAGTATTTGTTTTTCTCCTTTTGATCTGCAAGCTTTTCAGTCACCTCTCAAGTTTTAACTAATGCTTTTCTGATGTTTCAAACTGCATCTGAGAGATTAAATCGGAAAAAGTGAGGAACAATCCATGCATTGTAGTAGCAGCTATTTTTCTTCTTTGAATGAAAAGATTATAGCAGTTGTTTTGAGCTGGTGCGAGTTTCTTGTAAGATCATTTAGTTGATTAAAAGTGCAAAGACTGCAATACAGCTGGCTTCCTTTCTATGTTGCCTTCCTGCTACTTGTTGGTACTTAGTCATGGTTGTGGTGTTGTTCAGATGGGCAATTTGCAGAGTTCTTAAGATGTCATCCATTAAGGCTCATGGATCACGGGTTGCCTTCTCTTTGTACAACCCCCCCCCCCTTAGATCTTTGTGGGGCCTCTTCTATTGTAAAAACTTGGAAGATATTCAGTAGGATGGTGCTTTTATGAGCCTGTGAGAGTACTGAGAACCAGGCATCTGCCTAGTTAAACTGCTGGAGCAAAGGCACCCCCCTCCTTTCTCTGTCTGTTAATAGAAAAGGGTGGGCGGCAGGGAGGGAGGAGAACAGGAGCAGATGGTTTGAGTGGGCAGTTTAATAAGCTCATTAAACCTAATATTTTCATCCTATGTGCTGGTGGCTTCAAAGGGACCTAGATGTTGAAGGCTTGCCTATTCTTGGCAATATAGCTTCCTACACAGGGTGGGCAGGAGATAAGTCACATCCCGTTATAGTTAGCGGCAGAACCAAGCAAATACTTCTTTCTTTTGAGCAGATGATGAAAACTACGAGGTGAGCAGTGACGACGAAGAACTGCCTTTCAAATGCTTCATTTGCAGAAGCTCCTTCAAGAATCCTGTGGTGACCAAGTAAGATGGCTGGAGGATCCAGACACTCCGTTTGTTTAAACTTGGAAGCTTTACACACAGAGCTATGCGGGGGACTTTAAACATGAAATAAGAAATGTGGCAATGACGCACAGTGAGGATCTTGGCTGGGGTGCCAGCATTCTGCAATTCTATAAAAGTGCAGAAAAAAACACATTTCTTTGTATTGGGGCATGGAGTTAAAAAGTAAAGGTCCAGTCGTGACAGACTCTGGGGTTGCGGCGCTCATCTCGCTTTACTGGCCAAGGGAGCCGGCGTACAGCTTCCGGGTCATGTGGCCAGCATGACTAAGCTGCTTCTGGCGAACCAGAGCAGCTGCACGGAAACACTGTTTATCTTCCCGCCAGAGCGGTACCTATTTATCTACTTGCACTTTGAGGTGCTTTCGAACTGCTAGGTTGGCAGGAGCTGGGACTGAGCAACGGGAGCTCACCCCGTCGCAGGGATTTGAACCGCCAACCTTCTGATCGGCAAGTCCTAGGCTCTGTGGTTTAACCCACAGCGCCACCCGCGTCCCTAGGGGCATGGAGTTAACATCCTGCAAACTCCGTTGGCATCAACCGGTCACAATAGCGGTATTCTCAATGTACGACTGTTTGAAGTTGAGACAAAAACAACCTCAAAAAGTGGGGCAAAAATATCAAATAAGAAATCTTGCCAGAAAGCTGCTGGAGCTGACTATCTTTGCTTTATGCTTTTTTCAGGTGTAAACATTACTTCTGTGAGAGATGTGCGCTGCAGCATTATCGGAAGTCTCAGCGATGTTACGTATGTGACAAGCAAACAAATGGTGTCTTCAACCCAGCCAAAGGTACTCTAGCTTGTGCTGGATTATGTCACAGTGTGGGTGCGGGCAGGGTAGAAAGGTCAATTATTCTGACCGTGTTACAGCAAAATTACGTGTTGGATGAATAGAGGCCATTTAGAAGTTTTGTAATGGATAGGCATTATGCAAAATTTCCCAGGTAATGGCAGAGGCGTCCACATTAATCCCTCAACAGAAAATATACAGGTGAGCAGCCCCTCAGGTTCCCTGGTTCTAAGCCGAAAGTCTGACTGCAGGGCCAGATTTCAAAGGGGCCACCCTTCTGTGATCCACTTTGATAGATGGGTGGCCTCCCCCATCTTCCAGTCCCTTGGCATCAGGGGTTTTCAACTTCAAGCTGCACTTTACAAAGAAAAAAAAATCAGGAATGCATTCCCGAGTCATGCTTTGGAACCATGGCTTTAATTTGGCACATTTCAAATTTGGGGCCATTCTCTGCTGCCATGCAGGGTGCCAGATTCAAAAAGCACAAAATTCCGGCTGCAAAGCATGATTATTCATTTGCAGCTATGACTTAAGGTTCCCTGCACTTTGTGTCAGGCACAAGGAAAAGTGTGATTTGCCCAAAACAGACTTGTGGGCCTAATTAGGTTCTCTACCACCGCTGTGAGTTATCCCTTTAAATGTTATTGCTGCAACTAAAGTGAGACGTTTTTCAACATCGCTGCTACCTGCCTCACACTTAAATGATCTATCCTTATCCAGAGGGAATCAATGACAGAACTGGGAAGGTCAGGTGGAAATTCTCCTGTAAAAAACCAATCTGTCCTGAGCAAGTAACCTCTGAGGCAGACCAGTGTTCCAAGTGGGGTGGTGCGTGTACTGGCCTTGGCTATTTGCCCACTTCAAAGGGGAACTTTATCCCAAAGTAGGATTTCATAATATGCTCTTCCCTTTAGAAGGAAGTTGTTTCTCAACAAGTTCTACAAACTTCTTAAGCGGTAGCTCCCCCACCACAGTAGTTTGTCTTGGCACTAAGTGTTTTTCAATAGATGCCTCACCCTGAAGGGTGGAGGTGGAAAGAAACCAGAGGCTCTTACTGTAAATTTTACCCTTAACTCAAATGAATTTAAATATTTGTAACTAATTAAAATAAGGCCTCTAGGGCTGAGGAAAACTTGCCTATCCTGTTGGAAGCAAAAGAGCACTTTAGTTAAGTGTTGCTTCTCCCGTCTGTCTTGTCATCCTGTGGGCTGGAATTATTTATATTCAGTGTGTGAAAGGGGTTTTCCACTCGTTTTTTGTGACTTGGACCTTTTGTGTTATGAATCTTCACCCATATTTGGTCTTTTGTTTTTTTTAGAGCTGATAACAAAGCTGGAAAAACGCAAGACTGAAGAGGGACTCCCAGATGATGTGGAAGAGCCAGTGACATTGCTCAGCCCTCATTCTCCACCCCCCTCCCTGCCTTCAGAAACTAGTTCTGTGGCTGAATAAATAACTTATACACAAATGAGTTGGCTTATCAGGCATTGTTCTTCCAGGTAAACTGAATCTGTGTGATAGCGACTAGCTTGCTTCTCTACACACGGCTCCTGGCAATTTGTTAAACAAAACAATTCGGCCGGGGGGGGGGGGGGGGAGAGCACTGTTTCTATCCCAGCAGCCTTCACATTTTGAAATCATTTCATGGCTAGCAAAGAATGTATTCCATTATTCTGCTTTTGTAGTCTGGAGAGTTTTAGCCTCCAATATTGGGCTTCTCCTGTACCGCACAACATCCAGCCTAAGCTCATGATACTCTCGTTGGTCCTAATAAATGTATTATCTTTAAAAAGCCAGTTTATACTTTATAGGACCTATTTATTATAATAAAAAGCAAGGCCATTGCTTTAGTGAATCACCTTTTCCATCTTACCTCCATTCTGCTTCAATAACTGAGCTTTGTCTCAGCAGAAACAAGAAGGAAAAGTTAGCAAGACCAGGCTTTAGAATTCATCGGTTTAGTCTGCTAGGCATGACACCCATTCTATATATCCCCAGAAGCTGTGCTTCCAATTACAGGTGCATAAATCTCCTTTGCAGAGCGAAAATAGGAAGACAGCTATGTTACACAAAAGCTCTACCATTTAAGAGTGCATAAAATTTTAATTGGCAACAAAACTAGAAGAGCAAACATGGACTGGGGTTCAAGTACAGTGTAAGACACACAGGCATACATAAAAGTCCTGCATCGGCTCCAACTAGACAGATGCAGCATTGGCTCAGTGCTTGATCGAGTGAAAATGATTAAGAAGAAAACAGCTCCCCTGGGGGTGGGAGAGAAATGGAAAGAAAAGGCTTCACTACACCATTTGGGGAAACTTCAGAACAGCAAGGTGTGTAGTAGACAGGAATACAGGGGGAAAGTGTTCAAGGTTCTGCAAGTTTTGTCATCAACCAGCACTTGTCTTAGGTGAAAACTAAAACGAGTGGCAAAGCATTTTTAGAATGAAAAGCTACAGTGAACAATGAACACTCATGCTCCTAAGAAAAAGAGGGTAGCATTTTGGCAGAGATACAGAGGAGTTTTTAAAATACGTTCAATCTGTGTTGGAGAGACAGCTAGGACCAACATCCCTTAAACTCCTTACCCATCTCTTCCAGCAGAGTACATTTTAAGTGTTTTCTTTTTAAAAAAACAAGGAGTGCACAGCACTCAGATCCACAGATGGAGGTGAGCCATTACAGCAATACTTACACTAGGGGAAAATGCTGGCTTTGCTAGAAAGTGACTGAGTCCTGCATTTCTGGTTTGCTATTGGAAACTTTTAGCACCATAGGGTTAAGTCTACCATTCCCATCATACTTTGATTATCCAGTGGGAAGGGGGGAAAGGGGGAGGAATACATTCAGGATGGGATGCAGCTGTTGCAAATGCTACCTTCACTTTTGTCTTGCAAAGCTGCTGATTTTTCCATTGGGTAAGAATGCTTTGCAAGTAATATATGAACATCCAAGCTGATTCCCAGCACTCTCAAAGGCAACCCTTGACTAGGAAGCTACAGCAAGGAACATCCAAACCACCTCCCTAAACCTGGAGCTCTTGCAACAGCACAGATATGGCAGGGGGAAACTGGTTCAATGGGCCATCATTTTGAATGCAAACCTACCAAAAGCTGAGCTAGAAGTCACTAGCACCACATCCTTACTGCACTCCCACAGTCTATACTCCCTGGGTCTGGCTCCAGTGTGTCATCTAGACCACCTTCCTATGGAAGACGTAAACTGCAGTATAACGTCACGACTCGGTGAGAAAGGGAGGTGGTGTTACATAAGTAAACCATGCCTGAAGAAAACTTGGTTTCTCTCAAGGACGTCTACGCTTTATATGCTTCCTTCTGTTGGAGGTCTAGAACTCCCAGTCGTCCATCTCAAGCTGCTCCAGATGGGAAACCAGTCCAAAAATAAGACTAGGATCTTGTGCCTGCATGCCTTCAAAGCTGGTGATAGGTGTGACAGGATACAGCAGTTCAGGAAGCGCTTCAGAGGCACGGCGTCTGATCTGGAAGACATGGGGAGAAGGGGAAATGCTAAATTGAGCAGAATTAAGAATTCCAAGCCAGAGTCAAGAGGTTAAGTGTAACTTACACCTGTCTTATTATAGTCATGGGGTAGGGTATACAACTGCACTTTTAATATTCAGACATTCTCTGCATGTGCTGTTAATTTAGTTTCATTGACTACTGTGGTCTCCACTGAAATAATAAAATAGAATTCTGGCTTTCATTAGTTTCATAGCTGCTGGGAACAAACAGAGCTTGGCTGTTGCCTTCATGCCCTGTTTGTAAGTGTCCCTGGGGCATTTGACTGCCCACTGTTGGAAATAGGACAGTGGACTAGATAGATCACCCAGGGCCCTCTTCTGTTAGGGGACGTGGTGGCGGCATTTGTGGAAAAGTCAAGCCAGGTTGAATTTTGTATTGGGTGTTCTATCCAAACACAACTGCTCTTATTTCCTCCAATATACCCTCATATTCATACATTTCCCACCTTTTGCAGCATTTCTGAATGACAACCTCACCGGGGGGGGGGGGATCCCAACAGTTCCCTGACTTCCTGGTAATCTGGTTTCACAGTGTAATCCAAAATAAATCCAACAAGTCATTAGTATAGGGGGTGGCTAATGTCTGGGCTGGAGCAAATTTCTCCCCTCCCCTCCCCAAAATGTCGGCAGTGTCAGCAAAAATTAACAGCAGTGCTGTGGTGTGCAGGGTGGTTTAAACCCACCCACTCCTTCCAGAAGCCTGATGGGGATGCAAATCACCCTCTTCTCATTCATCAGATTAAACATCTGATAAGTGGGGAGAAAGCAGTAGAACACCCCTTCCTAGCGGATCAACACAGATGTGTGCAAGTGAAGAGAGTGGGGTGGTCACATACATCACTGAGGGCTGACCAATGTAGCCCTTGAGCCAAAGAATTGGTTAACCACGTCTGCATTAGAAAAATGGGGGAAATTACCAAATTTTGTATAGCTACAGGCTCAGCACAATACAACAAAATAAACTCTCAAAAAAAAAAACCCAACCCACCCACCCCCATCATGCATTGGTATCATTGATAAATTGTATACAGCCTGAGTGATATAACTGGCAAGGGATATTACCAAAGGACACTGCTATTTGTTTCAGGCTAGTGGCCAGCAGCAAGGCCATTGCAATCCCATAAGCAGGATTGCATGCATTTTCTCAACAGGCAGACAAAACTTGAAAAACAAAAATTTCCTAACCTTCAGAGTAGGATTGGGCCAGTGCTTTTACTGAGGGGTAGATACTTTAGCCTCAGCAAGGCTGGGGGAGAGACAGAATAGTGTTGGAGCAACTCACAGCCAGTGAGGAAGGGAGAAAAAAGCCCCAAGAATCCTGAGTTGCAGGAACAATCTCCTTGGCTCACTGGACATATGTAGCAAGGTGTGCTTTGTGTTCCTTGCAATCCCTTGGCCCTCTTGCCCACCACCAGATCAAAGTGCCCTCATTCACCCAAGGGTTGTGATAAAAACCAAGAGCAGCTTCCGAGTTTCAAAACCCTAGAAAAGTCCCATTATCACAGGAGAAAGTTCCAATAGCAACGGGGTCCCCCCCACCCCCGGTTTCTGGAGGCCTACTTTCTGCTACAGCATGATGGGAAAAAAGGAAGAATATTACTGGGGCCAAAGTGTTACCTGTTTGAAAAAGGAATGGTTGAGCAGTGTACTTGCGCTTGGCCTGTTCAAGAGAATAACAAGAAGGGGTGGCGTATCAGTACAAGAAGGAATAAGGATGGAGAGAGAGCAGAAAATATTATATTTTATAGCTTCAGGATGGTGAAGCTATAAGAAACACCTGCCCACTGTTTGTGGCTTTCCTATCTGCCCCAAGCGAGAAAAAGCTTTGGAACGTCCATATCCAGGTTAATGAAAGAACAGTGGGGAATAAGAACTGCAAGGGACATACAATCCCAACTACATTTGATAACACCTGAAAGCCACCATCCTCTCTTATCAACCTGGGCTAGTAATTCATCTAAGAAGTTTCTTCCTGACTGTATCAACACTGATCACAAAAGCCATTCTACGTCTGCACATTTGGAACAGGTGAATACATTCAAGCAGAGAGGACATCTGCATACTTTGTTATTGCTTTGCACCTTCTGAGAGCAGATCTGTTTGATAAAGACTTTGAATGCCCCCCTTTTACCAGCCAACACCATGAGAATCTGCTTTATAGGGATACGCAAACAGCTGCTTTGATATATCCATTCATCAAGCCCTGCGGGATGTTTTAGCTCAGTCTCCCCCCACCAGACGCTTTACAATTATCAAGTGTATCCCCTCTGCACCCTAATCAGGGAGTTTCCAGGCCTTCCACATTCTGGTGACAGAACCTAGGTTAGAGAACATGGATCCTACCAAGCGATGTTCTTCCTTCTTCTACCATCCCACTAGCATACTATTAGAAAAAAGGATTCAATGTATACCAAGCATAACATAGGTCTCCCACATCACCAGAGGGGATGCACCTTTTCAAACCTTCCTCAGTCAGTGAGATCTCTTTGTTTTTGCTATACCTCAGGTCTGGGTTCCTTTGTAGGCATTGCTCCACAAAGTGGTGGAAGGAGGGCGAGAAGGTACGGTGGTACGGATGTGGTGCTGCCTCGCCATTAGAGGCCCTGGCACTGCTGGCTGCCATGCCTTCCCCCAGCCCAGTGCTAACCCCTGAGCGTGATGGCTTCATGGTCAGCTCCTCTGGAGGAATAGTAGTTGTGTCCAGCAGGCAAGGGACAGTGCCATTTAGCTTCTCCAAAAGCATCTGAAGTACAAGAGGAGAAAAGCAGGTGCATTTGGTTTACCAGAAAAGCTTGCCCTACAGTAACACGGCTAGTGCTGCAATACTTTTAGCTCTGATAATAGTACAGGTGGGGGCTGAAGTAGAGCAGAAAATTCCCTACCTGAGTTGCAGGCATATCCTTGAAAGGGACATGGCCATTTGCCAGCTCACAGGCTGTTATTCCTACACTGTAGATGTCAGATTTGGCATCATAGCCTTGGAGATTCTAAAAGGATAGAATGAAAATAATGTGCTTAATCCATTGTGACTCCTGTTTAAATTGTGGTGGAAATTAATTAAACAAAGAATCTATCACTGCTACCTACAAAAAGACAGTATTTTAGGAACAGAGAAAGCTGCCTCATGCTGACTCAGATCACTGGGTCCTTCTAGCTTAGTCCTGTTTCCACCAGGGGTTGTCAACCTGGTCCCTACCGCCCACTAGTGGGCGTTTCAGGATTCTAGGTGGGCGGAAGGGGGTTCTGCAGCACAAGCTGAATCCGCCTTTCAACAAGCACTGGTGGGCGTTAAGGAAATTTTACCATCAAGAAAGATGTATTAGCAGGCGGTAGGTATAAAAAGGCTGACTATCCCTGGTCTACAGTGACTGGCAGCCGCTCTCCAGGGTTTCAGATACAAGTTCTCTCCCTGGAGACATGGGTGTAGCCAGGACTTTTGTTGGGCGGGGGCAGAACTGACATGATTGGTCAGTTAGTTAAGTATTTCTATTGTTTTACATGATGTAGGGGGGCAGCTGCCCCCCACCCTGGCTACACCCATGCCTAGAGAGGCCAGGGATTGAATCTGGCATCTTCTGCACGCAAAGCAGATGCTCTACCCCCGAGCTGTGGCCCTTGTACCAATTTTATATGAGCCTTCAGTGCTACTTCCACGTTACACAAAAAGACCCCCCAGGATCTGCTCAACAGAGGAGGAGGAGGCGACACCCCTAATCTGTGGCTTAAGCTCAAGCCCCTCAGTGTAAGAGTTTACTTTTTTTTTAGAAAAGTAGAGTCAGTGAGGTGGGAGGTTTACCTGAACAGCTACCTTAAGACTACATAGTTGGGGTATTACACAGAACAATTCGTTTTATCAATGAGGCACATTTGGCAAAAGTTGGTCCTGTACACTCGAGGGCTAAGTAAACGAGACTAAGAAAGACTCTAACATACCTGCTGCAAGACCTCTGGGCTTAGCCATGGCAGAACCTTGATGCTATACTTGGGGAAATCATGAACTACTTTGAGACGCTGACCATGACTGATCATGCTTAGGTTACTGCGCAGGCCAGAGAGGTACACCTTCCCATCTGCAGAAATCAGGACATGACTGGCCTTCACGCTCCTGCATACAAAGAGGATAGAGAGAAAGCAGCCACAAACCCCCCACCCAACCCCTCCATCCAACCCTACTCAATTTTATATGTAGGAAATCTAAAGCCTGGGATCCAAGTATATGCAAGTGTATACTGTAACACTACATACTATGTGCAAATAGGAAGTCATGTATCATACTCAGCAACCATTTGATTGCTGAGTCGAGGCAAGACTTAAACAACTCTGCTTATTTCTTAGCAAGAGGGAGAAGCCTTGAAACTTTCCTTCTCCCTACCAAACTTAGTAAGACTAGCTGAGCACACTTGTTGTTCAGGTTTCAGTCCATGCTTCTAATGCGGAGTAACAAATGAAAACATGGCAATCTAGACTGTACCTATGTACCAGACGTGAGAGAGAGGCTACCTGGTTCACAATTTAATAGAGTAACCCTAATAAAAAAAGGTAAAATTAAAGGGACAAAACAACTGACAACTAATTCTTACGGGGACATTTCTTTGCAAGCAGTAAGGGTAGTATGTCGGCATGCACACATGCTGTTTTTACATTGAGAGCTAAGCTCTCAGCTCAGCTCAGATTCCGTATGATAGATTCTATACTGATGTGGCAAACACACAGTAAACCCCAGTGGTAGTTTGCGTTGTGCCCTCCGACAAGAAGCAGGAGCAAGACAACTTCAATTCGCCTTTTGCCTAATTATGTTTCCAGTCCCATGACATTTTGACATTTCTTATTGTTGTTTACACCACAAACTCAAACCAGCTTCAACTCCATTTGACTGTACAGTACGGGTTAAGTACTTAATTTGTTGTGGAGGTCTGTTCTTAACCTGAAACTGTTCTTAACTGAAGCACCACTTTAGCTAATGGGGCCTCCCTCTGCTGCTGCAGGATTTCTGTTCTTATCCTGAAGCAAAGTTCTTAACCCGAGGTAAAATTTCTGGGTTAGTGGAGTCTGTAACCTGAAGCGTATGTAACCCGAGGTACCACTGTAATGCCTACCAAACAAGCAGTCCAGGAAACTACAGCTCTACCAATGGACTATGGTTTTTTAAGAAATTACACTCAAATGACTACAACTTCCTAAATCTTTGTGGGAAGCTGAGATACTAGGCCTCATTTCAGAAGAGTTAAATTTTGCTTTCTATTGCTTAAAGGGCTTACCTGTGGACATATCCCATATGGTGAATGTAATCAAGGGCCTTCAAAACACCTTGGAGGATATAAGCCATAGCTAGCTCACTCATCCCATCCATAAAATGTGTACAGATTAAATCTTTAGCAGAACCTACAAAAAGGAGAAAAAACACAAGGTGCTTCAACGGTTCCAGAAAAACTAAACCCAGTTGTTTTAACAATTGCTCCTCTCATTATTTGTAGAAGACGGACACATGCATAGACCTGCCTTCAGATGCCAGAGGGAATAAGTTCAAGCACATATAACTACACTTGAGAAGACTAAAGCAATTTCTGGTCCAATTTTCTCTAATAGTACCCCACCCCAAACAAAACTTCCTCCCTTGTAGAGACGACATTAGCAGAGAGAAAGGTTAAATTTGATTGAACCAAAGGCTGGTTACAAGTACAAAAGCTAAATTCTATCATTACAAAATTCTCTTTTTCCTCAAACAGGGAATTTTTATCGCAGAAGATGCTTTGAAATCTTCATTTGCTTTTAAAAGGCTTTCAAGTTTCCCTTCCTGAGGGTTATGCTTACCTCAAAATGACTGAGAGACAGAGAGGGAAGGGCCTCACTTGGAATTTCACCACCCACAGCCTAACAGAATACTCTGTCTCTGAGGTTAACGTAAAACTTTCCTGGAAAGAGCACATGCAGAGCAAATACTGAAAAAAAAGGAAGCTGCCTCACCTTATTTACAGCACCATAAGTGCATAGGATCATTGTGGGTGTCTGAATGTGTCCTCACATCAAACCTATATCCTGTCTAATGGTGGAGGAAGGTTCAAGTTTTACTTACCATAGGCCATGAAAGATGTAACAACCCACAGTTCATTGTCGGCTATGAAGGCTGCTTTATATGGCACAAGATTTGGGTGGCTGAAGAACTTTGAGACATGAAGCTCACCCTGAAAGCAAAAAACGATAAGACAACAATTATTTTTTTAACAAATGAGTAAAGGAAACTTGAAGAGGTATGGATACTCTGGGGGAAAAACAATTGGCCAATTGGCACCCTTTCACAACTTATATCATGGCTTATTGCTTCTTTTGCCAGTTAAGGGTACAATCAGAATTTGGATACTTAATCTGCATGAATTACTGAGACAAATAAAATAATAAAAACACAATTGCACTGTAACAGGAGTAAACCAAACCAAAGGGTCAGCAATAAAACAGCATTTTGCTAGTAATTTTATTTGCTTAGCTATTTATACAGCAGGTAATATTTGGAAACAAGCTAATCAAGGTTTCTTATTGTTTAATCTTGTAAATTGCTTGACAGCTTTGACTGTTTTTAAATAACTAGCTCTGCTGGCCAGGTGTTTTCTAAATTTGGGGTACAGCTCAGCAAAACATATTATGTGAATCAAAAGATACCAGCTTCAAATGAAGGTGCCCTCTCTTTTTACAGGAAAATACATACACACACACATACACTATATACTTTGGCAAGTTTCTTGCTTGACTGTTCACTATGCATTTGGACACTTGTTAAGATATTGTAACCCAATTCTTCATAATGGATCTTAAGATTAAACAGTGGGTTTTCATCTATGT
This sequence comes from Podarcis tiliguerta, assembly GCF_965153285.1. Taxonomy (NCBI): domain Eukaryota; kingdom Metazoa; phylum Chordata; class Lepidosauria; order Squamata; family Lacertidae; genus Podarcis; species Podarcis tiliguerta. The sequence continues at coordinate 11,447,242 of NC_139546.1, forward strand.
TTGGATACAACTGGACACCATTTTGAATCAAGATGGCAGACTGAACCTTTCAAAATCGTCCTCATTCTAAGCACTTCTTTCAAAACTATCAAATTTTTGGTTTCTTGGAAAAGTACACTGGGTATGAGGCTACTAGCAGATAATAATTGGGAGGGGGGTTTGTTTCCTCATAATTTATTCAGACTTGCAGCTTGTATTACTTTTGAGTGCTCAAAGATAACGTTTACAGGCACTTAAAAAAACCCAAACTCCTTGATTTCAGTGGGGAAGACTTACATTGGCTATCACCTTTAAACATTTAAAAGTAATAAAATTCTATTCCAAACCAGTGCTTATGAACAATCTGAAACTAAATCCATGTAAGTCATAGTTGTCAATGATGGATTATCTATGTGTTCTCAGCATTAACAGGATCCCAGTATCTTGAAAGAACATATTTGCAGTCCGTGGTGTCTTCGTGACCCAATTTTGCTCCTGGATTGTCATGAAAGCTTTTCTTATCAGCTACAACTAGCAAATGCCCCTACTTGTTAGATAGGTCACTGTTAATCTCAAAGATTAATTACTGTAATATACTATCCATGGAGTTGCCCTTGAAGACCACTTGACATTTCAGATGACAGAGAATACAGTGCAATTCATAATGCATTACTACATTATAAGCAACCAATAAACTACAATATAAAATGAACAGAAATATTGAGTCTTTCTGTGGTGCTTAGGACCTAATGATTCATTCTACTAACTCTTCCCCTCTACATCATGAAGTCGTTTTTATCTTACCAGGGACTTATGTCTGAGCAGACATGCATAGGATTACACTATAAAGAAGCCATTTAAAGCTCCAAATCTTCCAACTGTAAGAGCAATTTAGCAGTGGAAGATGTTATGGAAATGCCTTTCTTGTAAGTTCAGGAGGACAGGAATTTGTTGTCTATCTCTGTTTCCCAACTGGGAGTCTTAGGCAGGATATTCCAAGACTCACATCTTGGAATCACATAAATAGGGGGCCACAGCACGAGGAATCACATAAATAGGGGGCCACAGCATGAGGCTATGGAGCCACAGAGGGTCATGAGAAGTGAAGGGAAAAGAGCATTTAAAAAACCCTGATCGGCTGGCTATCACAAGAGGGTAAGGGGGCAACCTACCAGGGCCTAGCGCTTCTTTTTGCCACATGTGGTTTCTTGGAGCTGTCCTGGTTTGTTTCTGGCGGGAGGGGGCGATCACTGAGGCTCCAGTTTGGCCAGCAGAGCCTGTGATCTAGAACCTCCAGGTCAGGTAAGTCTGGGTGAGCCAGAGTTGCTTGTTGCTGCCACCAGTGCTGGTCCTGGGGGCAGCCTGGGCCTGACTCTGCAAGGTGCAGGGTGCAATCCACTGCAGCACCTAGAGGATCAGGGCCTTCAGATGTTGTCGAGGGGCGTAGGGCCCGTCAGCAGTGTCTGTCCAGCTCTGCAAGGCGTGGGGTGAAATTCACCCCAGAGCCTAGCTGAGTGGGTCATCTGGTGCTGCTGAATTGCATCTAGTAAATAACTATCTACTCACAAGAACGCTGCATTGAGTTCAGTAGGCCTTACTCCCAGGTAAAGGTGTGTGGGGCTACAGTGTTTTATCTAGGCAGCCAGGGTTCCTCCGGATGACAAGATCTTTTTGCAGCAGGTCAGTGAGGACCACTTGCTTTTTAAAATTTCCCCATATATATGGAACTCCCTGTGTGCCTCTTGGACTGTATCTGAAGGTTTCCCCTTCTGTATCAAATAACTCGGGTTAAATAAGTGTTGTTTACTTTTTATAATACATGGAAGATGGATCTCCCTCAGAAGGTTCTAGACTCTCCTTCCTTGGAGATTTCTATGTAGAGGTTGGATGGCCATCTGTCATGGATGCTTCAGCTGAGATTCCTACATTGCAGGGAGTTGCACTAGAAAGATGATCCTTGGGGTCCCTTCCAGCTCCATGAGTCTATGTTTTTGTGCTTCAACAATATTTCATTACAGTGGTACCTCGGGTTACATACGCTTCAGGTTACACACGCTTCAGGTCACAGACTCCGCTAACCCAGAAATACTACCTCGGGTTAAGAACTTTGCTTCAGGATGAGAACAGAAATCATGCTCCGGCGGCGCAGCAGCAGCAGGAGGCCCCATTAGCTAAAGTGGTGCTTCAGGTTAAGAACAGTTTCAGGTTAAGAACGGACCTCCGAAACAAATTAAGTACTTAACCGAAAGTACCACTGTATGTTTTTATCATTTTATGCAATTGTATTTTGTATAAATTATAAAAATTATAAAAATGTTCTATTTACAAACAAAACCTTTAAATAGCTACCTTTCTACCGGTAGGACGGGGGTGGGGGCATGAGTGTAGCCAGGATTTTTGTTAGGGGGCAGAATCTCAGATTTGTATTGATTTTCACTTATTGGGAGGGGCAGTTGCCCCCCTCCCCCATCTAGGCTACGCCCATGGGGGGCATAGAAAGGAAACAAGTTTGGAAGGGGGCTATGGGGATAAAGGTTGGGAACACTGGTCTATCTAGTCTTAAGACAGAGACTTTGTCAGTTGTTCTACAGTTCTACAACCCAGCCACTAACAGATGAAACAACACTATATAGAATCATAGGGGCCTAAGAAAGTGGAATGTCAGCAAAGGAGTGCCATTTGCCACAGTAATTCAGACTGAACCAAGGTAAGCATCTCCAACTAAGGACAAAGCAAAGTAACAGCACAAGATTGCTACCCCTACCTGCAAAAATGCCACCATCTCATTGGTGCAGGCCTCTAAGTTGATCCTCCGTACAGTGACAAACTCTCCTGTTGGTTTATACCGTGCAAGATTCACTATCATTAGCTCCTCAAAGCCCTTGCCTGAAAAGATAAGAAGCATTTTTTGTCACAATAACACTTTCCACAAAATCTCAACTGAAGCATTTTCCTGCTGGCAGTTATCTATTTTTGAAATTATGGTAGAATTCAGATAAAACCTATCTTAATCTAGGTTATAAAGCTGAATTTCTCAGTTTTCTTCCTACTTATTTCATTTTGTTAATACGTTATGGTGTTCATTTATATACAGTTTACTCATTTTCTTTTTGTGCCTTGTTATGTTATAAATTGAACCAAGAAACAACTAGCAGAAAACAAAGCAAATGATCAGCTTGTTATAACTTCCCTCCGTTAAATAAAATGGAAATGCTAAACTTCTACAACACAAATTTTCAAACAAACAAAAGGCATACCACAATGGAATAGCTGGAGGTAAGATAATTTTAACCCCCCCCTTTTTTTGTCAGTAAACAATATCTGGAAACAATAATAATCATTCATTCTATCACAATGTTCTTTTATCAATGGGGCTTAAGTCCTGGCAAACTTTTCACACTGATTTTAATGGATTCTATGTGTGACTAACTTAGTCCTGCTCTAGCTCATTGTTTTATGATTTAGACTGCATGATAAATCATCATTAGATAAAAAACAATCATGAAGGATGTTACCCATCACAAGGTATGATCTGAATATTCAGGAGGCCATCTCCTTGCTAAAGCTTAGTAGGTCTGGATACAATAACAACAACAATAACAACAACAATAATAATAATACTCCACCCATCTGGCTGGGTTTCCCCAGCCATTCCGGGCTGCTAGTCAGTGACTGAATGAGTGATCACCTGGGAAATAGATGGGCACTGTCTTGAGTTTCACGATGGAAAAAAGGCAGGATATAAATGTAATAAAATAAATACAAATACACTTTTTTAAATAAAAAAAACTGTTTAAATTGCTATGACAAGTTACTTTTTCTATGTAATTTCTCTGAAATTAAGACAACTCTCCATAGTAAATTTCATGGTGATACAATAACTGCAGAATGTTAAGAAGTAGTCACACTTCTAAATCCCATTTATTATACTCCTGCAGCTGTATGATGCATAAAATTAAGGAGTAGGGTAAGTGAAGCAACCACCTTGAAAAACAGTGGGTTGGAAAATCAGCTCAGGATTTTTTTAAAAAGCAAGTCTTCAGAAGACAGGACATGACAAGTTTGGGGAGAGGGAAGAGGTGTCTGGACAATTATCAGTGTCTACAACAGCAGGACAGGTTTCCCAAATGGCTCTTCAATACAATAAATACCTTGCAATATCCCCTGCCTGAAAATGGAACCTGTTCTTCTCAACATGCAAGGAATGCAAGACAGATATAAAGCCTTATCCATTTCAAAGTGACTAGAGGGAATTTAGGAAGTAGCACAGGTGGAAAGAGCATTGGGCTTTGCTGTACTGCATCAGAAATGGCAAGGGTATGGAAGGTGAACAACAGCAACTGATTAGGACTAACCCCACACGTATGAGTGACCTGATAGATGTCCAATTCTGCATTTTTGAGATTCTGTATTCACCCCAGAACACACTGACTCCTAATCCCAGCTTCACCTGAAATAGCATGGGGAGGGCAGCATTTGATTGCCCAAGAACCAAAACAATTTCCTCCAGACTCAGCAAAAACGCTGAAGCTGGAATGAGAGAGGTGACAATGATGATGGGTAGCCTGGCACCCCCTTCCCAATACCCACCCACCCAGAGGTGTCCCAGTTTCCCTAATGTCTCCGTACTGAATTACAAGAGGATGTTTCTTTTTTAATTATTTGTCATTTTATGGCTTAACAGTACAGTATATGCCTAGAAAGAAAACAGCAGCCAATATCAGTGCTGTTAAAAATAACAGAACCTCAAGAAAGGATAACATTATTCAACTCATAAAGTCAACTAAGGAAATGAGAAGAACTTCAGTACTATGAAAAGTGAAACACCCAAAACTAAAGTCGAAACATTACCTATTATGGTCAGTAACTCATAACAATTGCTGTCGGGCAAATAACAGTTCATGGTGTCCCTTTTCGGGGAGGATGCTATCGATTCTGAGCTTGCTTCATTGGTCTGGAAAAGAAAAGAGTAAGATGCAAGAGACTAACAGGACAAAATTACCTTTTCTGTATGACAGTTTTGAATACACAGTACTCAAATTGGAAGGATGTGGTTTGTATGCTGGAGAATCTCTCCAAAATATCATTTATAGCCTTTTGTAACCTTAGGATACAATCCTATACACAAGTCCCAATGAACTCAATGGAACTTGCTTTTAAGGGGGTATGTATAGGATCATGCTCAGAGTTCAAAAATGTCACTGCTCTCACAGCTTATGATGTATGGTCTCCTTTGCTACCTCATATAGTCAAATTCCCTCCCAGAACAGTCTTGTGGCCTGCCTCCTCAAAACCAGTGCACAAAAAATCAAAATCCAAGAAATTTACAATTTTCAGATGCAAACATTTCCAAATGTAGATTTGAAATCTGGGTTTAGAAGTGCCATGTAACTTCAAAACTTCCTGTCACTACTTTTCGCCCTACAGGAAGTACCATAATATCTCAAGTTCAATCTTCAGCTCCTCTAACTAAAAGAAAAAATAAACAGGGCTAGGAAAGACTTCTGACTGAAATGTGGAGAACCACTGTCAGTCAAATAAGGCTCTTAAGCTAGATGGATTAATGGTTCATATGTTCCTACCACAGCTTCCAAAAGGACAGTCATTGTATTTCCTTTGCAATCTTACTGAGAAACCCTTGTTTTTTATTCACTTCCCTTATTTGCGCTTCAATTGTCTGAAAAGCACAATGCACACTGAATGCGCTTCATAAATGGGAAAATGCCTGTAATAATAAAAACAGAGAACCTGCAAAGAAACTCAAGATACTGGAAATGAAAAACGAACAGGAAAAGTCAGACTTCAGCATAATGGCAGCTGTGTGTCTAACAGTGCAACCTTAATTATGTTTACTCAGAAGGAAGTCCTACAGAATTCCATGAGGCTTACTCTCAGGAAAGTGTGCTTATGACTGCAGCCTAAAACTCTTTTAAGATGAAGGCAGTTATGTTAGTAAAGCATAAAGTTTTGTATTGTAAAAAATAGCTAATCTGCTATTTTTACACATCAAGATCCCCTCCCCCAGTACATTTTATTATGACATTTCCTCCCCCTCTTCCAAAACTTCTTAAGGTATTTTCTACATCTCCACGCAGAAACAGCAACTGGTTGAAAAATTCTATCCATGCAGAGGAACTCTACTGAACTTGGTATTTTATAAACAAGTAAAAAAGCTTAAATTAAAATGCTACTTGTGAAGTACAGCACACAAAAAGCCCCTGCAAGAAAAACAAATACAGCTGCCCGCAAGGGTTTCAACACAGGACCTCTTTTGGTGTAAATGGCAAAAATTTAGAAAACAGGAAAGAAAAAACCCTTCTCCTTCTGAATTTATAAAATACTCTAGCCTCTAAACAGATGGCTTTTTGGATACTTAAATTTAGCTGGACCTATATTTTAATAACATGTGATTGGAAAAATCAGATGTACTTTTACTAGTGTGACTGGAAAAAACAGAGCCAAGACTGGAAAAAGAATCTTGTGTACAAATTAGCAACTCAAGATTTGACCACCTACTCCAGTCTCTTCTCCCAATTAATCTCTTTATCATCCTTGGCCCACAACCCCCGAAATACTACCTTGTTCATTCTCTCCATACCAATATAACACAAGCATCCCATCCCTAGACTCCCATGTGAGATTTTCCCAGCTTCACTTTCTCTAGTTCTTAGTCTTCACTAGCCTACATATGAAGAAGAAGAAGAAGAAGAGTTTGGATTTGATATCCCGCCTTTCACTCCCTTTAAGGAGTCTCAAAGCGGCTAACATTCTCCTTTCCCTTCCTCCCCCACAACAAACACTCTGTGAGGTGAGTGGGGCTGAGAGACTGTGACTGGCCCAAGGTCACCCAGCAGCTGCATGTGGAGGAGCGGAGACGCGAACCCGGTTACCCAGATTACATGACTACCGCTCTTAACCACTACACCACACTGGCTCTCATATGCTCAGATTCTACCATTTTTCCCCACTGCCCAGTCTGCCTTGCCTACTTTAGCCAATATCTCTCTCTGCTTTATCCTCACTCAGCTTTCAGCCTGCCTGACTGCTTTATCTTTCCTTCTTTCCCTATCAACAGTATATATATATAGCCCCTTCTACTGCTAGATCATGTAAAATACATCCCTCATTCCCCTTTTCTCATTGGCCCTTCCTTACCTTAGCTTCCTGTCAACTCTTGTCTTATTTTCCTCAAACCTACACCACCTATGATTTTGTTTCTCAGCTCACTGCCTACTCTGCTCCAATTCATTAGCTACTCTGGCTACCAATTACACGTGTCATAACTTCCCAACTTTCTGGGCCCTTTTCACAGGCCTTGGATTCCCTTCCTACTCAATAGCTCCTCTTGTTCCTACATGGCATGATTTCCCCCAGTGAAAATGACCTTTCATATCTCTCGCAGAAGCTGCACGTTGTCGCAAGGTTGTAAATGCTGATGTATATACCCTGAAGAGCTAGAATATTTATGAACATTCCATGACATCACAACAGTTCAATAAATGGTATGTGTGTGTTGCAGTCAGGCAGGCAATTATTAGTTTTACACTGTAATCCTATACGTGTCTACTCAGTGGGGCTTTCGTCTAGGTAACTAGGGATAGGACAGTAGCTGTGGACTACCAGATGTTCCACATATTCACAATGATATGGAAAAGTAATAATCCTAGGTGTCAGCAAGTTGGCCAGTTCCCTGGGATTTTTCCAGCTCTGGCCACAATTGTGATAAGATAGTGCAAATTGATTTCGGCAGGCCATTAACTCTTGAATTTCAGCATAGGCTGAGAAAAAGGATGGTTTCGATTATTTTAAAATAGCTGTTCAACTATCTCACTTCCAGATTTTCTTTTTTAAAACAGGAATTTTATCGTTTTGTTTTTAAAAAAATAAAAGATCAGCTGAACAGCCATATAATTTTACATTACTAGTGAAAACAACCATCTAAAATCCAGGATTTAAGGCTAAAATAAATCTACATGCCACACACCAAAATCTTATTTCCAGGTTGAAACCTTGTTCCCACAAATGTAGAGCTGAAAATATTAGATGTATAAATAAGGCAAAATGGAAAAAAAATGTCATAATGTCCACAAATCTCCATGCAATAGGCCACAGCACCACAGCCTACAAAGGTCACTTACTTTTCTCCGAGAGTCACCCGGAGGCTGCTCTGGAGTAAAGAAATCAATCATTCATTCAACTGTGTTTTCTTAAATAGATACCCATTAAGAACAAAACCAGAATCAGTTCATTTACAAGAGATATTCAAATAACCTCAAAAGGGCATCATAACCTACACTAGCGTCATTCTGACCACTGCTACTGGACAAAAATAGTAATTCCTTGCTGGTTTGGGGGATCTGATTTATGCTATTTTGTTCCCCTAAAGCTTATCCACATAAACAGCTTTAAACTGAGAGAGACTTCAAGCTACACTTCCCTTCCCTCAAAAGGCATAACGCCATTTGTATAGTGTCCAATTCTCCATCACAGGGGAAAAAAGGAATAGTTTGAGATCCTTGCTTTGAGGCTCTAACATTGTGAGTTGGAGCCTCAACAACCCAACCACAGCCAAGCAAGAGGGAAATATGAGGACTGCAAAACTGGAGCCAGGAGCCAGTTCTGAACTAGCTTATACAGGCTTACTCACAGTTGGCATATGGAAATCAATGGATTTTTCAAGCTCATCCATTTCAATGAGTCTACTTTAAATTTGAGGATTTTACAATCCACAAGCACTTCTGAATCTGCTTTTTGTAGATAAATCACTTTAAATAGTCAGTGCTAAAAGATATGGGAAGGGAAAGAACCTACTAAACCAGTGATAAGAACACTGGAGAAAAATTAAGTTTGGATGGCCGAATTCAGAAGTCAGGGCAGATTAAGTGCAAATAGATGTTTTGTACTGATATCTAAAAACAACAACCCCAAAGCTCATTATGCAGATAAGCCATCTGCCCTAAAGACAAATTATGACTAGCTTAAAGGAGGGCAGCTCAATAGATGGCCTTCAAATCAGACCTGGATGCAAAAAAAGAGGAAAAAGGGAGAATGTTCATATGAGGCTCAAAACCCATGAAAGAAGCAACATGATAGAGTAGACAACTTGTCACCCTAAAATTTCAGAGACCTGGAACAGATTCATACAATGACTCACTAGGGCTCCCTGGTCAAATCATTACTATTTAGAGACTTTTTGTAAGTTGCAATGAGATGCAATTCAAAATGCTTTCCAATCACCTGCAATGAAGACAGCTTTTAGAGGCGTTGTGTATTTTTTGTTTAAAGTTCAGCAATTTCACATTTGAGTACTTTTAGATTTATTTGATGGATGCTCTCCAGACCCAGTGATGTTAATGTTTACCGTATTTTTCGCTCTATAGGACGCACTTTTCCCCCTCCAAAAATGAAGGGGAAATCTTTGCGCGTCCTATGGGGCGAATGCAGGCTTTCCCTGAAGCTTGGAGAATGATAGGGGTCGGTGCGCACCGACCCCTCTCGCTCTCCAGGCTTCAGGAAGCTATCAGCAAGGCTGGGGAGCCCGCGGGAGTTCCCGCAGGGCTCCCTAGGCTGCGGATAGCAGCCTGCCGCCCGGAGCGCTGGGCGCTCTGAAGCAGAGCGCCCCGCGCTTCAGGAAGATATCCTTTTCTCCTATAAAAACTACGGTAGGTGCGTTTTTAAAAGCTTGGGCTTCCCCCGCGGCTGGGGGGGGGAATAATAATTCCCCCCCCCCACCAAAAAATTAGGTGCGTCCTATGAGCCGGTGCGTCCTATAGGGCAATAAATACGGTAATTTGTTGATAAGTCTGGGAACAAGCAATTGCTACTTTGAAAGTGTCCCTATGTTTAAATTCTGCCTGCATGGGCAAAGCTTACATATCAAGAAGACTTCTACTCCAGCCTTTTCCTTGATATGTTAGCTTTCCAAACAAGCAATCTGGCACATTCATTCTGAAAGGGTATTTGTTTGGCTTGGGAGGTCTCTAATCTCATGCTCATGGAACACTGGAATTGGCTCAAAGAATACATTTTAATTTCTAATTATTTAATTTCTAATCCAGAATTTTGTTACTGCACAATGGAATAAGGGTCATATCTGGTTAATTACAGCCACTTAAGGCTTGAGTAAAAGGGATGCGGGTCGCGCTGTAGGTTAAACCACAGAGCCTAGGACTTGCCGATCAGAAGGTCAGCGGTTTGAATCCCCGTGACGGGGTGAACTCCCGTTGCTCAGTCCCAGCTCCTGCCAACCTAGCAGTTCGAAAGCACGTCAAAGTGCAAGTAGATAAATAGGTACCACTTCAGCGGGAAGGTAAACGGCATTTCTGTGCGCTACTCTGGTTTGCCAGAAGCAGCTTAGTCATGCTGGCCACATGACCCGGAAGCTGTACGCTGGCTCCATCGGCCAATAAAGCAAGATGAGCGCCGCCACCCCAGAGTCGGCCACAACTGGACCTAACGGTCAGGGCTTGCTTTACCTTTAAGGCTTGAGTATTTAAGCAGAATTTGTGGTGGAAATCTCTTAATGTTCCTATAAACAGGTACAGTTTCAAACCAATGTATTAGAGTGACTGGAAATGTCTCTCATTGAAATCCAGTCAAAATAAATGGTAAGAGCACAATCCACTTTAGAGAAGCTCCTAGTGGGTGCTGCAACTCATGAAACAGTGGACAGATTTTGTAAACTAGGAGCAGAGAACCTTTGTCCTATTGTCTTTGCCCCATGGGAAAACCTGATTGTGAGCCAAAGCCAACTGAGCAGCATTTCTATCACGGTAGGATTATATAGCTATCTCTCTGTACAACCCTGTCTCTGTGGGTCACATGAAATTAAGCCAAGAGCCACATCTTCCCCAACACCATTTGTCTTTGTGAGGTTTCTCCAGGATAAGGACTGAAATTACACCTACAGATGTGCTGTCAAGTTTTTAACTTACTTTCACAGCACTGAGAAACATGGAGCACAGCTAAGGAAATAATTGATTCATTTAAAGTACTTACCTCCAAACAGTTCCAACTCCCTCAAGCCCTCAAAAATGAACTTCTCGGACATCCACCGCTAGAAAAATAAACCCCACAAAGGCATAACTTAATGTGGCACCATTTATTTTAATTGCACTTAACCAAAGAAAAAACCCTCTGTTGACGTAAAATGCAGCAACAAAGAGATTGTTCAGACATAATGCCTTGATATTACACCTAAGGCTCCCATGCAATCCCCCATGCAGCCTGCTGTTTTATCTGAACCAGCACACTATGGTTTGCAGTATAAGCAAAAGCTCTAGTGTGCCATTTCAGACAAACAGTAAAACATGGTTTGCCTCAAATCAGGATCAGAGGAGGGAACTGCTATGTGAAAGGGGAGAATGATTTCTCACTGCTCATTCATGGTTTGCAATTTGCAAAAATCTTCCCTTAGTAACAACATCCTGCCCTCTCCCCACCTTACCTAATTTCAGACACTTTTCTCCCACCCTAGCTTCAATTTGGAAAGCCAAGATAGAAAGAATAGCACCTGAAGCAAGGGAGATAAAGTGTTCATTCCCCCACCCACATTTTTCTCTTGATGTTAAAAGTGTGTATGTGATAGAAATATGTGAACAAGCCTGGCTGGCCCCATTGCATCTATTTTGGTCCTGAGTTGTGTCTAACTTGTTCCACTGGCTTCAATGAGGCTAAGTCATGAGTAAGTTTAACTGAGTCAGCAAAATCGTTTTGTGGCAACCTGGAACAATCTTACTAAAAATACAAAAATCCCCATGCCTATAAAAAGAATCTGTAATGTGGAGTTGAAGTTTTTTCACTGTTAGAAATGCATTGCTTCTTAAGATTAATTAGTAACATAATGAATGAGCACAACACAAGTTAAATTGGGAAACTGGGATTGTTAAAATTCTAGTCCAATCTAAAATCAAACTTCTAATTAACTTTCCTCAGGTGATTTCTAAGAAGCACATACATATATATGTGTACAACTCTTCAGGCAAGCTAAAATTACTATGGTAACAGTTTTCAGTGCTTTAATCCCCTCCCCAATCGAAATAACATAAAGTTAAGTGTATGCTATTGAGTTGCCATGTCTTAAAATATCTATAAGTGCTCCAACAAAACTAATGCCAAGTAAATGTTTGGATTTGTTTAAAAATAACATTTAACCCATGCTAAGTGTATGTTGTTGAATTGTTCCTCAAGTCAAATATTTCACAGATACTTTTGAGAAAAAACAACTTTCATATATTTATATAGCATGTAAAAATTAAGATGGCACACATTTAGCAAAGAAAAAAAAAGTTAAACAAACATGTTAAATCAGTCTAGCTGCTTAAACTGCATGACATTGTGTTTACTGCTATGGATCTTCTTTAAGATAGCAGTGGCCAGCTTTGTCAAAAATGGTCCACCTACAAAGAACCGCTTCACACCCAAATCATAAATTTGAACCGAGTGAACTTATCAGTTCCAGCTTGAAACTAACTGTATCTTTCCTCAAGAACATTGTTTCTTTCCCAGAAAGTACACTTAGGATTGCAATCAATGTGTGCTGTTCCTAACTTCTGTCATCACCCTCACAGGATGAGATGCTTTCTGAAAAGGAAACATGAGCAGGGTGGAATCTAGACAGATATTTAAAACGTTGTGAAAATGCTATTTTAAAAAAAGTTTTTAAAAATATATGAGATTTGCCATAGCTCACCATCGCCATCTAGTGACATATTTGTATACTGCACTTTACAACACACTTGAGACATTTTATTTGCAGCTGTATAGCTGAGTCCCAAGTCAACACAGCTCTGTCTCATAAAGCAAGCCCTATACCTTGAAAGGACGTGCAGAGAAATGCTAATTAAATCGTGAAAGTGTTTGACACTCACCCTAATTCGTTCGGGTTTACTTACAAGGAAAGACATGGAATCCAGACTTGGTAATGCTACTCCAAAGGCATGAAATGTTAAAATAGGCCTGGTAATAACAAAACAAAACAAAAGGCAGAAAGTGATTCAAAAGGCTGTAAAACAAATGGGCTCTTTCTACCTTAATTCTAACCAACAGTACTTTTGTTTGGTAAAGGAAAACTCTTAGTATGGGATGAACCAAATAAGCAGGGCTCCAAAAGGTGGTGGGAACTGTGCAATGGCTTAAGTACTGGACTTAGATCCAGGAGCACCAGACACAAATGCCTCTGCAGTCACAAAGCTCACCGGGTTGTCATGCAGTAATCAAAATCACATCAGCCAAATTTAATTACTTAAAGAGCACAATGTGAATGCTGGTGATAGGAACTATGCAGAGAGGGCAAACAAAACACATACAGGAAGGGTGTTTTGCTAACATTAGCCTTCTCAATATTTCTATGGGTACGCCATCTTAGGACTCCAGACTGAAATGCCCAACAGTGACTTCTACGATTCCCCTACAACTGGAGACGCAGGAACAAAGCACCTTACGTAGGTATGCAAGGGGAGGGAGGGAAATCAAGACTTTTAATGCACAAACGTTGCAAAAGTCTTGCACGCCCCACTCCCCAAAGTCAAATGCATCTTGTTCATCTAATTTATTCCGGGTAGGGATCCTGCACTCTTGGCAAGCGTGATGACCATGACAGAGCTGGCGAAGGAATACCCAGCACAAGGCTTCAACTGGGGCAAGCTCTGCCATGCAACTGTCTAAAGCACAGGAGCTCTGCTGGAGCAAAAAAACGTTGCCAAACCCCAACTGTCTCCCTCTTTTCAGAACCCACTTCGCTCCTGAGGCTGCTGTTGCTTCTCTGTTATCAGGGGTGAAGCTAAGGGTTCCTTCCCACCCCTCACAGCTTATGTACAGTGGTACCTCGGGTTACATACACTTCAGGTTACAGACTCCGCTAACCTAGAAATAGTGCTTCAGGTTAAGAACTTTGCTTCAGGATGAGAACAGAAATCGTGCTCTGGCGGCGCGGCAGTAGCAGCAGGTCCCATTAGCTAAAGTGGTGCTTCAGGTTAAGAACAGTTTCAGGTTAAGTACGGACCTCCGGAACGAATTAAGTACTTAACCTGATGTACCACTGTACTTAATTCGTTCCGGAGGTCTGTTCTTAACTTGAAACTGTTCTTAACCTGAAGCACCACTTTAGCTAATTTGGCCTCCTGCTGCTGCCGTGCCGCCGGAGCACGATTTCTGTTCTCATCCTGAAGCAAAGTTCTTAACCTGAAGCACAATTTCTGGGTTAGCAGAGTCTGTGACCTGAAGCGTATGTAACCCAAGGTACCACTGCATTCTATAGCATTTTATTCCCTAGTTTCCCCCCTGGTACTGACACAGGGCCTGCCCAAGACATTTGGCTGTCCGAGGGAACCCCCAAAATCGGGGCGCCCCCTTCTTCCCCGCCAAGGGAAGGCAGTGTGAGGAGAGGAAAGAAAAGATGGACGCCGGGAGCTGCCGACCCTGAGGACCCTGACGCCTGAGGCGGTCGCCTCACCTGGCCTCACGGGTGGGCCGGCCCTGCTGCGCGCGCATGCGCAGACGAGAGAGCCTTTCTTCTCCCAAGGGTCTCCCTGACGGGGCAAGAAGGGAACGCATTTGAAAATGAACCGTTGGGGGGGGGGCGGCACGCGCGGCTGCCGCCTCCTCCTCCTCCTCGGCCGCTAACGGCCATCTCCAGCCCTCACTCAGCCCCCTGAGGGCCGCTCCTAACTCACCTCAACACCTCTCGGCTGGTTCCCCTCAGCGGCCCAGAGAGATAAAGAAACGGTGTCCGGTGTGTGTGTGAGGGGGAGGCGGGGCCAACGACGCCACTGGCGCAGCGCTACGCAGCTCACGTCGCAGCCCAGCGCCTTCTCCGCAAGGTAACCCGCTGCCGCTTTGAAGCTGGGGAAGGGAAGGGGCGGAGAAGAGCCCTGCGCCGTCCATAGAGAAAGGGTTGGAAATGGTAGAGTGACAACGCTCGGCTATGCAGATACGACTTCCGGGTTCCTTTCAGTCCTTCCCCCCCCACCACCGTTTTTGGGCTTTGCCCTTTCTGCGGCCGGGCGGAAGTGGCGACTGCCCGGGGTAAACAGAGAGGAATCCATGGCTCTTGGGAGGCAAGGGTTCGAATCCCCACGAAGCCATGACTTTGGGCCACTGGACCGTATCTTAGCCTTACCTACCTCACAGGGTTGTTGTTGTGAGGAGAATAATGTACTGCCTCCAGTTCCTTGTAAGATAGAGATGGTATATAAAGGCAATAAGTGATTTTTTTATTGTTATTAATAGTGTGACCGTTGAAATTGGGCTGTAGGATATGTAGCAGCAAAGAACACAGGGATATATAGTTCATGTTCTTTTTCTTATTTCTTGCTCGGGGCAGGTGAAAGGAAGGGGAAATCTGCAGATGTGTACACGTTGTTATAGAGGTATTATTATTATTATTATTATTATTACCACCCTTTCCCCTGACAGAGACTCAAGGCAGTTTACAGATAAAATAGATATAACAAAAATTTGACTGTAGGAACAAACATGCAGTCAATTGGCAGTTCCTGCCACATTGCATAGCAACCATAGCTGCATTCAGTTGTATTAGTAACAATAATAATAAATTCAATAGCTGCCCATTTTAAAACATTGTCGTTCCACAGGTTTCGTGTGTCTTGGGGTGCTTTATAAGCATTTCCTTTTCCTCGTTGCAAATGAAGCACGTTTTGTAAAAGATTTGGTAGATTCTTACGTTGTCTTCTTCCTGGTACCCTTTCTGGTAAGCTTTTCCGTCAAGGTTAAGTCTCAAGCATAAGCATACCAAATTTTACATACAAGAAAATTTTTAAATATATGTAAGAAAATCGCCCTACCAATGCAAAGTATGTTGTAGGTTGGAGGAGATACACCAGTTAGGCTGCAGTGTGGTTTAAATCCCAGTCCTAATGAAATGCCCGGCTGCATGTGCTCCATTGACCTGCATATCATTATTTAGCCTATTTTTTTTTTTACAGAAAGTAAGATCCAAATTAAAAAGGGGCTGCTTTTTCAGGGCTGGCCTGGCCCATTCATGAGGCAAGGTGACGCGACTGCCTTGGGCAGCAGGATCATAGAGCTGGAAGAGACCACAAGGATCATCTAGTCCAACCCACTGCAATGCCAGAGTCTTTCGCTCAATTTGGGGCTCGAACCTACAAACGTGAGATTAGGAGTCCTGTGCTCAACCAACTGAGCAACAGGGGCAGCAGATCCTGATGTAGATCTTTATTCTCCCATTGTTCCTAATGTAGATCTTCACTTCTTCCTTGGTGGTGAATTAAAAATGGGGGTTTAAGTCAAGGTGCCAGGAAATACTAAAAAAACTGCAGAGGAAGGTTCTTTCTTGGCAACCAGAAACAGGCATGCAAGGGACCACGAACACATTGGAGCCTTCACTTCCTGCTGGAAAAGCATCATGCCAGACTGTCTGGTAACACATCTCAAACCCGGAACATATTGTCTAATCTGATTAATGAACCCACAGGTAAATAAAAACACAAACTGAGGGAATAGCACAAGACCTTTATTAAATATAATTCCTGAAGATCCGAAGGCACAAGTAGTTATCAACTCAATAAGGTCAACAGTAGTATTTACATTCAATGACAGCTGGAAAACCCCCAAAATCAAACAAAGAAAAATAGCAGCATGTTTCTTTCTAGAAAAAAAAGTTTAATAGTTAAGCAAAAGTTAAGCAAAAGCAGGCACACTATTTTAGAGGCTGTTTCAGATCAAACAAGCCTGTTCCTCCTTTGACAACTTTTCCTACCACGAGGCAAGCAGAAGGAGACTGAAGTTCATCATGGGAGCCTAGAAAAAAAAAAAAAGAAATCAAAACTAGATCAATTATATTTTGGGACTTGGAAGTCTGACATAAGAAAGATAACTTGCTTGGCTTGCTTTATGTGTGTGTGTGTAGAAGTAGCATAGCCACTTGCTGTTGGATGTGAAATGAGGATAATCTTTTAGGTGATCCATCTTTTATCAAATCAATTAAGTGGAAGCTTAAACAGTATTAGAAAATGCTATTACTTTATTTTTTTTTTATTTCTATATCTCAAAGATGACATAGGAGGCTACAACCATTCTGGTCTCCAAAAGGAATTCTTCTAAGATCCTCTTACATCATTTGACTAGATCTGGAGACTACAAAGGCCATTTCACACTGCAGATATGGCAGGGACCAATGATCCTTTGATAGCAAACGACATGTTCACAGGACATGGTAAGCCAAACTATGGCTTACTGAGACTCTGTGAATGTGTGGGCTCTTGCGGCAAATTTGGCCCTTCCCAGTCATGGCTAGTTAGGAGAGATCTTAACTATGAGTCCTAATTCTGATGACAAAGCTTTATTTCCAGGTTTCTGCATGTTCACGTAGCTTTGCTAAGCCGTAGTTTGGGTTACCAGGTGCAAACCAGCTCTCAGAGAACTTAAAGAAACAAGCACACCGCCTGAATGGAATTGTCTTTAAATAAGAAGTTCGGCTTTGACACCTGTTTTGGTTGAGTGGTAAGACTGTCCCCCAGAATTCTCATTCATGCTAAATCACAAATGTGATTATCACCAGCAATGCAAATTTAGACAGCTAGTGTTCAGCAGAAATTGTGATCACTTGAGGGACAATTGCTTTCGAAATAAAATGTGGAAATGAACCAATAACCAAAAAAAATTTGCTCCCCTATCCCCATCTGGGGACGCGGGTGGCACTGTGGCTTAAACCACAGAGTCTAGGACTTGCCGATCAGAAGGTTGGCAGTTCGAATCCCGTGATGGGGTGAGCTCCCGTTGCTCTGTCCCAGCTCCTGCCAACCTAGCAGTTCAAAAGCACGTCAAAGTGCAAGTAGATAAATAGGTACCACTCGGGCGGGAAGGTAAACGGTGTTTCCGTGTGCTGCTCTGGTCACGCTGGCCACATGACCTGGAAGCTGTACGCTGGCTCCCTCGGCCAATAAAGCGAGATGAGCGCCGCAACCCCAGAGTTGGTCACGACTGGACCTAATGGTCAGGGATCCCTTTACCTTTAGCTTACCCCCACCTTGAAATTCATGAGAAAGACAGGTAAATCCTAATTATTTCAATGTCAGTGTTGATAGGGACAGGCACCAGATATGACCATTGAGTAGCTGGACTTGGGGTAAAAGGTAAATAGCTCCATGCAAAATGTTCATAAGGGTGACCAGGCTCATAATTTGAGGGACTGATCTTGCACATCATCTATGCCTGCATACATACTTTTTCTCTAGGGTAATATAACTGCCTTTAGCAAAGAACCTCTGACCCCCCCCAGTGCTGCTGGACTCCACTTTTCATCTGCCCTAGGCAACATGGCCAAGGGTCATGAATGACAGAAATTGTAGTTCAACACCAGGAAGGCCACATATCCCCCATCGCTTCTAAATAGGCGGATAACAACTATTATATTTGGGGCAAAGGTGGCAGAGAGGGTAGTGGCCATGTAGCTTCAGGTATGCTTGGACAGAGTGGATTATCTGGGTCCATCAGGCAATCTGGTTTGGATACGGCACTGAAATAGCACTGATTATTTACCCTGCATTGTGGCTTCCTTCAGAAACTTGTAGCTTGTCTCAAATGTCATTTGCTGCAAGGGGGACGAATTGGACTGTATCCCAAACCGATTGAGTGGCTTGTAAACGCCTTCAAAGCACATGTAGTCCGACACCAGAGAGAGATGCCGAGGATCAACCACAATACCTGTCAAAACAAGGAGGAATGTTAGAGCGTTGCCTCTTTGAAAAGTTAAGAGGGAGGTGAAAGGGGGACTTTGATGGAGCCTGTCCTTCAATATCTTCCTTTAAGTCAAGCTGATAAATCGTTCTGCCCGGACACTGAGGTCCAGCACCGAGGGCCTTCTGGCGGTTCCCTTACTGCGAGAAGCCAAGTTACAGGGAACCAGGCAGAGCGCCTTATCGGTGGTGGCACCTGCCCTGTGGAACGCCTTCCCACCAGATGTCAAAGAGAAAAATAACTACCAAACTTTTAGAAGACATCTAAAGGCCGCCCTGTTTAGGGAAGCTTTTAATGTTTAATAGGTTATTGTATTTTAGTGTTTTGTTGGAAGCCGCCCAGAGTGGCTGGGGGGACCCAGCCAGATGGGCGGTGTATAAATAATAAATTATTATTATATTATTATTACTACTACTAAAGCCTCATCATCTCTTTGCCCTGTAAGAGCACTGTTTACGAGAGAATGGGAAATACAGCCAATACAAGCAGAATGGAGTTTTTTCCTCCCTAAAGCTTGATTGGATAGGCCATGTTTTGCATCTTCAGTTAGGATCAACTGACAGTCTAAAACCGCCTTACCGTATGCAGCAAACACATCTTTAATCTCTTTCTCAAGGACTTTCAAGGCAGCCTCAATGCCATAGGTATTGGCCATCGCATGAATATCATTGCAATAAAGCCGGTTCACGTCAAAAATCTAAAAGAGAGGGGACAGTTGACAGGTGAGCTACTTTTTGAAGTTAATCAAGAAATGTATATGCAGCTTGTTGGAAAGCAAATAAATATGCCGCAGCTGAACAGACAGAAGGGGGATTTATTCTAAACATGCCCCTTAAAAACCACACAAACACAGAATGCATGACTCAATTACTTAGGGCAGAGGTGTGCATGATGCAGACTGCATGACTGATCATGACCACACCTACTTGCTGCAGTAATAATAATAATAATAATAATAATAATAATTTTTATTTATACTCCGCCCTCCCCAGCCAAGGCTGGGCTCAGGGCGGCTATCATTTGCATATTCCATTCCAGAAACCGTTACAAGCAGTTTGCTCTATTTTTTCCTAAAACACTTAAGTTCTTCACAGCAAGAATCAGGAAATATATGTTAACACATACTGGTTGAACTCCTTATGGACAGTGCTGTCCCCCTCTCCACTAGTGTGAGCCACTTCCCACTGAATTTCTGTGGCTTCTTGCTATCCTTTGACAATAAAGGTAAAGGTAAAGGGACCCCTGACCATTAGGTCCAGTCGTGACCGACTCTGGGGTTGCAGTGCTCATCTCACTTTACTGGCCGAGGGAGCCGGCATACAGCTTCCGGGTCATGTGGCCAGCATGACTAAGCAGCTTCTGGCAAACCACAGCAGCACACGGAAACGCCGTTTACCTTCCTGCTAGAGCGGTACCTATTTACTTGCTATTTACTTTGACGTGCTTTTGAACTGCTAGGTTGGCAGGAGCAGGGACCGAGCAACGGGAGCTCACCCCGTCGTGGGGATTTGAACCGCCGACCTTCTGATCAGCAAGTCCTAGGCTCTGTTGTTTAACCCACAGAGCCACCTGCGTCCCTCCTTTGACAGTAGCTTTTGCAAATATCAGGCACTCAATTTCCAGGGCACTTTGCCCAAACACAAAAGGAAATGTTTCCTCAAATCTGCTCACAGCTACTGAGGCAATAGGTCAGAAGCAGTTTTAGTTTGACAATGGCAAAATCACAACGCTCTACTCAAAAGCAAAAGCTGGGACTTCTCACTGAAATCAGCGGCACAATTATCAGCTTTGCTTTGGTGTGAGCGAGATCTGCATAAGCTTCTCAAGCCACCAGGAAAATGCTGCAAGTTGAGCTTAAAAAAAAAATATCAGGCCATTCTCATGACAGGCTCCGCCATTGATTTCCTTCTTTGACACCCTATAGGAAACACAGGACAGCTCCTCGTTACATACGTCAGCATATCGGAAAAGCTCGGGGAGGTTTATCCCTTCAGTCTGCAAAGTGAGCACCATCTCTCCTTTCTTATTGCTGGTTTCGTTTAAGAGACACCGTGTGATCCCTTTTGTCTCCTGGACAACAGTGTTGTTTGCCAGAGTTGTCACAAGTGAGGCAAGGTCAAAGTACTGCTTCGTTAAAGGAAGTTTCAGTGAGACCTAGAAGGGGGCACAATATAATCCTGTGTTAAAAGGCAGCCTTTTCAATCCTCTGAGAAGAGCAAACCTAACACCCAGTTTAGTGATGTATGGAAATGAGAGCTGGACCATAAAGAAGGCTGATCGCCGAAGAATTGATGCTTTTGAATTATGGTGCTGGAGGAGACTCTTGAGAGTCCCATGGACTGCAAGAAGATCAAACCTAGCCATTCTGGAGGAAATCAGCCCTGAGTGCTCACTGGAAGGACAGATCTTGAAGCTGAGGCTCCAAGACTTTGGCCACCTCATGAGAAGAGAAGACTCCCTGGAAAAGACCCTGATGTTGGGAAAGATGGAGGGCACAAGGAGAAGGGGACGAAAGAGGATGAGATGGTTGGACAGTGTTCTCGAAGCTACCAGCATGCGTTTGACCAAACTGTGGGAGGCAGTGGAAGACAGGAGTGCCTGGCGTGCTCTGGTCAATGGGCTCATGAAGAGTCAGACATGACTAAACAACAACACCCACTTTTTAATACAGTGATTTAAAAACAAACCTCCCAATGAGCTAGAGCAGTCGGTGAGCCATGCTTTGGGACCCGCTGTCCTTTAGGCTTCCACTCCTGAAACATCTCAGAGCAAATAGGTCTGGAGTTTCACCCTCTTTTGGAATTGTGACAAATGTAGGAGGTCCCCACAAATTGATGGGGGAACGCTGTATTGCACAAAGCAAATGGTCACTTCCCCTCCTATTATTTTATCATATTGTGTAAGTATTTTACTATAAGATTTCTACTAGCTAGTCATTTTCTTTTAGAGCTTTATCTGCTGCTTTAATGCCTATATTTGTTTTAGGTAAATAATGTTTACCTTTTCTTATTTGCAAGCCACTGCAATAAAGTGGGCTAAAATGTTAAATAACCAAATAGATAGGTCAATTGCAACATTATGGTTTGTGTTCCGCAGCTTGAACACATCAGTTTTTGGACGCACACACTTCCACCACCTTACCTTGCACCACAGCTCATTTTTTATGTCGTAGGCATAACTCTCTATGGAATCGCTGCTCTCCTGCACAGCATTAATTCTCTGCTGTGCTAATTCATCCAAGTTCTTCCTCTTGTTTCGAGTTTGTTGACTAGAGGAAGGAGCATAACGCTCATCCTGAGATTCCGTTCCCTCTGGGCTCCTCTCATCCAACCCTTGTGTCTCTTCCTCATCCGGAATATCATCATCATCCACCTCATTGTCCTCATCGCTCTCATAATCAACCTGCAAGAAAGATACACTTCAGTCAGAGGCGAACCATAACCAACAAAAAAAAAGGGGGGAAAAAGAGGGGGAAATGTTTAAACAAGTTTAAGCAAGTTTTGCATCTCCAAGTACTAGAACCGGTGTACAAGGATAATTTCAAATTTCACTTTCAATTGGGTCAAAGAAAAGAATCTTCCATTGATCCTAACTTCCTGATCTCAACCAGCACCCCACACTAGTTTTCTGCTTAAAAACCAACAAGCAGCACCTTCGGGGGGTGATTTTCAGAAGGAAGAAAATTGTGAGACCCCTGGAGCAATAGCAGGTTCTGGATCAGGGCCCTATGGATGCTTTCCCTTCAAAGTAAAAGCAGGTAGGTTAAGCATGTTTGTTTAAAAACGTGACTTACACAGGCTGTTATTTGGCAACCAGTATAAAGCTGCTTTGAGTCATATACCGTATTTTTCGCCCTATAGGACGCACCGGCCCATAGGACGCACCTAGTTTTTTTTTGGGGGGGGGGGGAAATAAAGAAAAAAATATTTATCCCCCCCCCCCCAGCCACAGCTTCAGCGCGCCCGCGCTCTGGGCAGCAGGCTGCTATCCGCAGCCTAGGGAGCCCTGCGGGAACTCCCGCGGGCTCCCCAGGCTTGCAAATATCTGCCCGAAGCGGCAGCAGGCTCCCCAGGCTTGCTGATAGCTTCCTGAAGCCTGGAGAGCTAGAGGGGTCAGTGCGCACTGACCCCTCTCGCTCTCCAAGCTTCAGCGAAAGCCTGCATTTGCCCCCATAGGACGCACACACATTTCCCCTTTGTTTTTCGAGGGGGAAAAGTGCATCTTATAGGGCGAAAAATACGGTACTTCTCTAGACAACATATACAACATATACTCAGAACACTGCAAGCCAAATCTTTAATGAAGCGGATTTATTACTTGGACAAAATATTGCTCCTTGAGTATTTTGACCCTTCCCTTTATCCCACCTCCCTTTCCTTCTGCTTCAGAAACTGACCTGAGCAGAAGGCCTTTCTTAGTCGGCTTTTACTGAAACAAGCAGAGCCTACTGGGACCTAACAGTATATCATTACCTCCTCTTCCTGCTTTGCTCTTCTTTTTGCATCTGTAGCATCATCATCCCCTTCACCTGTTTCAGCATCAGGAGCACCTCCACCTCCTCCTTCCTCAGCTCCAGCTTCATCGTCACCCTAAATAAAGAGAAAAGCTGCAAGGGGGAATGGCCTCGAGATTCACACTTTTACGTGGGTTATTTTGGACATGTCACTGAGAGGCTTGAAAGAAATACCAGGCATAAGAACGCTCTGCATCCACAGAGAACTAAGCTTCTACTGGGCAAGGCTTCCTTAATTTCATTTTTTTTTTAAATAATATTTTATTAAGATTTTCACAAAATGACAGAAAAAGCGAAAAAAGAAAAGAAAAAAATACAAAAATACAAAAAATAGAATAAAAACAATTAAAAACAATTCCATCTTTCAGAACATAACTTACATTTGCTTGTTTCTCGGACTTCCCCACACCTCCCCTCTTTGTATTCCAATTCGATTGTTTGTTCAGCAAATCCTTTCCCTCTTTACCTTCCTCTTAATTTTGATCTTAATAAATTTTTACTTTACCTTTCCATCTGATAACATTCCATTTTTACATATTCTTTCAAACATTACTGCTAGAAACCCCTTATCCTCCATCCAAACATCATTCTATCATTCATTAATTTTGCAGTGTTTCTGTAAATAGTCTTTAAATGGGGCTTCCTTAATTTCACACTTGATAGCGCTGTTAAGGTCTAGAAGGTAGATTACCGTATTTTTCGCTCCATAAGACGCACCTAGTTTTTAGAGGGGGGATGCAAGAAAAAAAAAACATTTTTAAAGGGAGTGCTGAGCAGAGCCTGTATGCTCAGCGCTTCCTTTCACAAGCCGCGTGGAGCGTGTGTGCGGCTCTTGGGGGCTTTTCCCCGAGGAGGGAGAAGGGAAGCCCATCACCCTCCCTCAGGGAAAAGCCCCCAAGAGCCACACACACGCTCAGCGTGGCTCTTTAAAGGGAGTGCGGCTCTTGGGGGCTTTTCCAGGAGGTGGGGGAAGGGACTGAGGGGCTGCCCTCTGTCCCTTCCCCTACCTCCCAGAAAAGCCAGCAAGAGCTGCCCGCTCTTTAAAGGGAGCGCGGCTCTTGCGGGCTTTTCCCGCCTGCCTTTGCTCCATAAGACGCACACACATTTCCCCTTACTTTTTAGGAGGGAAAAACTGCGTCTTACAGAGCGAAAAATACAGTATTTCAACAGTGTAATGACTTAACAGAATCATACAGGCAGCAATTGAGAGCCTTTCTAGCAGTAACTATTGCTTTGTAGAATATCCTGAGGAAGCTGACCCGCTAGGAGAATCTTAGGGCAGTAAAGCTAAGATCCTTCGAAGGTCTGGAAAACAATCTTAAATCACCAACAGCAATTCAACCGGTCATTCTCATCAATTGCAATGCAGAGACCAGCATTTTGTTCAATCGGTTTTTACCATGGGCACAACGTATGTGCCTGTATGACTGCTAAAAGCAGCATGAAACATTTCCAAGGGGGAAAAGCTCAAGAAAAAAATACTTTGATTCAAGGTCAGAAGGAACTATTCTTATACTGTATAACATATCTACACAAATGATTCCTGGACACTTCAAATACTGTATTTTTTGCTCTATAAGACTCACTTTTTCCCTCCTAAAAAATAAGGGGAAATGTGTGTCTGTCTTATGGAGCGAATGCAGGCTGTGCAGTTATCCCAGAAGCCAGAACAGCAAGAGGGATTGCTGTTTTCACTGCGCAGCAATCCCTCTTGTTGTTCTGGCTTCTGTGATTCAGAATATTTTTTTTCTTGTTTTCCTCCTCCAAAAACTAGGTGTGTCTTATGGTCTGGTGCGTCTTATAGAGCAAAAAATACGGTAACTCCTGCGTACTTAAGATAGCAGTTTACCACTGCAAAATGAGAAAGAATGAATTGCAGGAGCAAAACTATGCAAATAAAAATGAGTTGATTTTTTTACAAAGCCTACCAAGGATTCACAGTACTAGTAGACTCAAGAGGACTTAGACTTTTACCTGGTTTTCTTGGGATACGCCATCTTCCCCATCACCTTCTAAGTCCCTCTGCATTGCTCTTCGAGTGCTCACAGTATTGTAAGATGCCAACTTAGAACTCTTCCTCTTAATTGTTTCAAGCAAGATTTTAAAGAATCTGGAGTATGGAGTAATACATTCACAATTAAAGCCTCAAATTGGATTCCAGACTGTGCAACACCGCAACCAATGAAGATATGCTTCTGGATCCAGACAAGTCAGAGGACAAATTCAAAGGGAATTTCCCTGCCAAGTTGTTTTTATAATTAAAATTAATATAGCTATTGTAATTCTGAAACCTATAGTTTTCATTTCATAAATAGAAGGGTAGCCTCAAATACAGTGGTGCCTCGCAAGACGAAATTAATTTGTTCTGCGAGTTTTTTAGTTCTGCGAGTTTTTTCGTCTTGCGAAGCACCAATGTGTATTGACGGTTTCCCGTAGGAATGCATTGGCGGTTTTAAAAAAAAGGCACAAGACGTTTCGTCTTGCGAAGCAAGCCCATAGGGCAATCCGTCTTGCGAAGCAACTCAGAAAACGAAAAACTCTTTCGTCTTGCGAGTTTTTCGTCTTCCGAGGCATTCGTCTTGCGAGGTACCACTGTAATGCAGAATCTGGTTATAGGGCTAGTGAAAAAAATCCTGAACTAGGGGTAGCCAGTGTGTGGGGAAATATGAAAATCCAGTTCAAGTGAGAGTGTACAGACAATGCCTGGTCTAATATTGGAATGAAGGAAAGCAATCTCCTTCTCATTGAAGCCTAATCATGTTTAAACAATTAGCAAAGTACAGCTTTGAGGTTTAAGATCTCTGCAGTCCAAAGATAAAGGTTTTGAGAAGGAAAGAACACAAAAGGACTAACCTTGACTCCATAAAATGCAGTATGTCCCTGGGCTTCACACATTTCTCTTCCTGGTAGCATTCATATGGTAAGAAACTAAATTTGATGGTGTAGATACGGTGCTTGCTTACCATCCCCTCCAAACACAAAGACTCTTCAATGTCAAATTTTTGCAAAACCTGAAACAGTAAGAAGAATGTCTAAATTCTAACGCCCTATTAGGAAGCTATCTGTATCTTTGTAAGCCATCTCACTGCAAGTACAATTGAAGCTTCCCTTCTTTTAAACTGAAGTTTTTTTCTAAATAATTTCAGCCTGCTCCGTTTTCAAGAATGTGAACGTTCCATTAGGAAAACACACACACGAAAAAAAGCAGACTTTCAAATCTGAAGCGCCATTGGGATTCTCAACTTCCACACAGCACAGAAAGGAATTGTCTTCAGAATTTAGAAAGTGCCTTACAGCTGTAGTTAAGGGACCCAGGTGGCGCTGTGGGTTAAACCACAGAGCATAGGACTTGCTGGTCGGCGGTTCGAATCCCCGCGACGGGGTGAGCTCCCGTTACTCGGTCCCTGCTCCTGCCAACCTAGCAGTTCGAAAGCACATCAAAGAGCAAGTAGATAAATAGGTACCACGCCGGCAGGAAGGTAAACGACGCTTCCGTGCGCTCCCTCTTTATTGGCCGAGGGAGCTGTACGTCAGCTCCCTCGGCCAATAAAGCAAGATGAGCGCCGCAACCCCAGAGTCGGCCACAACTGGACCTAATGGTCAGGGGGCCCTTCACCTTTACAGCTGCAGTTAGTGAGTTGCACACCATGAAACCTCCCTCCCTGCCCTTTACAAGATGGCTTCAGGAGGAAGGAAAAAGTAACTATTTTCACTTTCCCACGCTCCAAAAACCTCCTCTACAGTCCACTGGAGAAGGATATGTGCCATGATGTTGTTGTTGTTTTAAAATACAAAACACATTCTGAGTTTTCAAAACAGGGTGGAGGAAGAGAAAAAACCACACCGCTTCTCTTGCTGCACTATATAGTAATCAAGTGCTCATGCTCAGGTCTGCAACCAGCTCCAAATCTGATCCCTTTGTTACTTTAAAGTACAGTGCTACCTCAGGTTAAGTACTTAATTCGTTCCGGAGGTCCGTTCTTAACCTGAAAGTGTTCTTAACCTGAGGTACCACTTTAGCTAATGGGGCCTCCCGCTGCTGCCGCTGCACGATTTCTGTTCTCATCCTGAAGCAAAGTTCTTAACCCGAGATACTATTTCTAGGTTAGCGGAGTCTGTAACCTGAAGCGTATGTAACCCGAGGTACCACTGTAATCTCTTAAGTGGTTTACATAAACAGTAAAAATTTAACAATATTCAATAAAATTTCCTAACAGCTAGATTTAACATGAGATAAAAACGCAACACGACTGGATGTCACAAATAAAACTGAGCACTGTACAAGACAAAAAAAGGTTAAAGAGTCAAGGTACTATTTCTGGGTTAGCGGAGTCTGTAACCTGAAGCGCCTGTAAACCGATGTACCACTGTACCAGAAAGGAAAGG
The DNA here is from genome assembly GCF_965153285.1 of Podarcis tiliguerta. Lineage (NCBI taxonomy): Eukaryota > Metazoa > Chordata > Lepidosauria > Squamata > Lacertidae > Podarcis > Podarcis tiliguerta. The sequence continues at coordinate 11,474,837 of NC_139546.1, forward strand.
CTTCAGGAAGGGAGAAGGGAGGAGGTCTAAGACTCAGATGCAAAGATACACACTGCTCCCCCCCACCCACCAAAGTCTCTGCTCATGACAGTGTCTCGGCAACCAATCAATCCATATAAAGAACGACTTGCCTCGCCTAAGCATACTCTGGTAAGCTGCTTCTTCAGCCTCTTCACCTTCTTGTGAGCTTTATTGGTATTAAGGACAGGAACACTCATCATCGGGGTTTTAATATTAGCAGTAGCCACCATCAGGATCTCCCGCAACCTATAGCAAAGGATTATTGAACATTAAGACACACGGATATTAAAGAAACATTTTTTTAAAAGAGAGTTCTTACCTGCTGAAAGTCTACTCTCTTTATGAGTGGGACAGGCACTCAACATTGTGCTAGCTCCTGCTCTCTGGGGACTGGAGGGAACGGCTGAAATTTCCCCCAGAAGGCAGGAACTACTCAAGATGGCAGAGCAGTGAAAAAAAATTAAAGCAATTATTTTCATTTCCCAATGAAAACAAAAGTTATGGGGGGGGGACCCAAAAAATTAACATACCGTATTTGTTTGCTCTATAAGATGCACTTTTCCCCTCCTAAAAAGTAAGGGGAAGTGTGTGTGCGTCTTACGGAGCGAATGCAGGCAGGAGGCTCTGTCAGGGCTGCCCTTCTCCCTCCTCAGGGAAAAGCCCCCAAGAGCTGCACACACAATCCGCACGCTCTTTAAAGGGAGCGTGGCTCTTGGGGGAGCCTTAGCCGCGTGCAGCCTCTCCCAGGCAGGGGATGAAGACTCCACTTGCCTGGGAGAGGCTGCGCGTGGCTAAAAAAGAAGCCAGGACAGCCAGCGGGATCGCTGCGCTGCGATCCCGCTGGCTGTTCTAGCTTCTAGCTTTGCGGGGCTATCCAAAAGCCAGAACAGCTAGAGGGAGTGCTGCGCAGCGCTCCCTCTAGCTGTTCTAGCTTCAAGCGAAGCCTCCGCAGGGCACGGGGAACCTTCGTCCCCATGCCCTGCGGAGGCTTTGCGGGGCTATCCAAAAGCCAGAACAGCTAGAGGAGCGCTGCACAGCTACGCGAAGCCTCCGCAGGGGAGCCTTCATCCCGTTCCCCTGCGGAGGCTTCGTGAGGCTATTCCGGGCTTTTGGGGGAGGTGGGGGGAGGGCCAGAGCGCGTGGCTCTGTCCCTTCCCCCACCTCCCAGAAAAGCCCTCAAGAGCCGCGCTCCCTTTAAAGAGCACGCAGCTCTTGTGGGATGAAAGCCAGTAGGCTTGCTTTCGCTGAAGCCTCCTGAGCAAAGATGGAGGAGCGCTCCCTCTTAGCTCAGGATGCTTAGCGTTCCTTTCTTATTTCTTCTTTTCCTCCCCTAAAAACTAGGTGCGTCCAATCATCCGGTGCGTCCAATAGAGCGAAAAATACGGTATTCGATTTTTCATGATAAGGCAAGTCTCTGCCTTTTTCTATCTGTATTCAGTGCAGCACAGCTTAGAGAGAGAAGTGGTTAGGAGAAGCTCATTCTGGAGCAGGGTCTTAAGCGTTAGTACAAAACAAGACAACGCAACACTATCTTACCTCGGGATACCGAGTGTGACATTCATTTCGCCTCTTCCAGCAAAGTGAAAGGTGTTCAGAGTCATCTGCGTGGAGGGCTCTCCAATACTCTGAGCAGCAAGGAGACCAACAGCTTCTCCTGGGTCACAGAGCGATTGCTGCCACTTCAAATGCAGCAAGTCTTTTAACCTGAGGACACCCGAGTAAGGAGCTGGTTTATGAAACTGGTATCCTGCCTTTCTGTATAAGATGTGCTCAAAAGTTACTTGCAATAAAATAGAAATGTCAAAACGACAAATTGCACCAGACTAACCTTTCAAGGAGGCAACCAATTCTAACAAAACTCCCTGGGAAAGCATAGCCTTCGCTGTCCTCTATTTCATAATTCGGGTGCTGTGATTTTGATGCCTAAAGCAAAGTCAAAATGACACCCACCCACATCCTATGCTGGCGTAAAGGCTTTAAAAGGCCTTGGTGCATCATTCAAATAGCAATTCCTGTGCATCATTCAAATAGCAATTCCTCCTTCCTTAGACTACAACTCCTATGCACAATTACCAAGGAGTAAGTGCAATAGGGGGACGCGGGTGGCGCTGTGGGTTAAACCACAGAGCCTAGGACTTGCCGATCAGAAGGTTGGCGGTTCGAATCCCGCGACGGGGTGAGCTCCCATTGCTCGGTCCCTGCTCCTGCCAACCTAGCAGTTCGAAAGCACGTCAAAGTGCAAGTAGATAAACTTTAACCCACAGTGCCACCCGCGTCCCTATTTGTGAATTAGAACACTGTTAATCTTGAAGATCAGGGACGCGGGTGGCGCTGTGGGTAAAAGCCTCAGCGTCTAGGGCTTGCCGATCGAAAGGTCGGCGGTTCGAATCCCCGCGGCAGGGTGCGCTCCCGTTGCTCGGTCCCAGCGCCTGCCAACCTAGCAGTTCGAAAGCACCCTCGGGTGCAAGTAGATAAATAGGGACCGCTTACTGGCGGGAAGGTAAACGGCGTTTCCGTGTGCGGCTCTGGCTCGCCAGATGCAGCTTTGTCACGCTGGCCACGTGACCCAGAAGTGTCTCCGGACAGCGCTGGCCCTTGGCCTCTTAAGTGAGATGGGCGCACAACCCTAGAGTCTGTCAAGACTGGCCCGTACGGGCAGGGGTACCTTTACCTTTACTTTAATCTTGAAGATTTAGGCTCTCTTTTTCAGGATTATAAAGACACTTCAGCTCCACACCGGGAAACTATTGTAGCATGCCAAAGGACAGTCACATGTTGACAACCTGTTCAGAATCTGCAGCAACTTTGTGATGCAATCAGTTGCCTCTTCACAATAAGCAGAGACCTAAGATGTCGCTTAATAGATACTTAAATGCATAGACGAGGCATTCTGGACCCTAAGACAGAAGCAGCAGTGCTTGCATATGCCTTAAAATAAAAATTGCTACCTCTGAGAAGAAAGTTCAGATTTGCTGTAGCTCGTGTTGTTCCGAGCGTCCCACTCTCTGAGGAAATTCTCAACCTCTCTTTCGAATGTTTCCGATACCGATGCAAAATGGATGTCTGGCCGCCAGACAGCAAGGCTAGGATCAGGACACTTCACTGCCTTCTTTTGATACTTCTTCCGCTTCTTCTCGCTCAATTCATACCACATCTTTAACAACTGAAATGGGCAGCAGAATTAAAGGCAGCATAAATTCCCCCCCCCCCTAGTATTGTACACAGATTTCCTGCACTTGAAAGAACAACTTTTTAAAAAACATGGTACAGAGGCAAATTATCGTATTTATCAGACGCACCAGACCACAAGACGCACCTAGTTTTTGGAGGAGGAAAACAAGAAAAAAAAATATTCTGAATCTCAGAAGCCAGAACAGCAAGAGGGATCGCTGCGCAGCGAAAGCAGCAATCGCTTTTGCTGTTCTGGCGTCTGGGATAGCTGCGCAGCCTGCATTCGCTCCATAAGATGCACACAAATTTCCCCTTACTTTTTAGGAGGGAAAAAGTGAGTCTAATGGAGCAAAAAATATGGTATTTCCCATATAACTACAAACACCATAAACCACGCAAACCTTTGCATTCACGAATCATTACAATCAACTGCAAACCACCCAGACAATTGGACAGTATATAAATATTATTGGCATCCATCTCAAGAGACAATAGAGTGCACCTCTGGGGGTGAAGTCAAACCGCCACATTAGCAACACTGAAGCACCCTGGGGTGCAAGCCTGGGCAGTGTGTATGGAGGTCTTGGGCTGCTCAGATGACAAGACCTCCCTCTCGGCCTTGAAGAATCCAAGTAGTATTTCAGCATGTCAAAGCAACCCAAGGCCCCAAAGAAAAATTATTATCTATACTACAAGTCAACTGACAATTTAATCTAGCACACAGGAATTCTACTCTGTCTGGATTTAACATAAATCAATAGAGTTTATTTTTCCCGTCAGTTTTGATAACTACATCATGGGTAAACACTTTTCGGGATAGGGTATAAGTGATCCAAGCTAAGCTGTTTAAGAGGCTGTTGTTGGCATCAGTCTGTCTCAAGGGACAATAGAGTGTGCCTCCAGAGGTGAAGTCAAACAGCTGTGTTAGCAGTACTGAAGCAACCCTCCTAGGGCACAAGCCTTGGCACTGTCTATGGACGTCCTGGGCTGCCTAGATGACAAGATCCTGCTCTCAACCTCACTAATGTGGTCCAAAGGAAAGCAGAGCAATACATCTGGCACAAGCTTAGCTGCAGTAGTTGCCAGAAGGATGCGTACAAGACGCCACCCAACCACCTTAGGGACTCCACTCTGGATCTGTGTAGAGTTTACTCCTTAGCCTTTTTCTTCTTCCAAGGATATCCTGCAAGGCACTGGAGCAGGATTCCTCAGCCTCGGCCCTCCAGATGTTTTGAGACTACAATCCCCATCATCCCTGACCACTGGTCCTGCTAGCTAGGGATCATGGGATTTGTAGGCCAAAAACATCTGGAGGGCCGAGGATGAGGAAGCCTGCACTGGAGGTTTAAGATCAATTTTCCTTCTCCTAGATGGGCTACCTTCCTAGGTTGACAAGCCCCTTCTGTATTGAAAATTACCTGCAGAGTTGCAGGATCTCGCCCATTCACAAGTTCTCCTGTAGGGATCTGTGCTTTTACACTAGCCAACATTTCCTGAGAAAACAACAAAAAGCCTCCTTCCCTTCTCAAAGACTGCTGATGCTTGCTCTGCCATCTCTTGATGGATCTGAACTGGCTGTCTGCTTGCTGGGGATCCATTTTCGGCAACACTTCATCCAAATGCTTTGATTTCTCTATCACCTGTAAGAAATATACAAAAAGAGTTGATGGGGATGGAACACTGGTCACTTACCATGAAATGGCCTTTTCTGACAGACAGCGCTATGCAGCCATTGTACATACCATATTTTTAGCTCTATAAGACGCACCAAGTTTTTGGAAGAAGAAAACAAGAAAAAAAAAATATTCTGAATCTCAGAAGCCAGAACAGCAAGAGGGATCGCTGCGCAGCGAAAGCAGCAATCCCTCTTGCTGTTCTGGCTTCTGGGATAGCTGCGCAGCCTCCATTCGTCCCATAAGACGCACACACATTTCCCCTTACTTTTTAGGAGGGAAAAAGTGAGTTTTATAGAGCAAAAAATACGGTATTTCATTTCTCCCGAAAGCCCTGCAACATGCCATTTTAAGAATAAGTCCTTTTTAGAAAAAGATACACTCCAAAGTCTACAGAAATAAATGGAGACAGAAGATGTCAGCATCACCCTTGAGCCAGTGCCACCAACTGGACTCATCCACTTCAGCCCCGACTGGGCTAGGCGAGCTTGGTAGCACTTCCAGAGACCACCTTCTGCACAGGAACAGGTCAAAGGGCTGTGGACTCACAGCTTAGAGTTGTGAGCACCGGATTCACTTCACAAGAAGACAGTCGTCGCACAGCAGAGTATAGCAGAGCATAAACGACTCGGAGAGCAGCTCTGTAGAATATCTTCTTTATTCTGTCTACAACTATAATACACAACTATATACAGAGCTAAATGGAGTCTAAACGAAAATGCTGAACTGCACTGAGTGTCTGCAGCTGCTCTTAGCAGCAACCTTATCTATACACACGATCTCTCTCTAACACTCAGTCTCTCTCTCTCTCTCTCTCTCTCTCTCTCTCTCGGACACTGACTGACACTTTGATGTTAGGCTGGAGCGGAATAAGTAGAGAGCAGAACACCGCCCCTCCTCACTGGAAAATCACCAGACTCATCAGCAGATTCTTGGATATGGGAGGGGTGAAATCTCCTCAGAAAACCCTACCTTGTGGTTATCTGTGATGAAAGGGAACTGCTTGGAATGCAAGAACTGGGTCTTGGGGATGTCTAGGCCATCTTCTCCATAGAGAAACTGGACTAGGCTGCCATCGCTGTCTCGCACAGTCAGGTCATAGTGAACTATCAGCCCTTCCAAATGTTTTATGATACACCTGCACAAAGATTAGCGTGACAAGAGGAGGAGAATGTTAGGGGACCCCGAAATCAGTGTCTTTAAAGATTTACTAAGAAACTTTACTAAGAAAGCCGGTCTATGTGGCGCAATCGGTTAGCGCGTTCGGCTGTTAGCCGAAAGGTTGGTGGTTCGAGCCCACCCAGGGACGACGGTGTCTTTGGGGACGTTGGTTGGCGCTGTGGGTTAAATCACAGAGCCTAGGACTTGCCGATCAGAAGGTCGGCGGTTCGAATCCCCGCGACGGGGTGAGCTCCCGTTGCTCGGTCCCTGCTCCTGCCAACCTAGCAGTTCGAAAGCACATCAAAGTGCAAGTAGATAAATAGGTACCGCTGCAGCGGGAAGGTAAACGGCATTTCTGTGCGCTGCTCTGGTTCACCAGAAGCGGCTTAGTCATGCTGGCCACATGAGCCGGAAGCTGTATGCTGGCTCCCTCGGCCAATAAAGCGAGATGAGCGCTGCAACCCCAGAGTCAGCCACGACTGGACCTAATGGTCAGGGGTCCCTTTACCTTTACCTTTAAGAAACTTTAGAAATGCAGCCACTGGATACAGCACAGCACAATGCATGCTCACTAATAATCAATTTGACATGAGGCTATATTTAAGACGGCTAAATAGTTTGCTCCTTGCTGATTAGAAATAGGCAGCACAGTGGTGGACTAGGGGGACTACGTTAGTCCCCTAAATGTTCCCGGTAACGGTAAAAGATAAAGGACCCCTGGATGGTTAAGTCCAGTCAAAGGCAACTCTGGGGTTGCGGTGCTCATCTTGCTTTCAGGCCGAGGGAGCCGGAGTTTGTCCACAGACAGCTTTCCGGGTCATGTGGCCAGCATTCTGGCACAAGGGAACACCATGACGGGAGCCAGGGCGCACGGAAATTCCATTTACCTTCCCGCTGCAGCGGTACCTATTTATCTACTTGCACTGGTGTGCTTTCGAACTGCTAGGTAGGCAGGAGCTGGGACAGAGCAATGGGAGCTCACCCCGTCGTGGGGATTCGAACCAAGTAAATTAGAGTATTAAAGTCTGGTGCCTCCCTCCCAAAGCCCAGGAAGCTTCTGCCCAGTTTAGGGAGGGAGGCACGATGCTCCGACAGGGTCCAAGAGCCCTCCCGGACCTTCCCAAAGCCAAGTAGACTTTGGGAAGGAGGCAGCAGGATTCCAGCATCTTGTCAGAGGCCTGGCACCTTCTTCCCAAAGTCTTAGGGAAGGAGGTGTGATGCTCATGTGTGCAATGTCGACGTCTGCTCCAATCGCCCTTGCAAGCTGGCATGCCTGGCCCTAACTGTTCCCCTATGGAAAATTCCACTGCACGCCACTCACCGAGGCAGTAAGATCGGTAAGTGTAAAAACAGAAACACTGTAATAAAACAGCTCTTACCTTTGAAGGTATCCAGACCGACTGGTTTTGACAGCTGTGTCCACTAGACCCTCCCTACCAGCCATACAATGGAAGAAGTACTCCTAAAGCACAAATATAACCTCTGTGAGAAAAGGACTCTTGCCCCACGTAACCAGGCAGCAGCACGCTACGTAAGGCTCTGCTTAAAACTGGCAATATCCAACAGAACAGAGACAAAATGGTATTAGATTATGTCAGCTTGAAGGTACGTTTAAGTCACATGAGAGAAATGCAGCCCAGAGAAAAAGAGTCAAGGCGGAAGAACTTACGGGCGGTTTAATGCCAGTGAGGAATCTGCCAGCCACAAACCCCCCTGATCTGGGGGGGAAGTCATAAGGTTGGAAACATGGCAACGATTTGCCGGATGGCATCAAGGGAGGCCTTCGACCTTCCAACTCAATCTGGCCCAGCAAGCAAGAAATCTTTAAGAAGCCAAGAGAGATACACAATGAGATACAAACACAAGATCAGATCAGAATTAACTAGCTTACTTCTTTGACTTCTTCAAATAAAACTATAGCTCTTTAAAAACATGTTGAGTTAAAACATTATTATTATTATTTTCCTCATATTCAAGTTCTGTCACGTAACCTGCAATTTTCATCCTACTAGAATACAGTGGTACCTCGGGTTACAGATGCTTCAGGTTACAGACTCCGCTAACCCAGAAATAGTACCTCGGGTTAAGAACTTTGCTTCAGGATGAGAACAGAAATTGTGCTCCGGCGGCGCAGCGGCAGCAGGAGGCCCCATTAGCTAAAGTGGTGCTTCAAGTTAAGAACAGTTTCAGGTTAAGAACAGACCTCCAGAACGAATTAAGTACTTAACTCGAGGTACCACTGTAATCTAAAAAGATCCCTGTCATTTCTCTCTGATATTTATGCATTTAAATACCAACAAGAAGAACTGAAAACAAGTAGACAGGAGTGGTGGCTAGCTAATCTTCACTGGCGTCCTAAATTAAGAATGTTCAGAGCAGAACGATTTGTAGTATTGAATGGTCACAAAATCAATCACTGCTATCACTTGGCTATGCACAGCACTCCTGGTTCAGAAGTCTGGACGACGTGGAAGGTATATTGATCTCGCTTTGCAGATTACAGCTAAATTGCACTGTCTGAAAACACTACCTGCATAGTATTCACAGTAGAACCTTTGGCTCCTGACTGGACCATCAGCTGCAAGTTATTCTCTGGGAAACGCCGGTGAAGTCCAAGAGGCATGCACACCTACAGTTTTGGGGGAATAAAAGAAGAAACAAAGTCACTGTTTAAGCCAGGACGACACTACCAAGAAATAGGGGGGATATAAGAAACCAATGGGGAAAATAAAGAACCAACTCTCTTTTCTATGCAGTGGTACCTCTGGTTGCGAACGGGATCCATTCCGGAGGCCCGTTCGCAACATGAAAAGTGTGCAACCTGAAGTGCCGTATCTGTGCAGGTATGCAGTGCGATTTGGCGCTTGTGCGCATACGCAAAGCGCGATTTAGCGCTTGTGCACATGCGCGAGCGGCGTAACCCTTTCTGGTACTTCTGGGTCACCGCAGGACAAAACCTGAAAAAATGTAGCATGAAGCAAATGTAACATGAGGTATGACTGCATATTGTTACTGGAACTACAATTTCTTTAGTGAAAAAGCAGTACGAATTACTCTGTCAAGAGCTAGTGTGGTGAAGTGGGCAGGAACCCGGGAAAGGATTTGCAGATGTAGTTAATAACTGGAATACAAAAAAGGGAGGTGTGAGGAGGTCGAGCAAATAAGTTAATGAAAGATAAGGATAAATACTGGATGTGTTTTTAATTGTTTTTGTTTCTTTTTGTGTTTTGATGTATTGTGTTTTTTGTTCTCTTTTTTTATCTCTTTTTATATATTTTTTCTTTTATTTTTTTGTGTTTTTTTCCTGTAACGTTCAAACTTCTAATAAATATTATTATTAAAAAAAAAAAAAGAAGTGGGCAGGAACCCGGACTACGACCAGGAAAGGTCGAGTCCCCAACTCCCCTTGCTATCTATAAGGCCCACTGGGCAGGCTTGGGTCTAAGCTAAGCCACTTTATTGCTCCAATCATAAAATGGGAGAACTTGTATATTACATGCCCCTGAGCTCCTCAAACAAATGTATTTAAGCATCTATATCTATATTTCTGTAGACTGCCTAGGAATGATAAGAAGTCCAATACATGAACCAACGTTATGTTAGGATGATCTCAAATTACTTGATGCAAACCTTGTTAATCTCATTGCTGTAATGGTTGACTTCCTCTTTGAATTTCAGGTCGACCATGTTAAAATCTCTCTGGTCTTTGTGAAGATGGGCGTCTTGCCACTTCCCTCGGACCTCCTCATCCAATGAGGTTTGAGGCAAGTTAAACGCAGCTTGAACAGCCTGAAAAGAACAAGGCGGTGTTAAGGGACAAGTCAGGTATAACAATGCAAGGTGGTTGGGGAAGTGAGCCCCCCCCCCCCCAAAAAGTATCGGCTTACCTTTGTACCACACCGGGTGCTTTCTTTAATGATCTTGCGCCTCTTGTGGTCTGCCCGGTGTTTGACCAAGATATCTTCAACTCCTACAATGAGAAGATAGAACTGAGTGCTTACCCTCTCCCACATGAGATTCAGCAACAGTTTTTCTTCAGGGTTTTTCTTCAGGAAGCTCTTCTCTGGTAAACCCAGACAGACTTTCTGCTCTGCTTGGCTTACCAATTACTTTATTTAAGCAACTAACTTTTTATGAGGGACGCGGGTGGTGCTGTGGGTTAAACCACAGAGCCTAGGACTTGCCGATCAGAAGGTCGGCGGTTCGAATCCCTGCAACGGCGTGAGCTCCCGTTGCTCGGTCCCTGCTCCTGCCAACCTAGCAGTTTGAAAGCACGTCAAAGTGCAAGTAGATAAATAGGTACCGCTCCGGCGGGAAGGTAAACGGCATTTCTGTGCGCTGCTCTGGTTCGCCAGAAGCGGCTTAGTCATGCCGGCCACATGACCCGGAAGCTGTACGCCGGCTCCCTCGGCCAATAAAGCGAGATGAGTGCAGCAACCCCAGAGTCGGCCACAACTGGACCTAATGGTCAGGGGTCCCTTTACCTTTATCTTTTTATGAATTTTGCCAAATATGTTCAAAGAGCAGAATCTTTCAAAAGACTTAAAGGGCAGAAGAAAATACGACTACAGTGCAAATAATGAATGAAGTCGTTATTGGAAGCTTTTTTTATATAGTGTAACCCTCTAAACCAGGGAAGACACAACCTGAAAGCTGCATTTCTTCAGGGGCAATATTAGGCGGGGGGGGACATGTCACTGGTGGGCAGGGGGCAAAAGCGGAAGAAGCAATGAACGTACCGTATGCTACATTCCACTCATGATAAAAGTCAAGAGGTTTCAATATACAGCGCTCTCCCCCCAATTAAACAAGAGGCATGTCCAAGGACACGCTCCGAGGCTAAAGCACTTGAGCTGAGTGCAAAGCTGGGAGGGTAAAGGTGAAGCCTGGGGGGTAATTGTCCCAAGGTCTGGATAGAGAGGCCTGGAGGGTCTGAGGTTCCCCACCTTTGCCTTAAACCACAGATTAGAAAAAAAAATCCTCCACTGTCTATTCTATATTGTCAGGGAACTGCCATCAGCTCAGAGGTGGAAGGGCAATTGGGTTACAGGGAGCCTCTGAAGATCGTGAGAAGCAGCTCTTCCTCCGCAGAGGAGGGAAGCCCCGTCTCCAGTGGGGAAGGGGCGCAGGGCTCAGAGAATGCAAGGAGATCCACAACACTGAGCCTGAGCAAAGCGGGGGGCGGGGGTGGGGAGGCAGGTCCCCCTTTGCCCACGCCCTCTCTGCGCAGTCGGTTTACGCGCAGAGAGGGGAGGCGTAGGATGGGGGTCAAAAGGCTGCTCTGCTGGGGAAAGTTTAAGGACTGCCCACTCCCAGATTCTGCTAGTGACTGAGCAGACACGGAATGGAGATGTTCTGCACTGTGAATGTTTTTGCACCGATAATAAAGCCTTGAAAAGACCAGCGGGGGTCTTGCCTGTTCGCTCTCGAGCAACCACGCTGGCACACATAACATAAATGCACATAGGTTGCGCTTCCCGAATGCTTGCGAGACAAACATTCACCTATCCGAACATGAGGAATTAGTACACAAACTGCACTTTACACACAACAGGTTCAGACAGCTGAACAGACAGAATGTTTACTTCTTTACCTGCCTTTTGTAGGTTGGCTGGGGAACTGTAGCGATCTGTACTTTACTAAGGTTTCAGAAGGTTTCTTTTGGGAGGGGGAGTCAAAATTCCATGGTCAGGAACACACTGGAAAATTCCTCATAGGAATCAATCAATGGGAACCATTATTTGTCAATAAAGTTCACAAAGAAAAGATACACACTGAACCAAGAGAGAACCATCCAAATGCAGATTAAAGGTAAAGGGACCCCTGACCATTAGGTCCAGTTGTGGCCGACTCTGGGGTTGCGGTGCTCATCTCGCTTTATTGGCCGAGGGAGCCAGCATACAGCTTCCGGGTCAGTGGCCAGCATGACTAAGCTGCTTCTGGCAAACCAGAGCAGCGCACAGAAATGCCGTTTACCTTCCCGCCGGAGCGGTACCTATTTATCTACTTGCACTCTGATGTACTTTCGAACTGCTAGGTTGGCAGGAGCAGGGACCAAGCAACGGGAGCTCACCCCGTTGCGGGGATTCGAACCGCCGACCTTTTGATCGGCAAGCCCTAGACTCTGTGGTTTAACCCACAGCGCCACCCACGTCCCTTAAGTGCAGATTACTTTCAAACAAAGGATCAGAGAATAAGTGTCATTTTAGGAGATGTTTTCATTAATATTTTGGGTGCTGAAACAACTGTGTGCTTCTTTTTAAGAGAAACAGGAAAGAGAACTGGATCACTCACCCATTGTAAAACCTCTGTAGAACTGCAGGTAGGCAGTGAAGAGCCGAGCCAGAGCTGTGAGCACCTTTCCACCGGTCTCACCACCATAGACCTCATGGCAGCAGTGGACCAGCCCATAGGCAGAGCTACCATAATGTGCCTTATCCAACACCCCACAGAGCAGCTCTCCATTTCTGATGACAACCTGGCAGATATAAAAGACTTCCAAGTCAAGACTTGACTACACCCACTCCGAAACTTCCTCTTTTAGTGCACTTTTAGATGCCCATTTTGGTTTTTAGCACAGATCCTTGACCTGCATTTATACTGTAAACTGCTCTGTGATCCTCAGATGAAGAACGGTATAGAAATTTAATTCATTATAGTAATAACAATGCCAGGGTGGACAGACTGGGCCTGGAGCCTCAGAGGTACAGACAACCCCCATCTGCTCATGTTCAATATGTGTGCGACTGCACATATGTGCATCATGCTGAACCCAGAAGTGACCCAAAAACATCACAAAAAGGGGCAGCACAGGGCAGAGGCGAGGTGGGATTTGCAGGCTATTTCAATGATGTTTCAAATACAGTGGTGCCCCGCAAGACGAATGCCTCGCAAGACGGAAAACCCGCAAGACGAAAGGGTTTTCCGTTTTCAGAGGCGCTTCGCAAGACGAATTTCCCTATGGGCTTGCTTCTGGGCTTGCTTCACAAGACGAAAATGACGAAAATTTTTGAGGGCTTTTTCCGCTCCCCAACCCCTTTTTCTGAAGCACTAAGCTGCTAAAAGCCTTTTAGCAGCTAAACCGCTAATCCCTTAAGCCTTTAATAGCCGTTAATAGCCCTTAAACTGCCAATAGCACTAATAGCGCTAATCCGCTAATGGGCATGCTTCGCAAGACGAAAAAACCGCAAGACGAAAAGACTCGCAGAACGGATTCTTTTCGTCTTGCGAGGCACCACTGTATACACAATTTCACTTAAACGTGCAGTGCTTTGGAATATAACCCCTGCATAAATGGGGAGTTGCCTGTATTGATCAGGATATGCTCATATGTCAATAAGGACTGTCCTGTCTGGCCAGCAAGGCCAGCCAAAACTCTGGGACCCTTGTCGACCCTGTACATTATTAAACATCGAACCATACCTGCGATTCGCACATAAAGGCAAGACCCGATCCATGAATTCTACTGGCAGAGCCTGTCATCCAGGCTTTCCCATCAATCTTGGCTTTCCCAAGCAAGTTCAGTGGAATGTGATCCTCTGGAATTACATTGATTAACAATGTAGAAACAACCTGCGATGGAATACAAGGTTTGATTACAAATGGAAAAGGAATTCGTTCTGATGTGCAGTTAGTCCCTTCAAGGCGTTGACCTACCCCTACGTGTTGGCAAATGGCGCATTCACCTTTGTGGATAGAACAGCAGGAAGCACATACATACAACGCTGAACTGCACAAAAACAACAAGGCAACCTATCAAAAGGATCTCTGTTTTAGCCATCTTCACCCATCTTATTGTTTTTTTGTGGGGGGGTATTGTCGTGTTTTCACTTTTTCATTTTGTGCTTTTGCCCTGTATTTTTATTTTGTGAACCACTCTGAAATCTTCAGATGAAGCGCGGTTTATAAAAGAAAATAGCTGAAAATATATTTAGAAAGCACCTATTATGCTCTAAAGGGAGGTGCTGCATAAAAAATAACAACAAACAAGCCCTGCTCACAGAATCGAATTCCAGGGGGGAAAGGTGAGGGGAGCTGGAGGAAAATGGGGAAAATCGTTATGGGCGGGGGAGAGAAGAAAAGACTGAAAAATATGGAAGGAGGCTGGAAAAACATAATGGAAAAGCCCAGCATGTTAAAAGGAAAACTGGGGAGTCTCCAATCCCGTTTCAGCAGGCAGCAACACAGCCAAGAGCAGCAGGAGGGATGGGGCATATTCTTAACCAGCTTGACTCATTCCAAGTATCAGGTGTATAGCTAACAGATTGCTCCTTCACACTATCAAGGGGAAACTGCATTATACAAACAAACAAAAAACCACAATCCAATAACTCCAGAGATGTAGATAGATAGATAGATGTACGTATGTAAGCATGTATATATGTAAGTAGTACCTCTACTTACAAGCACCTCTGGTTACATATCCTTCAGGATACACACGCGGCAAACCCAGAAGTATTTTTTCCAGGTTTTGCTGTGCATGCATGCGCAGAAGCGCTCTGCTGCGCATGCACAGAGCAGGCACCTCCGGTTGCAAAAACCTCGGGATCCGACCAGAGCTCTGGAACGGATCCCGCCCGCAACCGAAGGTATCACCGTATATGTATATATATGTGTATACACACACACACACACACACACACACACACACACACACAAAATGTGCCCATTATTTCAGTGAAAGGGCAAGCCTTAAATCATACTGTTCAACTCTGAACAGACTATTTTATTTAAGGCGTACTGGTTAACCTACCTGCTTCCCTGTCCACAGGTGTTGCGGCTTTATAATGGCTGGAGGGAGAAGCTTCACCATTCCTTTTTTGTCTACCAGCCCTTGATACACAAGTTCCACGTACTGTTCTCTAGTGAAGAAGCAGCCCCGTGTGGTCATACTGGTACCAGAGATCATGTGATCTTGGATCAAACCTGCCAGCGGCTGCCCATCCTGAGAAATACACCAGACAGAAAAGGAAGCGTCAAGCAGTATGTTAGCAGGTCCAGTGGGAAATTCTATTAGCTCCTTTAAACGCTGCACTTGAAAGATTAAGTTACAAATTAACTTGGAAAAGACCTTGGACAAAACCAACAGCCCACTGTTATTATCACCACGCTACAGGCTGGGAGACTGTGGCTCAGAGGGGCTTACATGTGTGAGGCAATGCAACCATCCTGGGGCTTAGAAGCAGGAAGGTGCATGGACCCTTTAAGGAAATAAGCATTAGGGCAGGCTGCAAAGTTACCGTATTTTTTGCTCTATAAGACGCACCAGACCACAAGACGCACCTAGTTTTTGGATGAGGAAAACAAGAAAAAAAAATATTCTGAATCTCAGAAGCCAGAACAGCAAGAGGGATCGCTGCATAGTGAAAGCAGCAATCCGTCTTGCCGTTCTGGCTTCTGGGATAGCTGCGCAGCCTGCATTCGCTCCATAAGACGCACACACATTTCCCTTTACTTTTTAGGAGGGAAAAAGTGAGTCTTATAGAGCGAAAAATACGGTAATTGGAGGCAGGCAGGCTGAGGAAAAGCCCTTTCCCCACAGGCTGCTTCTGCAATAAGCACCACCACCCACTTTCTCCCCGATGTGGAAAAACGTGAAAGGCCTCTCCAGACTGCAACGCATTTTGGAGAGGGAATTTTGCTCCTCAAAATGTCACGCAGCAAAAGGGCTAACTCAAGCTTCCTCAGCCTCGGCCCTCCAGATGTTTTGAGACTACAATTCCCATCATCCCTGACCACTGGTCCTGCTAGCTAGGGATCATGGGAGTTGTAGGCCAAAAACATCTGGAGGGCCGAGGTTAAGGAAGCCTGGGCTAACTGCTCTTCTTCCCACCGCCACCCCGCACAATGCCACTGCAATAAACTTTGCCATCCCCTCCCTTCAAGACATCACATATACCCTCTGGATTTTTACAATTGCTAAACCATGCTTTCCCCTTCATGGATCACTGCCTTGCCGTGATGAAGAGGCTTGAATAACTCAAAGAAGCTATGAACTATGCCGAGCAGGGCACCCAAGATGGACAGGTCATAGTGGAGAGTTTTGACCAAACGTGATCCACCTGGAGCAGGAACCGGCAAGCCACTCCAGTATCCCTGCCAAGAAAACTCCATGGACAAAGACAGGAGTGCCTGGCGTGCTCTGGTCCATGGGGTCACGAAGAGTCGGACACAACTAAACAACAACAACAAAACCATGCTTTAAAATACCACAGTGGACATTATTATTAGACCCCCATCCCAAAGCTGGTCACTTTGCCAGTCGCTGCCTTAGATTTTATTTTCAAAAGCTCCCCCCCCCAAAAAAAAAACCACACCCCACCTCGAGTTGTACCACAGCTCAGTTACAAAATTATACCACCCTGGCTACCTCCCAGTGCACAGCCAGCGCTGAATTGCATTCAGAGGCCTTGTGCTCCATGGATTGGCATGCAGATCGATTGCAGCTGGACCCTCCCAGAGCATCCAATGCCAATTCCAAAGCCTGGCAATGCATGCCCGCCAATATTTTTTGTAAGTTCACAATCCTGTTTCCTCCACTGACAGATAAAGAGTTATCTTTCCTACCACCACATAGCTGAAAAACAGAGAAGGAAAACGCAAAGGAAGCAGGGGGGAAATCAAGCAACGTCCAACACAATTTGCTCCCCGGTTCACCTTGGGGACAAGATACTGTTCGTCAGTACACGCCAGGACGTAGGCTTCAGCTCTGCCCAGTTCGTTCTGAGGGAAGTGGGCGTTCATTTCGTCGCCGTCAAAATCAGCGTTGTAGGCTTTGCAGTTGGCATAGTGAAGCCTCAGGACCTTCTCTTCGGGCAGGATCCTGGCTCGATGAGCTTGGATGGAAGGTCTGTGAAGGGTAGGCTGCCGATTCAGCAAAAGGACATCTCCATTTTTAATATGGCGGCACACCTGCAAGAGGTTCAAGTTCAGCCACATATTAAGAAATCTTTCCAAGGGAGTTAAGATTCTTTCTCAATACACAGTAGGAGACACAGAGCCTTTCTTCCCTCCTAAAGGCTATGAAACTGCAACCTGTGTCTCTCCCTTCTTCTTCCTTGATGGTGGAATCCATTGACTAATAATAATAATAATAATAATAATAATAAATTTATTTATATCCCGCCCTCCCCAGCTGAAGCCGGGCTCAGAGCGGCTAACGCTGTGTCCAGTTCTGGGCACCACAGTTCAAGAAGGACACTGACAAACTGGAACGTGTCCAGAGGAGGGGAACCAAAATGGTCAAAGGCCTGGAAACAATGCCTTATGAGGAACGGCTAAGGGAGCTGGGCATGTTTAGCCTGGAGAAGAGGAGGTTAAGGGGCGATATGATAGCCATGTTCAAATATATAAAAGGATGTCACATAGAGGAGGGAGAAAGGTTGTTTTCTGCGGCTCCAAAGAAGCGGACACGGAGCAATGGATCCAAACTACAAGAAAGAAGATTCCACCTAAACATTAGGAAGAACTTCCTGACAGTAAGAGCTGTTCGACAGTGGAATTTGCTGCCAAGGAGTGTGGTGGAGTCTCCTTCTTTGGAGGTCTTTAAGCAGAGGCTTGACAACCATATGTCAGGAGTGCTCTGATGGTGTTTCCTGCTTGGCAGGGGGTTGGACTCGATGGCCCTTGTGGTCTCTTCCAACTCTATGATTCTATGACTAAAACTAATGGGGCACTGGACTCTCATGGAATCCATTGCAGGCCTGAGCAATTACATGAGATTGGAGCCAGTGGATACAGGGGAAGGGGAGGAAGGAGTCTTGTTATGACAACCTCCTAGGAAATCTTCTTTTTATTCATGGTCCGTTACTTGTTTCGTTTGTTTAATCTGTATACAGTGGTACCTCAGGTTAAGTACTTAATTCGTTCCGTAGGTCCGTACTTAACCTGAAACTGTTCTTAACCTGAAGCACCACTTTAGCTAATGGGGCCTCCCGCTGCCGCTATTCTCATCCTGAAGCAAAGTTCTTAACCCGAGGTACTATTTCTGGGTTAGCAGAGTCTGTAACCTGAAGCGTATGTAACCTGAAGCGTATGTAACCCAAGGTACCACTGTACCACCCTTCATCAGAAGATCACAGGGTAGTTCACAACAAGATGAGAACTCAAAATACACAATTAAAATGAAAACAAACCAACAAAGCACCCCCCAAAGCATGTTTAAAAGGACACAGCCAGCCAAAGTGGAAGGAGAATTCACAGAGAAGTAAGGAGAAACCAGAATCTGCCTTTCACCTAGTGGTCCAGCACCTTCTGTTCAGACTATCAGATACTGGGGCTTCAGAAAGCAATGTTCCATTTGCCTAAGGAGAGACGTGTGTTCCCTCGACTGGGGAGGGTGTTGAGAGGGGACCAGATTATCCTGCACCCCTTGCTCTAAGTTTTGGACCTGATGGAGCCAGCTTGGCGGTGGATCGGTAGAAGTCCTGTACAGTGGTGCCTCGCAAGACGAAATTAATTCGTTCCGCGAGTTTTTTCGTTGTGCGAGTTTTTTCGTCTTGCGAAGCACCACTGCATTTAAACACTAACAACGGTGGGGGGTGGAGAAGCAGGACAGCTGCCGCAGCCGGTACCTCGGACTCACCCGCTCGTTGTGGCCACCGCGCGACGCAGCTGCTGGAGGGCAGCGGGGCTCAGGAGCGCGACTCCAGCTGCAACGCTGGCTGCTGGCGGCAACGGCTCTCTGAGGGGAGCGCGCGAGGGCGGTGGGCAGCGGCGCAAGGCAGCCGGAAGGTCGGCTGTCAGCCAGAAGGTGGGAGGGAGCCGGAGGAGCGGGGAAGCGAGCGTGCGTGCGTGCAGTGACCGTCGCCATGACATGAGAGGCAGGGCCGTTTTGTCTAGCGAAGCAAGCCCTTAGGAAAATCCGTCTTGCGAAGCACCTCAGAAAACGAAAAACCCTTTCGTCTAGCGAGTTATTCGTCTTGCGGGGTACCACTGTAATCTTCAATGATGCAAGCTGAGTCATCTAGCCAGGGAGGGTTGTGGATTTTTTTGTTTTAAGTCTTTAACCTCATCATCCTAACTTCTAGGTCAGGGGCATCCAATATGATGGCCTCCCCCTACAACGGTCAGGGATGATGGGACTACAACTCCCATCATCCCTGACCACTGGACTCCCAACCATTTGGAGAGCACCATGTTGGCTGCCCTGAAGGGCCCTTATATGTGTGAAGCAACTCTACTCACAATTTTTATCCCTGGTTTCGGTGCCCCCGTGGAAGGAGTCAGAAGTTGCTTGGCTATGGCTTCCCTCTGGGTCTGACTGGCTGTGCTCAGTATCGTGCGAGACCCATCTTCGTTGATAACCATGGAAGCACCTGGGTGCTCATTGGGACCATTGATGACCGCCTGCCTCAATTCTTGGACGTTCCAGGGAGTTACAGGCTGAGGATAAGTCAGCTTGGTAGCAAACACCTACAAGGAAGAAAAAGCAAAGGCAAGGATCAAGTTCTTGTCCGTGGTATCACAAGAGCAGAGATTCACTTCCATTCTCCTTACTAAGACTAAGTAATCAGTGTACTAGCGAGATAAATATTGTTCACTGTCATAGGCTTTTAACTCTCACCCACAACTGCAGCAAGGTCAAAATAAGCTGGCCTTCCCTTTTATCATTCCTTCTTCTTTCTCTTTCAGTCCATCCTTCTCTGTACATTTAGTTTGTTGCCTCCATGTGGGTCCTTTTTTTGGCTGATGTTACTTTGCAAAGTGGTGTGTATATTGGTGGTGATACACACATAGTCATTGAAAATTATGTGTTCCCAATGAAGCCTACCTGACCAATCATCACTGCAAGATGTTTCAGAGGAAATAGATTAGAGGACACAAATTCTCAGCTTTAGAAGTAGGGTCCAGCCTTCTGGCGGTTCCCTCACTGCAAGAAGTGAAGTTACAGGGAACCAGGCAGAAGGCCTTCTTGGTAGTTACATGCCCCCTGTAGAACCCCCTTCCATCAGATGTGAAAGAGCAAAACAATTATATGACTTTTCATAGACATCTGAAGGCAGCCCTGTTTCAGGAAGCTTTGAATGCTAAAGGTTTTGTTGTGTTCTATTTCAGTGGTACCCTGGTTTAAGATCAGCTTAGTTTATGGATTTTGGAACTTGGATTAAGAATGTTGCAAACCCAGAAGTAGGTGTTTCGGTTTGTGAACTTTGCCTTGGAAGCAGAACATGTTCCGCTTCCTGTTGAGTGCAAATTGAGTCCTCCGCTACTATGGGAAAGCATGCCTTGGTTTAAGAACGGACTTCCGGAACGGATTAAGTTTGTAAACCAAGGTACTACTGTATATTCCGTTGCAAGGAACCCAATCAGATGGGTGGGGTACAAGAACAATTATTATTATTATTATTATTATTATTAAAAAAGACAACATATTCCAAAATCATGGAAAGGTATAAAAATGCCAACCCCCCAAATCTCCAAAATGATAAACCACCTTCTGTACTAAGTAATAATAATAATAATAATAATAATAATAATAATAATAATTTATTTGTACCCTGCCCATCTGGCTGGGTTTCCCCAGCCACTCTGGGCGGCTTCCAACAAAGATGAAAAATACACTAAAATGTCACATATTAAAAACTTCCCTGAACAGGGCTGCCTTCAGATGTCTTCTGAATGTCAGGTAGTTGTTTATCGCTTTGACATCTGATGGGAGGGTGTTCCACAGGGCAGGCGCCACTACCGAGAAGGCCCTCTGCCTGGTTCCCTGTAACTTGGCCTCTCGCAGTGAGGGAACCACCAGAAGGCCCTCGGAGCTGGACCTCAGTGTCCGGGCAGAACGATGGAGGTGGAGACGCTCCTTCAGATATACTGGACCGAGGCTGTTTAGGGCTTTAAAGGTCAGCACCAACACTTTGAATTGTGCTCGGAAATGTACTGGGAGCCAATGTAGGTCTTTCAAGACCGGTGTTATATGGTCTTGGCGGCCGCTCCCAGTCACCAGTCTAGCTGCCGCATTCTGGATTAGTTGTAGTTTCCGGGTCACCTTCAAAGGTAGCCCCACGTACAGCGCATCGCAGTAGTCCAAGCGGGAGATAACCAGAGCATGCACCACTCTGGCGAGACAGTCTGCAGGCAGATAGGGTCTCAGTCTACATACCAGATGGAGCTGGTAAACAGCTGCCCTGGATACAGATTTGACCTGCGCCTCCATGGACAGCTGTGAGTCCAAAATGACTCCCAGGCTGCGCACCTGGTCCTTCAGGGGCACAGTTACCCCATTCAGGACCAAGGAATCCTCCACACCTGCCCGCCTCCTGTCCCCCAAAAACAGTAGGCTTCTCTTACCATAGGAATGCCAATTTCATTGGTCCGAATGTACATGTCAGGGCAAATGACTGACCGAGCTGCATAATCCACTCGCTTTCCCATCATATGCTTGCGGAACAGGCCATCCTTTTTCTCCAGAAACTTTATCACAAACGTTTCGGGGGAGAGGGGGAGAGAGAGAGAGAGAGAGAGAGAGAGAGACAGACATTTTCACTATTTTGACCTATTTAGGTTTTCAGCATAAAAGTTCAAGGAAACTTGAAGCTGGGGAAGGTCATCTGGTGAGGTGCCCTCAATATGTGAATGACGCCTAACTCAACTTCTCATTTACATTCAAGTCAGGTGAGATGGCGCAAGTTCTGAACTGTTGGATGGGGGCCAATAATCTAAAACTCGGTCCTTACAAAATGGACATTTGGTGGATATGTGGTTTGTCTGCTCAAGGAAATGGTGCTCAGCAGATGAGGATTTACTCCCCCTAAAGCAGGCATAGGGGGAACTCTGGCCTCTCAAATCTTATACTCCAGGAGGCAGCCAGGGATGGTGGGAGTTGGAGCCCAACAACAACATCCAAAGGCATCCTATTGGCTATTCCCATGTCCTTAAAGATCAGGTTTATGGTCTGGGGATGCTCCTAAACCCAACTTTGTCACTAGAGATTCAGGTGGCCTGTATATCATTGTGTGGCTTTCATCAGCCAAGACTGGTATGGGGCTGTAGCCTCCTGGCAGAGATAACTTGGCTTTGGTAATCCATGCTCTGGAAAAAATCCAGAATTGGATATCGCAATGCATTGTTTTCAAAAGCTGTTTGAGAATTACACTTTTAAGCCTAGCAGCTGTATTCTAAACTAACTGGGACTAAAAGCTGGAACCCTATCACGCCAGCACTTACAAGAACTGCACTGACTTCTTGTTCGTTTTAGAGCACATTTTGAAACATTGCTGCTTACCTTCAAAGCCTTAACACGGCTTGGGACCTGGATACCTGAAGGAAGTCTGGTCCCCTATCAGCCTGCCCACCTGAAGAACTCTCATCTAGGTGGGCTCCCCAATATATTTGAGATGGGGAGTGACTTGACAGACTTATTTTTGGTGCTGGTACTTCATTTATGACAATCCCTTACCACTCCTTGGGCCCTCCTGGTTAGGCCTTCTCTGCTATCTTTTTTGGCTCCAAATGACTATTTTCTTTCATTCTCCCAGACTTTTAAACTTCTGTCTCTTAACTTAGCTTAAGTGCTGCTTGATTGCTGGCTTTATTAGGACTGGTTTGTTTTGCTACAATGTCTTGATATTCTCTTCTTTATATTTCATTGTTACCTGTGCTGGGAGCTGTTTCGCTGAAGAGCATTTTTAAAATATGCAAAATAAATAAGTGTCAGGAATACAGTCGTACCTTGGAAGTCGAACGGAATCGGTTCAGGAAGTCCGTTCGACTTCCAAAACGTTCGGAAACCAAAGCACGGCTTCTGATTGGCTGCAGGAAGCTCCTGCAGCCAATCAGAAGCCCTGTTGGGAGTTTGGCTTCCAAAAATAGTTCACAAACAGGAACAGTCACTTCCAAGTTTGTGGCGTTCGGGAGCCAAAACATTCGAGAACTAAGCCGTTCGAAAACAGGTACGACTGTAGTTCACAAGGTATCAACCCCTTCCAACAACTTCAGAATACTCAACCAAACACTGAATATTTCTGCAGCTCTCACCTGACGTACACCAGGGTACTTTTCAGACATTAACTTATCCATGTCGCTGTCGAACACAATAT
Source organism: Podarcis tiliguerta (assembly GCF_965153285.1). Taxonomy (NCBI): domain Eukaryota; kingdom Metazoa; phylum Chordata; class Lepidosauria; order Squamata; family Lacertidae; genus Podarcis; species Podarcis tiliguerta. Next base: position 11,497,902 of record NC_139546.1, read on the forward strand.
TTACATGGCTCTGAAGACGAATCCATATGTTGTAAAGCTTATCTGCAGTAGTCTGCCCTGGGATCGTCACCAAGACAGAACGGTCCAGGGGCTCCACAGGCTGTTTATCTGTGTTTATCTGTGAAACATAAAAACAAAACTACTGAGGTCAAAAAGCCAGTGTGGTGTAGTGGTTAAGAGCGGTAGTCTCGTAATCTGGGGAACCGGGTTCGCGTCTCCGCTCCTCCACATGCAGCTGCTGGGTGACCTTGGGCCAGTCACACTTCTTTGAAGTCTCTCAGCCCCACTCACCTCACAGAGTGTTTGTTGTGGGGGAGGAAGGGAAAGGAGAATGTTAACCGCTTTGAGACTCCTTAAAGGGAGTGAAAGGCGGGATATCAAATCCAAACTCTTCTTTTAACCGCATGCATTTTCCACTGATACAACGGACACTGAACAGGTCCTCCTGACCTTACCGTCTTCAGGTCTCCTTCTTCAATTTGCAACGACTGACACTGTTCCTGAGCTATGAAAGCCAGAAGCTTCCGAGTCAGAAGAGCATCCTTCATCACAGCTTGCAAGTTCACTGTCTGACCATTTGCAAACATCTGGTCTGCAATGCGATTCACGGGACGATATCTATAACCAGAGATAAACAATACCCTCTTTCTAGAGCTGATACAAATCACAACTGTAAATCAGTAAAACCTTTCAGGATCACACTGTGAAATAAAAGTCCAAAAGTGCTTCGTTACCTGGAAGGTGGAACAACAATTTTATCGAGGAAGAACATATCAGGATTGAAACTTGAATCGCCAATGGCTGTCATGCCAGAGAGAAGCTTGCAAAGGAAAAAACCTAAAAACAGAAGAAAGAAGCATTAGCACCTTGCTACATTTAGGTCAAAGCTGTCACACACAAAAACAGGTGTAAATACAAATTGTTCGCAGAACACACACCTACAAGGTATGCTTTCCAACAAATCCATTTGATAGTTTCCTGTGTATTCATGGCTGTGGCATGGACATAATTTATATCCTCCTAAAACCTTTGAAGGGACGCAGGTGGCGCTGTGGGTTAAACCACAGAGCCGATCAGAAGGTCGGTGGTTCGAATCCCCGCGACGGGGTGAGCTCCTGGTCCCAGCTCCTGCCAACCTAGCAGTTCGAAAGCACGTGCAAGTAGATAAATAGGTACTGCTCTGGCGGGAAGGAAACGGTGTTTCTGTGTGCTGCTCTGGTTCGCTAGAAGCAGCTAAGTCATGCTGGCCACATGACCCGGAAGCTGTACGCCGGCTCCCTCGGCCATGAAAGCGAGATGAGCGCCGCAACCCCAGAGTTGGCCACGACTGGACCTAATGGGGTCCCTTTACCTTTACAACCTTTGAAACTGCCATTATAAATCTTCTAGTGCCACCCAAAAACCCACAACCAAAAGGCAACAGGGTCAGATGCAACTGTGAAATATGATGATGGGTGGCAGGCTGGGCAACACCCAAATCTGGCACACAAAACAAAATCCACTGGGATTGAAATAAACGGAAGCTGCATGGAATACAAGTTTTGCACAGCTCCCAACTATTTTAATGAAGCCTGCTCGGGAAAGCATCCTGTTGGACTGTGCGCCATGTTAATTAGCAGCAGTTCTTGAACTTTCTACTCTGGGCACGACGACATCTGGGCTGAGCCCTGGTGTACACTGCAAATATTTTAGATATAGCACAAGTCCCTCAACTTGAGAAGTGAGACACATTTTCAGTTCTTTCTACCCACAGACAAGACCAGATACAGTGGTGCCTCGCAAGACGAAAAGAATCCGTTCCGTGAGTCTCTTTGTCTTGTGGTTTTTTTCGTCTTGCGAAGCAAGCCCATTAGCGGATTAGCGCTATTAGCGGCTATTAAAGGCTTAAGGGATTAGCGGATTAGCTGCTAAAAGGCTATTAGCGGCTATTACAGGCTTTAGGGATTAGCGGATTAGCTGCTAAAAGGCTATTAGCGGCTTAGATCAGCTGATAAGCGGCTTAGATCAGCTGTTAAGCGGCTTAGCGATCAGCTGTTAAGCGGCTTAGGGGCTTGGGAAAAAGGGGGGGAGGGGAAAAAAAACCCCAGGAATCGCAAGACATTTTCGTCTTGCGAAGCAAGCCCATAGCAAATTCGTTTTGCAAAGCACCTCCAAAACGGAAAACCCTTTCGTCTAGCGGGTTTTCCGTCTTGCGAGGCATTCGTTTTGCGGGGCACCACTGTACTGATGTCACAGGATACACCCTTTCGCAGTATTTGGAAGAGGCAGACGTAGCACCTCTCAACCATCTGAGATGTCTCGATGCCAAGAGCAAGGAATTCTCAAAACATAACAAAAATCAAACCCACAACAGGAATTATTCTATACGCTGCATCCATAAATATGGACAGACACAAGACACACCCCAAATATAAATAAGGACCAATCACTTACCTTCATTCTTCCACAAGGCTTCAACATGTTTTTTGGCAATAGCAGGTGTCATATAGCCACGTTTTCCCAGCTGGGTTTCATCTATGGCTAAGGAGTTAAAGTTTATGGATTGGAAAAAAACACCATAAAAATTCCATCGTAAGTTATTTGTAGAATTTCATACAATTGAAACACAAACTAATAAAAACTGCACTTGTTCAATACCAGCAGCAGTCAGCTACAACCAATCCCAGTGGAATGCTGCACACACAAATGGTAAGCTAAACTTCTAAATATTCTAGCTATGCATCCACCCATTGGGTCTTTGATATAGCCAGTCACAAAGGAACAGCTCCAAGTAAATAAAAATAAGAATTTGGGAAGCTGTTGAAGAAAGCATATAGTATTCTGCTAGAATGGGAAACAAAAGATGAGGAAGTCAAATCAGTTATGATCAAATGGGCACAGGACATAATATACAATTTGAGGAATGGGAAAAATTGTTCTCTTTTGAAAGAAAATTATATGAAAATGATGTATAGATGGTATACCACACCAGTACAGATAGCAAAAATGTACAAAGCCGGGTCAAACATATGTTGGACATGTAAAGAAAAAGAAAGGCCTTTTTATCATATGTGGTGGGAATGTAAAGAAGTTTAAAAAAAATTGGGAAATGATATACAATGAATTGAAAAAAATGTTTAAAATGAAATTTGTAAAAAAAACCAGAAGCATTTTTGTTAGGGATTGTAGGACAAGACCTGCCAAGGAAAACAAAAAACTTATTCATGTATGCTACAACAGCGGCAAGAGTCTTGATAGCACAAGGGTGGAAGAACGAGGAAATCACAACGAAAGAACAGTGGCAGGAAAAATTGATGAGCTACGCGGAGCTTGCTAAACCGACATACAAATTGTGGGACAAGGACAACTGTGACTTTAAGGAAGAATGGGAGCTTTATACAAATTATCTAAAAAGACAACAAAATGAACTGGACTCCTTGGCAGGTTTTGAATAAACATACACAAATTTATTGGTTGGTAACTTGGTAGATAGATAATGTAAGGATATGTATAATTTTATAACATGCAGAGAATAATATGTGCTGATAAATCAGAGAGAGGAGCTGAGGGAAATCTTGGGGGGAGGGTTTGATAGGGAGAAGGGGAAAAAATAATGAATATGATATGTTTTGAAATTTTGTTATGCTGAAATTGCTAATAATCTTTTTTAAAAAAATAAACAAAGGCTTTTAAAGTAAATGAGAAGTTATACTTTCTCTGAAAATACATTTCAATGCAACGACATACGTACTCGCTGCTTCCTCCACAACCACCTGTTTGCCTGACTTGATTACCGTGGTAGGGTAAGTTACAGTGAGCTTGCTGTTGTGCTCTTTTCGGACGAGCGATCTTCCCGCTCTTGAAGAAAGAGTAAAAAAGGACAACATTGCAATTGTTAAAAGCAGCGTACAGAATTTTAACAGTTATTGCTGGGGAGGGGAAAGAAACAGCCCTTATAAGGTTAATTGGCTTCTGATCAAATGGATATACTTACTTGCAGTTTGGGCATCTCTTTGAACCCATGTGCAATTTCCAAAACTGGGAGATCAGTTTGCTTCTATACTCGCATACGTTTTTTACCTAAAAGGGAAGAAATAACAGCTACATAATTCACTGTTGGCTTGCACAACTCCCAGTAGCCTACATATTAATCACTTTCAATTCAAACATTCATCATTCACGTAGGTGGTGGCAGTCTTCCACAAACACCAGCAAATGTAACGTAGAATTGGACCATCATGGTCCCAGCCATTTAGTGCAATTGCAACAATGATTATAACCATCATAACAGGATGGTTGCTGACCATACCTGTGATCACCTGGTTCCTTATTTCATTGCACTTAAAAGTTTCAAAACACATAAAATACATCCCATTACAGTGGTACCTCAGGTTAAGTACTTAATTCCTTCCGGAGATCCGTTCTTAACCTGAAACTGTTCTTAACCTGAAGCACCACTTTAGCTAATGGGGCATCCTGCTGCCACCGCGCTGCCGGAGCACGATTTCTGTTCTCATCCTGAAGCAAAGTTCTTAACCCAAGGTATTATTTCTGGGTTAGCGGAGTCTGTAACCTGAAAAGTCTGTAACCTGAAGCGTCTGTAACCCGAGGTACCACTGTACCAAACATTTTTGTTCTTGGGTTAAAAAAAGTTTTGACATTTCATAGTCACTACACTCAAGTACATTGATCCAAACAATTTTTATGCAGACTCTTTTCAATGTTTGAAATGCTGAGCCCAGAATATACCGTATTTTTCCGTGTATAAGACTATTTTTGGAAGAAAATTAAGAAAACACCCCTCAGCACTACCCATGTATAAGACGAGCCCCAATTTTAAACCTATTTTTTCAGTAAAAAAAACACCACCCTAGTCTTATACGGTAATACAAGACTAGGATGGATAAAAATTTATTGCACTGACACATACTCAGACATTACCTGAGTAGACTAAGACTAGCCACATAGTGCATTTAGTATATACTAAATTCTCTTTGATGCGCTGGTCTGTCAATGGACCCAAGGTGGGTTTTTTCCTGTTGTCAACATTTTGTCTCCCAGGTATATCATTTTTGCAGAGTTCATGCCTGATCTAGGCTGTCCAGATTGGGAGGTTAATATCTTCTCACTTTGACTACAGAGATATTACAAAAACAGTAGCTCTTGTGCTCACTATCCCCTTCCTCATCATTTTACTCAAGGATACCATTTGACTGATGGTTATCTAAGCAACTCAGCCCCTGCAACATCAAATTTCTATATCCTTACCTGTAGGTTTGTAGTGATTTAGCCCAAGGGTCTGTTCACCTGCCCTACTAACAATGCAATCCTTTGCAAGTGCCAGGTAAGTGTGCATAAGAATTCAGATGAACTATATTTCACTTTAACATGTTGTGATCTTATGGTGTGAAAGTTATTCAAGAGTTAATGGTATGGAAAATGATTTTTAAAACCATACCTGAGTTAATAGGAGAAAGAGATACAGTAATCCACAATTCACTTGGCTTCTACTAAAAGCTACCGTATTTTTTGCTCTATAAGACGCACCAGACCATAAGACGCACCTAGTTTTTGGAGGAGGAAAACAAGAAAAAAAATATTCTGAAACTCAGAAGCCAGACCAAGAAGAGGGATCACTGTGCAGCGAAAGCAGCGATCCCTCTTGCTGTTTTGGCTTCTGGGATAGCTGCGCAGCCTGCATTCGCTCCATAAGACACACACACATTTCCCCTTACTTTTTAGGAGGGAAAAAGTGAGTCCTATAGAGCAAAAAATACGGTAATTTTCTTTAAACAAGCAACAAGATATGTCTCCTACAGTTGTCAGCCGGCCGTTATGTTGCATTACTATGAGGCGTAGGAAGTTAAAAAAAAGCAATGCTTTGATTAATTTCATTTCCTATTTAAAATGAGTAAATCTGCCACTGCAAATTTTTCAAGAACTAGTCCAGAAGAGTGTTTACTCTAAGATAACCTCAAAACGGTAGGCACTTTAATAAAGAGGAATTGCAAGCTTGTCTCAAACATGGAAGCAAGAGCAGATTGCTTATTCAAAGCACCATAAATAGTGGTCTATAATACTGTTTCGTCTTACTTACGTGGGCACCATGTTCTCTGAATTGGTTATTTTGGAGCAATTCCTCTGTGTGCAAACTCAGCACTTCTTCCACATCTGCACCTGGTGCGTCTGCATTGTCATCTAAAAACTAAAATAAAGATTGAATTAGAAACATGCTGAATGCTCTCAGACAAAAACCAAGAGGAGCCAAACTTACCCTGCTTAGGACGGCCTCAAGATCATGGGCTGCTTGAAGCAACCCTACTTCCAGAAGCTTCAGCTGGTTAAGCAGTAAATGAATCACAGCCCGTGGACATGTCAGGTGGCCACAGCTCAAGCAGGAACCTCGTATCAAAAGGAATAATTTCTGAAGATAAAATAGTTTATTATCACACTACTAAATATTTCATTAAAGTTTCAAAGCGCTTTTCATATTTAATCTTCTTAAAATCCTTCCAATCCTTTGCAAGTGCAAAGTTCTACCCGGAAAGGTAGAACACTATGCCGTATTTTTCGCTCTATAGGATGCACCTTGTTTTAGAGGGGGAGAACAAGGGGAAAAAATTATCCCCCCCTCTGCGCAGCGCCCCTTCAGCGAAGCGGCAGGAGAAAAGGAGCCCCCTTCCATTTCTCCTCCCGCTTAGCTGAAGGGGCACCTACCCTTCAGCGAAAGGAACCCGAAGCCTCTGGAGCGCCGCACTCCAGAGGCTTCAGTGAAGGCAATCTTTAATTTTTGGAGGGGAAACTGTTCGTCTTATAAAGCGAAAAATACGGTAATTAACCAATGTGAAGTGTTCACACCATACATTTATTCTTCACACTGTGGTAACTACAACACTGAAGCAGCACAACCACCCACCCTGTAGAATCTAGAATATGAAAAATCAGGAATGTCATGCATATACTTACATCAAAAAAGAGAGGATTGTAGACAGTGAGGGGCAGTTCTATGTGACCCAGATGACCTGGGCAGTTGTTGAAGTCCTGCGTGCAAGTAGCACACACTTCTTTGTTGTCAGTTGGCCCCAAAGACAAATCGTACAGTCCATTTGGTGACGGAGTACCCGCATTATCCAGAAAAAGGGGGTTGGTTATAGATTTTACACTCAGATTCCTACACACAAAAAACAAAGTTAGATATGTAGCATCAAAGCCATTTTTGGGTTGCAGTTCCCTGAACTCCATGAGATTACAACTTTTTTTAATCGTGAAGTTAGGAGAGAGGAGAACTCACTACATGTTTGTGGTTTTGCAAATGGTACTAGTGTTGCCTGTATCAAACCTTTTTACCCATAAGAACGGCTATCAAAGATTTTGGGTTGTATCACACATTAATGCCCCCCAATGCTCTGGAGCAGATTTTGAGGGTACAGGGGGTAGGAGAGGAAGCAGACCCATTGTACTAGTGGAATTCTGCTTGCACAGAGGGGATTGTCCATTCAATAGCCTTTTTACTGGAACACTCCCAGCTGGAAGACCACAACAAGATATGTGACACAGAACTATTCTTCAATTGCCTCAAAGCAAACAACATTTCCAGCACAATGTTTTACTGTTTGCTGCTGCAACAAACTCTTGACAACTAGAAAGGTGGTCCAAGATGTAAACGGAGCAGGGGAATATGAATTTTAACAGCCCATTTTTACATCATTGTGTGTGTGTATGTGTATATATATATATATATATATATATATGTGTGTGTGTATATATATATGCGCTGTTAACAGCAGCACAACTGTATAGGCGAGAATTTTTTTAATGGGTATCTCTCCCATAGCTGAGGGACGCGGGTGGCGCTGTGGGTTAAACCACAGAGCCTAGGACTTGCCAATCAGAAGGTCGGCAGTTCGAATCCCCTCGACGGGGTGAGCTCTTGTTGCTTGGTCCCTGCTCCTGCCCACCTAGCAGTTCGAAAGCACGAAGTGCAAGTAGATAAATAGGTACCACTCCAGCGGGAAGGTAAATGGTGTTTCCGTGCGCTGCTCTGGTTCGCCAGAAGCGGCTTAGTCATGCTGGCTACATGACCCGGAAGCTGTACGCCAGCTCCCTCGGCCAATAAAGCAAGATGAGCACCGCAACCCCAGAGTTGGTCACGACTGGACCTAATGGTCAGGTACCTTTACTCCCATAGCTGAGTAGTATTGTACACAAATTATGGTACACGTTTTCCCCAACTGAATTGGCTTGCACTACATTCAAAGATGGTGCCAGCAGTCACGAAATTAAACCCTGGTTCTTGGGAGAAAAGCACTGACAAACCTAGACAGCATCTTAAAAAGCAAAGACATCACCAACAAAGGTCCGTATAGTTAAAGCTATGGTTTCCCCAGTAGTGATGTATGGAAGTGAGAGCTGGACCATAAAGAAGGCTGATCACCGAAGAATGGATGCTTTTGAATTATGGTGCTGGAGGAGACTCTTGAGAGTCCCATGGACTGCAAGAAGATCAAACCTATCCATTCTGAAGGAAATCAGCCCTGAGTGTTCACTGGAAGGACAGATCCTGAAGCTGAGGCTCCAGTACTTTGGCCACCTCATGAGAAGAGACCCTGGAAAAGACCCTGATGTTGGGAAAGATGGAGGGCACAAGGAGAAGGGGACGACAGAGGACGAGATGGTTGGACAGTGTTCTCAAAGCTACCAGCATGAGTTTGACCAAACTGTGGGAGGCAGTGGAAGACAGGAGTGCCTGGCGTGCTCTGGTCCATGGGGTCACGAAGAGTCGGACACGACTAAAGGACTAAACAACAACATATTCAGAGAATGCCTGTATCTGCACCAACAGCTCTGCTGGCACATCTGCAGTGGCACAAACAAAGTGATCTAGAATAACCAAAGGGGGGTCCCCAAAAGCACAGCGCAAATAAGAGTCAGATTTGCTACTAGCACCCCATAGTTGGGCATGTTGTTAGGCACACGATTCCTGCATCGCAGGGGGATTGGAGTAGATATTGGCTGGGGAGGGCGGGGTATAAATAAAAAATTATTATTATTATTATTTATTATCAGATGACCCTCGTGGTCCCCTCCAATCCTCGCTTCTCGGCCTTTCGGCTAAGATCACGCGTAGCACGTGTGCATCTACAACCCTTGACTCTCAATCTCAGGTTCGAGACCCACGTTGGGCAAAAAAAGTGCCTCGCAGGGGGTTGGCCTAGATGACCCTCGGGGGTCCCTTTCCAACTCTCTTAACGATCTTGCTACCCAGCTGCGGGGCGTACCGTATCTCCTCCTCCGTGTACATCCCGAACGACAGGCCCGTCAGCCGCCGCCACGGCGCCTCCTTCGCCGCCGCCATGGCCCCGGGAAGAGGGGTCGCCGCCCGCCGCCCCTGCGAGGAGGAGGAGGAAGAGGGACACGGGAAGCAGCCTGAGGGCGAGGGCCGCACGTGTGAAGAGGGGAAGAGGGGGAGGAGCAGGAGCGAAACGCCACTTCCTCCCCGGCTTCTCCTCCCTTTCCGCCCCGCGAAGGGCGGCGCAGCGTGGACATGGCGGCGCGGTGCCTGAGGCGGCTGGGCTTTCCGCGCCGTAGGCCGCTGCCGCACGCGGGCCAGCCGGCCTCGGGGGCGGGAAGGGGCGCCAGGTGAGGCGAGGGCGCGAAGCAAGCGGGCAGGGGGTGGACAGGCCTCCTTGGCAACGGACAGGCCGCCCTAGCAACGGCGAGGATGAAGCGCCCGGGGAGGGTGGAGAGGCCGGAGCGACCCCTCATGGAAATGTAGAGTCTGAAGGGACCCTGGTGGTCATCTAGCCCAACCCCCTGAGATGCAGGGAACTTTTTGCCTAACGTGACGCTCGAACCCGCGACCTTGAGGTTAAGACAGGCGCCCTCAAACTCGGCCCTCCAGCTGTTTTGGGACTACAGTTCCCATCATCCTTGACCACTGGGCCTGTTAGCTAGGGATCATGGGAGTTGTAGTCCGAAAACAGCTGGAGGGCCGAGTTTGGGGATGCCTGGGTTAAGAGTCTCAGGCTCCAGAAACGTAGAGTCAGAAGGCACCCTGGTGGTCACCTGTCCCTGTGATGCAGTATTCTTGTTGCCCAATGTGATACTCGAACCCGTGACCTTGAGGTTAAGAGTCTCAGGCTCCAGAAGCATAGAGTCGGAAGGGACCCTGGTGGTCATCCAGTCCAACCCGCCGTGATGCAGGATTTTTTTTGTCCAATGTGGGGCTCAAGCCCACAATCCCATAGGAGCGCAGGAAGCTGTTTTATTATTATGAATCGGACCACTGGCCCGCGCAGCTCAGCGTTGCCTACTACTCCGAAAGGCAGTGGGTCTCCAAGGGTTTCAGACAGGAGTCTCTCGTGGCCGACTCTGGGGTTGCGGCACTCATCTTGCTTTACTGGCCGAGGGAGCCGGCGTACAGCTTCCGAGTCATGTGGCCAGCATGACTAAGCTACTTCTGGCGAACCAGAGCACCGCACGGAAATGCCGTTTACCTTCCCACTGGAGTGGTACCTATTTATCTACTTGCACTTTGACGTGCTTTCGAACTGCTAGGAGCAGGGACTGAGCAATGGGAGCTCAGCCCGTCGCGGGGATTTGAACCACCAACCTTCCGATCGGCAAGCTGTAGGCTCTGTGGTTTAACCCACAGTGCCACCCGCGTCCCTTTAGCCCCCTTAGTGGCCCATTAATAAAACTACTACTAGGCTAGGGCATTTGCAAACCTGAGCAGGGTCCGGTGTGGTTTCACATTGGCTGCAGGACTGTGCGTTGGGATTTCCTGTATCGCAAGGGGGTTGGACTAGATGACCCTTGGGGTCCCTTCCGATTCTATGATTCTGTCTGGAGATGCCCTGGATTGACACCCCTAGGACCTTGCTGCGTGCAAGGCAGACGCTCTGATGTTGAAATAATAAGGCCAACCCCACCCTAAGTGTCTGGATGCAGGGAGAAGGTGCGTCTATATCTAGCTGGCTTTGGGGTTGAGAAGGGGCGGAGGAAGTGGGCAGTTGAACGATATTTTACTGTATTTTTCGCTCTATAGGATGCACTTTTCCCCCTTCAAAAATGAAGGGGAAATGTGTGTGCGTCCTATGGAGTGAAGAAGCCATAGCCCTGCGACCCTCTCCCGGCTGGAGAGGTGACGCTCGGCTATGGCAGCAGCCTCTCCGCTGCGCCTTTCTGCTGCTCTCTAACCTGCTCTTTGGGGCTGGTGGTGGGCTTCCCCCCGCCAGCCCCAAACAGCAGGTCGAAAGGAGCCTGGAGAGCAAGAGGGGTCGGTGTGCACTGACCCCTCTCGCTCTCCAGGCTTCCAAGGTAGCCGCCTGAACGCACCTTAAACGGCACCTTGTTTTAGAGGGGGAAAACAAGAGGGGGAAAATTCTCCCTCTCTCTGCGCAGTGCCTCCTGCTGCTTTGCTGAAGGGGCACTGGGCAGAGAGGGGGAGAATTTTTTTTTCTTGTTCTCCCCCCTCTAAAACAAGGTGCGTCCTATTGTCCGGTGCGTCCTATGGTGCGAAAGATACGGTATTTCTTTGCTGCAACTTCAAAGGTGTAGGTATTTTCTGTGGTGGGGTCTCTTTCTTTGTACAGTGGTACCTCTGGTTACATACGCTTCAGGTTACAGACTCCGCTAACCCAGAAATATTACGTCTGGTTAAGAACTTTGCTTCAGGATGAGAACAGAAATCGTGCTCCGGCGGTGTGGCAGCAACAGGAGGCCCCATTAGCTAAAGTGGTGCTTCAGGTTAAGAACCGTTTCAAGTTAAGAACGGACCTCCAAAACGAATTAAGTACTTAACCTGAGGTACCACTGTATTAGAATAATAGAATTGCAGAGTTGGAAGGAGCCCTGAGGTTAATATAGTCCAACTCTGAAATATCCAATACACTTTTGCCGATACAAAAATTGATGTCGGTAAGAACTTCGAACCAAGTCTCTAGCCCTCCTGGAAAGAAAGTTATGGGGCATAAGGTGCAGGTACTTTACCAGTGATTTCTGAAATTAGAAAAATATATCTTGTATATTTTTCTGGGTGCTGAGGAATGCTCCCTGTTGCTAGGGTCATTGTGTGTGTCTCTGTGTTTCGGAGAGAGAGAGTCATCTCCATAATAAAGACCAACAAGACATTGCTGACTTCCCATAGAAAGCAGGAGGTTTGGGGTGGTTGTCTCTATAGTTTTGTGTTATGCCACACACCCTTCATGATAGTCATTTTGTGCCTGGTACCTCCAGCACTCTCTGAAGATTTGAAATGTGCCTACTTGTCCAAAAATGTTAGTGACTCTGTGTGTGGTTTTAAGAATCCATGTTTCATGGATGCGTTTGATTTCCGTAGGCCCTGCTCAGGAAATGCAGCCCTTCAGAAAAAATCACCTAATCTTGAAGGTACAAGTATTTTTGTCACTAATTTTGAGCTCATAAAAACAACGCTTCACGACAGCGAAAAGTTTACTGTGCTTCCTTGAGAAAAGTGTGTGATTTAAAGCTTATTTCTGTGGGGAAATGTCTTCACTAAAAAAAAATTGGACTTCTATCTAAGTAAATGCAATTAGGATAAGGCTATTTGTAGAAAGTTTGATTTTGTTACAAGCAATGTTTCAGCTAAAGTGGCTATGCATATGAATAACTGTTTGCCGAATTAAAGCTTTCATAGTTGCAGTCTATTCAAATCTGCATATCCTTTACTAATGTAGTTGTAATAATGTTCTTTTCAAAGTTGACGAAGGAATTATTTCTCTTCCAAGAAAGAAAACCTGGTGAGTAGTTTCGTTTAATGCTTTATTTGAGAAATTTAGAGATGCTGTTGGACCCCGGCTCCATTTTCCCCAGCCACATGGCCAGAAAATGATGGAAGTTGCAGTCCTTCAATATCCGGAGAGCCACAGATTCCCATCCCTGTCTTAACAAGTTGGGAACATTGTATGGGAGGAGACAATCTCTTGGGTGTCCTGTTCCCAAATCATTTAAGGAGTAATAAGGTAAAGGTAAAGGGACCTCTGACCATGAGGTCCAGTCGTGGCCGACTCTGGGGTTGCGGCGCTCATCTCGCTTTATTGGCTGTGGGAGCTGGCATACAGCTTCCGGGTCATGTGGCCAGCATGACTAAGCTGCTTCTGGCGAACCAGAGCAGCACACAGAAACGCTGTTTACTTTCCCGCCGGAGCAGTACCTATTTATCTACTTGCACTTTGATGTGCTTTCGAACTGCTAGGTTGGCAGGATTAAGGAGTAATAGGCAGCGCTTATTATTGGAAGTTAAGAGGAAACAAGTATAGCTATTGTAAAATGAACTGATTTATTTCGGTCACTGAGTGTGCTATTGTAAAATGGATGGGGACCATCTTGGCCTGCCAGGGTTTCCCAGCTTTGCCCACAAGGCCATTTGCCCCCTGCAAACCATGACCACCTGCCCTTCAGCTGACATCACTGTCTTAAAAGGGGGGCGGAAGGGAGACTTGCAAAACCTTTCCCAAATCTGCCCCCTACTCACTTTTAGTTTGTGATTTCAGAGGCTAAAAGGGGAAGCACAAGGTGCCTTGGAAAAAGTTTTGTGAGCCTCCTCCAGTTCTTCTTTTAAGCCTCTTGATATCGGGGACTGGAGGAAGGGGAAGGTTCACAGAGCCATGCCTATCTGTTGCATTTGGCCCACAAGGCAGAGTCTGTAAATGTTATGGCCGGTGGAGTCAGGAAAATTCCCCAACCCTGACATAGATATTAAAAAGCAGGGGCGATAAGATAATATGGGGCAGAAGCCACGGAGGCACCACCTTCTGGAAATGCAAAACAGATACTGTGCTTCACTACTTCATAGTGGAAACACTTTAGTATGATAAGTTATATACTGGAAACTGAATATTTAATTTTCTTAAATTTAGGGATAAGTTAGCAGTTCTTCAAGCTCTTGCATCAACGGTAAAGAGGGTAAGTGCTTTTTTGAAATGATACAATACTTGGTTTCACCCCCCCATGTAAAACTCTCCCAGTAGTGCAAAATCACTCCCCCACCAAGTTTTCAAATATTGATTTTAATGCTACTGTCTGATAGAGGGCATGATGTGTGCATATTATTCTATTCAAACTGAAGCAAGCATATTATTCCAACAAAGTAATTTCGAGATCAAGAGTGCAAAAGTGATCTCAAATGGACTTTTGCACCAGTTTAGAATGATGTGCTTGGAGCACACAAGAGCTCATACAGTGGTACCTTTGGTTACGTACTTAATTTGTTCTGGAGGTCCGTTCTTAACCTGAAACTGTTCTTAACCTGAAGCACCACTTTAGGTAATGGGGCCTCCCGCTGCTGCCACGCCGCCATCACGCGATTTCTGTTCTCATCCTGAAGCAAAGTTCTTAACCCGAGGTACTATTTCTGGGTTATTTGAGTCTGTAACCTGAAGCGTATGTAACCTGAAGCATATTTAACCCGAGGTACCACTGTATTTTCTGCTCTCCTGCAAAAATCAGTAACAGTGCAGCATACAAGGATAATCCTTGAGTAGTGCCAACTGGAAAAATTCTTGCTGCGTTGGTGCATTTTTTATGGAGGAATAAGGCACCCTAAATAGTGCAATGCAGTGGTTTTCAAACAGTGTGCTATGGCACCCTGGGGTGCCTTGAATGATGGTCAGGGGTGCCGTGGGCAATACTGGCCTCTGTCCCTCTTTCCTTCCCTCCCTCCTCTGATTTTCTATTGAGTCTCTGCCTCCCAAGGCTTTTCACAGCTGTTAGTTGCAGCAGGACTGGCTACAAGCTCCACAGGCAAACGGTGCCTCTGGGACTGGCCAGGGGTTGCTTCCCAGGCCCCTGTGGGGCAGAGTGAGGAGGTGCCTTTATTTGGGGCAGGGGGGCAGCTCAGAGACCAGGGGCGGCAGAAGCAGCTGCCCAGAGGACTCCCAAGGAGAGGGGAGAGGAGAGGAGGCCGAGGGAACACTCCACAGGATGTTCAAAAAAGGGTGAGAGGCTGCCAGTTTTGCAGGCAAGGGGTGACATAACTGGGCTCCCGAGCCCCACAGGGCTGCCACAGAAAGAATGTAGTTGGTCAATGGAGCCATGGACTCAAAAAGGTTGAAAACCTCTGGTGTAATGAATGTATGGTTAATGCATAGTAAAAGTAATGCTGTATTGTTTTTAACACTCGATTGGAAGCTGCTCAGAGTGGCTGGGGAAACTCAGCCAGATGGGTGGGGTATAACTAATAAATTATTATTATTATTATTATTATTATTATTATTTCTTAGTGCAGAGGTTTTTGGTGTGTGTTGAAGCAAAATGTTTAAACACGATTTTTAACCTCAGCAATGCAGGAATAATAATAATAATAATAATAATAATAAATGTTATTTATATCCCGCCCTCCCCAGCCGAAGCCGGGCTCAGGGCGGGTAACAACACTAAAATAGTGCAACATTATAAAACAAGATGAATCTGTCATGTATCTTGTCAGTGCAAAAGCTACAATTTAAACGCTTCATCCTCCTTTATTCAGGATCCCACAGCTCCTAACTACATGTTTCAAGACGACCCGTATCTTATTCCTAGAACC
Organism: Podarcis tiliguerta; assembly: GCF_965153285.1. NCBI lineage: Eukaryota > Metazoa > Chordata > Lepidosauria > Squamata > Lacertidae > Podarcis > Podarcis tiliguerta. The sequence goes on from NC_139546.1 coordinate 11,513,428, forward strand.
ACTACTGAGTTTGTAAGTAACTCTCTTAAAACTGATTTTGCTAGAAAAAAATGTTTAGTTAAAAGCACTTTAGTATGCATGAAAGATTCCGTTGCCACTTTCATTCTTGTAAGTGTGTTTTTAGGGTTGGGACGTTTTGTCAGCCAAATTGACAGTAAGGGGGCTGTTAAGGCTGTGTCTGAAGATGAAATGCTGGTTTTGTGTTGAATTCTGTGACAGATCACTTCATAGATTACTCCCCACCCCAAAATACTCTTCATGTAACAAAACACGGCAGCACAAGTTGTTTTGGGGTCTCAGGTGCAGGTAGTAGACAGCCTGCCTGCCTGCCTGTCCTGCACATTATATCTAATATTTGTGTATTAAGTCATACTCCTTAAACATCTGTGATATATTTTCAGAGGCTTGTATCCACCCAAGTCACCCCGTTAACACAAGAACTTCTGCCTGTACAACAGGACTTTCTCCACGTTCCTCCCAACCTGTTCTGGGTTTTCCCTCAACCCTCTGGAGCAGAGAAGAGGGAGAGAAAGTTTCATTGTGCAGGTAGAAGCCCATGAATGTAACAGGACAGCTTCATTGGGTACAGAACCAGAATTACTGCTTTTGTATTGAGGCAGTGGGGAGATAGCTCTCTTTAAATTCCCTACCTAGAAATATTTATCACTTCTCTCCCCCCTGCACCCAACCCATTTCTCATACGGACTCTTTCTTAACATTATCGACAAATGTAAAAGAAATTCCCTGGCTCAGGGTTCAAGGCCTAGTGGCAAGCCCCTCCATAAATAAATTGAGCAACACCACTTGTTTTCATCAAAAGCCCTGCCCATATTAAACTGACTGTCCCTGGTTTCTGGGGAGAAAAAGAGAGGTGCTTTCCTTTGCTTTTGCAAAAAGCACCAGCAGCATCTCACTGCTGCTTCCTGCAAAACAATATATATAATGATTGAAATGTGATGGTAAAAGCTTTAAAATGGAAATTTAACTTGATGGTAGTAAGAATGAGAGAGGAAAAGGACTAAATATTTGATTCAGAGGCCCTTTGGTAGTATCATGAATGATAACTTCTACTTTTAGTAAAGAAAATAATATGGATATATTCTTTTTCTAGCGTTTATTTTCCTTATCAAAAGAATCTGGGGAAAATGCAGCCAGATATATTCTTGACAAACATCCTAATCTTTTTGAGACTGACATAGCTGAACCTCATGTACCGGTAAGCTTTGTGTTTTTATTATCATACACATTAATTCTTGTTCTTAAGAAAAACGCCTGTGTCCTCTGAGCATTTCGTAAAATTATTCCATTGTCTTGAACACAGTTAGCAGAACTGAACTTGAATCTGCCATTGAAGGATCCTGCGTAGACAAACCTTTTTCTATGAGTTGTGACAGGAGTACGATAGAGAGCATCATGCACACCCTTGCCCTGGCCTTTGCCTGATCAAGTGCAGTGGTACCTCTGGATACGCACACCTCTGCTTGCATATCCTTCAGAATGCGAACGTGGCAAACCCAGAAGTACCGTATTTTTCGTCCTATAAGACGCACTTTTTCCCCTCCAAAAATGAAGGGGAAATGTGTGTGCGTCCTATGGGGCGAATGCACGCTTTCACTGAAGCCTGGAGAGCGAGAGGGGTCGGTGCGCACCGACCCCTCTCGCTCTCCAGGCTTCAGGAAGCTATCCGCAAGTCTTGCAAACCCGGCGGGAGGTCCCGCGGGCTGCCAAGGCTTGCGGGCAGCAGCCTGCAGCCCAAAAGCTCGGGGGACAGCGGGGAGGCGCAGTGCCACCACCCCGCTATTCCCCGACATGGTCTGGAGGCTGGCGGGGGGGAGAAGCAGGCTTGCTTCTCCCTCCTGCCAGCCCCACAACCTCGGAGGATAGCGGGGAGGCGGAGCACCGCCACCCCACTATTCCCCCACCTGATCTGGAGGCTGGCGGGGGGGAGAAGCAGGCTTGCTTTTCCCCCCTGCCAGCCCCACAACCTCGGAGGATAGCGGGGAGGTGGAGCACCGCCACCCCGCTATTCTCCGACATGATCTGGACGCTGGTGGGGGGGGGGGAGAGAGAAGCAGGCTTGCTTTTCCCCCCTGACAGCCCCACCACCTCGGAGGATAGCGGGGAGGCGGAGCACCGCCACCCCGCTATTCTCCAACATGATCTGGAGGCTGGCGGGGGGGGGGGGGGGAGAGAGAAGCAGGCTTCCTTTTCCCCCCTGACAGCCCCACAACCTCGGGGGATAGCGGGGAGGCGGAGCACCGCCACTCCACTATTCCCCCACCTGATCTGGAGGCTGGCGGGAGGGAGAAGCAGGCTTGCTTTTCCCCACTGACAGCCCCACAACCTCGGGGGATAGCGGGGAGGCGGAGCACCGCCACCCCGCTATTCCCCGACCTGATCTGGAGGCTGGTGGGGGGAGAAGCAGGCTTGCTTTTCCCCCCTGCCAGTCCCACAACCTCGGAGGATAGCGGGGAGGCGGAGCACCGCCACCCCGCTATTCCCCCACCTGATCTGGAGGCTGGCGGGGGAGGGGGGAGAAGCAGGCTTGCTTTTCCCCACTGACAGCCCCACAACCTCGGAGGATAGCGGGGAGGCGGAGCACCGCCACCCCACTATTCCCCCACCTGATCTGGAGGCTGGCGGGAGGGAGAAGCAGGCTTGCTTTTCCCCACTGACAGCCCCACAACCTCGGGGGATAGCGGGGAGGCGGAGCACCGCCACCCCACTATTCCCCCACCTGATCTGGAGGCTGGCGGGGGGGAGAAGCAGGCTTGCTTTTCCCCACTGACAGCCCCACAACCTCGGGGGATAGCGGGGAGGCGGAGCACCGCCACCCCGCTATTCCCCGACCTGATCTGGAGGCTGGCAGGGGGAGAAGCAGGCTTCCTTTTCCCCCCTGACAGCCCCACAACCTCGGAGGATAGCGGGGAGGCGGAGCACCGCCACCCCACTATTCCCCCACCTGATCTGGAGGCTGGCAGGGGGAGAAGCAGGCTTGCTTTTCCCCCCTGCCAGTCCCACAACCTCGGGGGATAGCGGGGAGGCGGAGCACCGCCACCCCGCTATTCCCCCACCTGATCTGGAGGCTGGCGGGGGAGGGGGGAGAAGCAGGCTTGCTTTTCCCCACTGACAGCCCCACAACCTCGGGGGATAGCGGGGAGGCGGAGCACCGCCACCCCGCTATTCCCCGACCTGATCTGGAGGCTGGCAGGGGGAGAAGCAGGCTTGCTTTTCCCCCCTGCCAGTCCCACAACCTCGGAGGATAGCGGGGAGGCGGAGCACCGCCACCCCGCTATTCTCCAACATGATCTGGAGGCTGGCGGGGGGGGGGGGAGAGAGAAGCAGGCTTCCTTTTTCCCCCTGACAGCCCCACAACCTCGGGGGATAGCGGGGAGGCGGAGCACCGCCACCCCACTATTCCCCCACCTGATCTGGAGGCTGGCGGGGGGGAGAAGCAGGCTTGCTTTTCCCCACTGACAGCCCCACAACCTCGGGGGATAGCGGGGAGGCGGAGCACCGCCACCCCGCTATTCCCCGACCTGATCTGGAGGCTGGCAGGGGGAGAAGCAGGCTTCCTTTTCCCCCCTGACAGCCCCACAACCTCGGAGGATAGCGGGGAGGCGGAGCACCGCCACCCCACTATTCCCCCACCTGATCTGGAGGCTGGCAGGGGGAGAAGCAGGCTTGCTTTTCCCCCCTGCCAGTCCCACAACCTCGGGGGATAGCGGGGAGGCGGAGCACCGCCACCCCGCTATTCCCCGACCTGATCTGGAGGCTGGCAGGGGGAGAAGCAGGCTTGCTTTTCCCCCCTGCCAGTCCCACAACCTCGGAGGATAGCGGGGAGGCGGAGCACCGCCACCCCGCTATTCTCCAACATGATCTGGAGGCTGGCGGGGGGGGGGGGGAGAGAGAAGCAGGCTTCCTTTTTCCCCCTGACAGCCCCACAACCTCGGGGGATAGCGGGGAGGCGGAGCACCGCCACCCCACTATTCCCCCACCTGATCTGGAGGCTGGCGGGGGGGAGAAGCAGGCTTGCTTTTCCCCACTGACAGCCCCACAACCTCGGGGGATAGCGGGGAGGCGGAGCACCGCCACCCCGCTATTCCCCGACCTGATCTGGAGGCTGGCAGGGGGAGAAGCAGGCTTCCTTTTCCCCCCTGACAGCCCCACAACCTCGGAGGATAGCGGGGAGGCGGAGCACCGCCACCCCACTATTCCCCCACCTGATCTGGAGGCTGGCAGGGGGAGAAGCAGGCTTGCTTTTCCCCCCTGCCAGTCCCACAACCTCGGGGGATAGCGGGGAGGCGGAGCACCGCCACCCCGCTATTCCCCGACCTGATCTGGAGGCTGGCAGGGGGAGAAGCAGGCTTCCTTTTCCCCCCTGACAGCCCCACAACCTCGGAGGATAGCGGGGAGGCGGAGCACCGCCACCCCGCTATTCCCCGACCTGATCTGGAGGCTGGCAGGGGGAGAAGCAGGCTTGCTTTTCCCCCCTGCCAGTCCCACAACCTCGGAGGATAGCGGGGAGGCGGAGCACCGCCACCCCGCTATTCTCCAACATGATCTGGAGGCTGGCGGGGGGGGGGGGAGAGAGAAGCAGGCTTCCTTTTTCCCCCTGACAGCCCCACAACCTCGGGGGATAGCGGGGAGGCGGAGCACCGCCACCCCACTATTCCCCCACCTGATCTGGAGGCTGGCGGGGGGGAGAAGCAGGCTTGCTTTTCCCCACTGACAGCCCCACAACCTCGGGGGATAGCGGGGAGGCGGAGCACCGCCACCCCGCTATTCCCCGACCTGATCTGGAGGCTGGCAGGGGGAGAAGCAGGCTTCCTTTTCCCCCCTGACAGCCCCACAACCTCGGAGGATAGCGGGGAGGCGGAGCACCGCCACCCCACTATTCCCCCACCTGATCTGGAGGCTGGCAGGGGGAGAAGCAGGCTTGCTTTTCCCCCCTGCCAGTCCCACAACCTCGGGGGATAGCGGGGAGGCGGAGCACCGCCACCCCGCTATTCCCCGACCTGATCTGGAGGCTGGCAGGGGGAGAAGCAGGCTTCCTTTTCCCCCCTGACAGCCCCACAACCTCGGAGGATAGCGGGGAGGCGGAGCACCGCCACCCCACTATTCCCCCACCTGATCTGGAGGCTGGCAGGGGGAGAAGCAGGCTTGCTTTTCCCCCCTGCCAGTCCCACAACCTCGGGGGATAGCGGGGAGGCGGAGCACCGCCACCCCGCTATTCCCCCACCTGATCTGGAGGCTGGCGGGGGAGGGGGGAGAAGCCAACTTGCTTTTCCCCACTGACAGCCCCACAACCTCGGAGGATAGCGGGGAGGCGGAGCACCGCCTCCCCGCTATTCCCCGACCTGATCTGGAGGCTGGGGGGGGGGGGGAGAGAAGCAAGCCTGCTTCTCCCCCCCCCCCAGCCCCACAACCTCGGGGGACAGCGGGGTAAGCCGCTGCCCCACGGAGGCTAGAGAGGCTGTCCCTGAAGGCAGAAGAGGGAGACGGTGCGGTCCGTCTCCCTCTTCTAGCTTGTGTATGGCTGCGCAAACCTGGGGGGGAAATAAAAAATTTTTTCTTGATTTCCCCCCCAAAAAACTAGGTGCGTCCTATGGGCCGGTGCGTCCTATAGGGCGAAAAATACGGTATTTTTCCGGGTTTTGCCGTGCACGCATGTGCAGAAGCGCTCTATGCGGTAGACTCGTAATCTGGTGAACCGGGTTCGCGTCCCCGCTCCTCTACATGGAGCTGCTGGGTGACCTTGGGCTAGTCACACTTCTCTGAAGTCTCTCAGCCCCACTCACCTCACAGAGTGTTTGCTGTGGGGGAGGAAGGGAAAGGAGATTGTTGGCAGCTTTGAGACTCCTTAGGGTTGTGATAAAGTGGGATATCAAATCCCAACTCCTCTTCTTCTCTACCGCGCCGCATGCATGTGCACAACAGGAAACTTTGGATGCGAATTCCTCAGGATCCTACCGGAGCTCCGGAGGTACCACTGCATTGCTGTGTTGGCTATAAATGCTAATCTGGACTTAAACGGAAAACAAAGCAATTAAAAGGCGATAAAGGGCACAATCACTCCTCCATTTTTTTCAAGACAGACAAGGGGCTGGTGTGTGTGGAAGGTGGAGTGGATTTTTTGCACCTTTGTTGTAGATCCAAAGAAATGCTTATTAGACACTAGAGGAAACACTTATGAATTCCCTTTTCTTTAGATCATCTGAAAACAGTTGCCTTCTTTCCCCCTTATTTTAGTGTCTCATGCCAGAAAAATTGCCATTGCAACTTGAAGAAGTGGGTGAGGATGCACTTAAGTATCAGATCCGTTTCAGAAAACTAAAAGCTTCGGTGGACATGTATGATCAACTCATGCAAGCAGGTACCAGCTAAAGCTACAATCCTATACCCCCTTCTTGGCAGAAGGGCCTACTGAACTCCATAGGATTGCACTGTGAAATTACTTGGAGCACTTGGCTGAAGCTGTTATGAAATGTGGTTGGTGTTTCCTATACTGAAGTGTAGAACTATTCTCTGCTAAAACTTCTCCAAAACACTAGGTCTGACAAAAAGGCTAATTCATTTGTAACACCATCTGAGAACTGAGGAGGGAGGGAGGCACCTTGTTTCAGACCTTCACAGTTTCTCCTTCGTCAGCCACCAGAGCTGAAAACTATGAGAGTCAGCTCCAACAGCCCAAGGAGGAAGCTCTGACTCATAGAAGATTCTGCAGCAGAGATGCAGTTCCATCTGATAATTAGGTGGAAATGCATGTTTCTCTGTTTTATAAACAAAGATTATACTGCTTAATATAATAAGTGGTACCTTGGGTTAGGGACGTGGGTGGCGCTGTGGGTAAAAGCCTCAGCGGCTAGGGCTTGCCAATCGAAAGGTCGGCGGTTCGAATCCCCGCGGCGGGGTGCGCTCCCATTGCTCGGTCCCAGCGCCTGCCAACCTAGCAGTTCGAAAGCACCCCCGGGTGCAAGTAGATAAATAGGGACCACTTACTAGCGGGAAGGTAAACGGCGTTTCCGTGTGCTGCGCTGGCTCGCCAGATGCAGCTTGTCACGCTGGCCACGTGACCCGGAAGTGTCTCCGGACAGCGCTGGCCCCCGGCCTCTTGAGTGAGATGGGCGCACAACCCTAGAGTCTGTCAAGACTGGCCCGTACGGGCAGGGGTACCTTTACCTTTTTACCTTGGGTTAAGTACTTAATTCGTTCCGGAGGTCTGTTCTTAACCTGAAACTGTTCTTAACCTGAAGCACCACTTTAGCTAATGGGCCTTCTGCTGCTGGAGCACAATTTCTGTTCTCATCCTGAAGCAAAGTTCTTAACCCGAGGTACTATTTCTGGGTTAGCGGAGTCTGTAACCTGAAGCGTATGTAACCCGAGGTACCACTGTAATCTCTTAAGTGGTTTACATAAACAGTAAAAATTTAACAATATTCAATCAAATTTCCTAACAGCTAGATTTAACATGAGATAAAAACGCAACACGACTGGATGTCACAAATAAAACTGAGCACTGTACAAGACAAAAAAAAGTTAAAGAGTCCAGGAAATCTTGGGTAGATCCATAAGAGGCATTTAAAAGTGATTACTGATTTAGGGCAATTTTTAAATGTTGTTGTACTTTTATTCTTATGTAAATTTCTTAGATTTTATATTGAGCAGTGTTAGCAAAATAACGCTCTGAAGGATAGTTCACACACATGTCCATATCTTGATAACTGCATCGTATTTGCAGCTGTTACATCACAGGACATTATATTGCCTGATACAAAAAAAAAATTGATACTTGTCCATAAAGACAGTTCACATGTTCTGCTCAAAGACATTGAGCTCCAAGTGATGTAATGCACATGTGAGCTAGCTAGAAACCTGGCTTCCTCCCCCATCTGCAGGAACTTCTGTATCTCTGGAGACATCAAACAGCCTTCTTGATCTCCTATGTTTTTATGGCGATAGAGAACCTGATCAGCTGAACTCTACTGAAAATAACAGCAAATTGGAAGAACTGGTAAGCAAGTATGGTGGAGGGTGGATGTTGTTTCACCCAGATAGTATCGTATTTTTCGCTCCATAAGATGCACCTAGTTTTTAGAGGAGGAAAGGGGGAAAGCACTGTTTTTTGAGGATCAGCTTAAAGTTGTGCAGCTTCTTTTGCAAAGGGGAAAACCCCCTTTTTTGAGGATCAGCTCACAGTTGTGTACCTTCTTTTGCAAAGAGGAAAAGCCCCGTTTTTTTGAAGATCAGCTCAAAGTTTTTATGGTTTTCAACTCACAGTTCTGCAGCTTCTTTAGGAAAGGGAGTTGTTTCTACAGCTTAAAGACAGATAATCTAATCAGCCAGTCACATGTCGCTGGGGAAACAAACAGCCTCCGTCTGCAGAACATTTAACAATGGAGGTCTGGGCAAGGGGCCGGGGCCAGAAAGGGAGCCAGCAATCGACCACACATTCGCACAGACATTTCCCCTTACTTTTTAGGAGGAAAAAAGTGTGTCTTATGGAGCGAAAAATACGGTATATAACATTACAGAAAATAGGACCTGAAATAAGATCAAGTTATTTCTAAATCACTGTGATGTGTCTGTAATCTCAGAGATGGAGTGCTTGAGAGGGAAGAAAGCGCCCACCTTTTCACGTGTTTCCATAGGAACTCCTGCCAGCTTTCACCCGAGGGGGGAATATTAAAACTGCTGTCAAGATATCTAGCTCTCTGATTACTCTTTGTGCCAGTCCTGCATGCTAACTTAGATAAAATGCTTTCTAAGCTTTTGAATGCAGAGGTGATTCTGGCATGCTAGTAAGACTGATGCTGGAAATCTTGTTGCAGGAGGAAGCTTCAGAAGAAAGGAAAAAAAGGAGAAACTGGCAGAATGGGAACCGTGGGCTTAAGTGGAGGTATGAAAAATGACACCAATTCCTTGTTATATACCGTATTTTTCGCTCTACAAGACGCACCAGACCACAAGACGCACCTAGTTTTTGGAGGAGGAAAACAAGAAGAAAAAAATATTCTGAATCACAGAAGCCAGAACAGCAAGAGGGATCGCTGCGCAGTGAAAGCAGCAATCCCTCTTGCTGTTCTGGCTTCTGTGATAGCTGCACAGCCTGCATTCGCTCCATAAGACGCACACACATTTCCCCTTACTTTTTAGAAGGGAGAAGGTTAGTCTTATAGAGCAAAAAATACGGTATTTATCTGTACTTGTATTAGGTAGTCCAGAATATGTTTTCTATGCCGTTTAGCCCTTTTAAAAAAAGATTAATTGTGGGGCAAGGAATATTCAGACCACATCGTGGTAGGTAAGAGTATAAGCATGGTGTACTGTTTAATCCTCCGAGTAAATTCTCAGTTTTATTTATTTAAAATGTTTATAGTCTTCCCTTTATCCAAAGATCTCATGGCGTGGGAACAATACAACTTCATTTAAATTGGAAAATCCATAGCAAGTAAAAACTATAAAATTCACGCTACGGTTTATCAAGTTTTGCAAACGTCTTTTTGATTTCCCAGCAATCAGATGCAATTCTGATGCACGGAACTGTGACCAAAATGTGAGCAGACTTTTAAAAATATCATGTATAACATTCCTGAAATGCCCTAGATAGCTGAATATTAAGGATACTTTTCTGGGGAAATTGTGAAAGACTTTTTGGCATATACTCATAAAAATGTGTATACTGAATGTGCAGCAAGACAGCTTTCATGTCCTCAGGTACATGATAAAGCAACAGAAGAATGACTATACTCATACTTGATTGACCATCTGTGCCATGGTGTCTAAATTTGCAGATTTGGTGCCATGTATTTGCAGATTTTTATCCATGTTGCCTGAAATGTATAGTCTTTGCAGTTCCTGATTTTAAGGTTGCATTGTATCTTGCGCAACAATGGGTGCAATCCAACTAAGTTTGGATTTTAATAAAAAACTGATACGGCTTCCAAAAAAAATAAAAATACACAGTGTGCATGCTTTTGAGAAGGTGTAAAAGTATATTGATATAAATCACGTTGATACAAGTAATGTTTTCCAATTAACAGGGAGAACAATAACGCTGAAAGAATATTTAACCTAATGCCAGAAAAAAATGCACATTCGTATTGTGCAATGATCAGAGGAATGGTGAAGGTACAGTTGTAACATTATTCCGCACTTGCTTCTGTTATTTCTCCAGATTAATATATTGGTTTTCCTAAATTTATTCTAATTCTAAAAATCTAACTCTTTCCCCTCCATATCCTTCCAGCATAGAGCAGCTGCAAAAGCTTTTGACATGTACACCGACTTATTGAATAACAGGCTTAAGGGTAAGTTCTAGGATTTTTAAATATACATATATTCCACACATCACATGGTTGAAACTGTACACCTAATGACTCGGTCCTGCCTTTGTAGTATATGCGGTGCAAGATAAGGCATGGTGTGGAATAATAATAGTAGTAGTAGTAATAATAATAATAATAATAATAATAATAATAATAATAATAATTTTTATTTATACCCCGCCCTCCCCAGCCATGGCCGTGCCCAGGGCGGCTAACAAGCAATAATAAAAACAAATTGAATGAATACAACTTAAAAACAAAATTAAAATACAACATTAAAATATTGCAACCTCATCGCAGGAGGAGAAAGGAAAAGAAAAAAGAAAGAGGGGGAGGGAATCAAATTGGCTCCCAGCCAAAGGCCAGGCGGAACAACTCTGTCTTACAGGCCCTGCGGAAAGAAATCAGATCCTGCAGGGCCCTGGTCTCATGAGGCAGAGCGTTCCACCAGGCCGGAGCCAGAGTTGAAAAGGCCCTGGCTCTGGTTGAAGCCAATCTAACTTCCTTAGGGCCCGGGACCACTAGGGTGTTGCTATTTATGGACCTTGAGGCTCTCCGTGGGGCATAACGGGAGAGGCGGTCCCGTAGGTACAAGGGTCCTAGGCCATGAAGGGCTTTAAAGGTCAAAACCAGCACCTTAAATCAGGCAGAGAGAAGTTTTCTCTGTCTCGCTATTCCATCTCATGCTGGAACCCAGGGCCATCCACTGAAGCCGAACGCTGGAAGATTCAGGGCAGACAAAAGTACTTCACATAATGGACTTCGTTCCTAAAAGATGTAGTGACGGGCACCATCTTGGATGGCTTTAAAAGGATCCTTTAGCTGAGATTCCTGCATTGCAGGGGGCTGGGCTGGATGACCCCTGGGGTCCCTTCCAACTCTACAAATTCTATGATTCCATGAAAAGAGGATTGGACAAATTCATGGACTTTCAGAAGGCAGTATTCTTCCTACATGCTGAGAATGGCATGTGGGAAGAATGAATGAATGAATTTATTAATACGGTCACAGACCAGCTTCAACACACACAATATCACAAATCATAAAAATATCAGAAATACAAGGGACAATTTGACAATGACAAGGATTTAAATATAAAAATTAAAATTAATTGTTAACGTGCCCCCTGTAACTAACATTTAGGGGATTGGGCATTGTGGGATACCACTTGCTTCCTGCGATTGATTGCAGACGCACAGAATTTAGCTACATTTAATGTAATCTTGGGCTTCTTGTCCTCTAGCAGTAGTTTTAGGCTATGGTATTCCGATTCTTTCCTAAACTTTTGCAAAACAGGTGTAATAAAAGTCAAACGTATATCCTCATAAAGACGACAACGTAATAGTACATGTGAAGCAGTTTCAACTTCCAATGAGCCACAAGGACAGACCCGTGTTATGTATGGTTTACCCTCAAATCTGCCCTGAAGTAAGGCAGAAGGGAGAACGTTAAATCTGGCGAGGGTAAAAGACCATCTGTATTTGGGTATCTGTAGACCTGACAGATAGTTAGCTGGAGAGAAACCTCTCCCAATGGGAAGAATGCCTTTTGGAGGCTTTCCATGGGCATTTGGTTGGCTTCAGGATACCCAACAGTGTCAACTGTACTAGAACTTTCAGTGGTGCTTTCAGCGTCACACTCAATGTCAGAATCTACATCTGTGTTGGCATTGATGGGGAAACTCTGGAGAACCTTTCTCTCCTGTCGTGTAGGGCATTCTACATTCCTAGTAACGATCACTGTCAGAATCAGGCAATAAAACTCTGTGCTGACCTTTCTCATAACCCATGAAAATGCCCTGTGCACCTTTTGCACTTTGGGGTTTTTCTACCCATATGTGAGACCCGGAAACCTGTAAGAAGATTTTCCCTGGAACAGTTTCTCAAAAGGAGAACTTTCCATACCTGCTGAAACCTTTCTTACACATGTCTCATGCTCTCAGACACTCACATGATATAAGCAAACATTGTGTCACTGCTGGAGCAGCACAGGTGGATAAAAATCCTAACAAGATAGGCCTTTGTTCTGATCCAGCAGGACCCCATATTAAGTTTATTATTATTATTATTAATAATAATAATAATAATAATAATAATAATACCCCACCCATCTGGCTGAGTTTTCCCAGCCACTCTGGGCTGCTCCCAGCAGAATAGTAAAAACACGATAAAACATCAAACATGAAAAACTTCCCTAAACAGGGCTGCCTTCAGATGTCTTCTAAAAGTCAGATAGTAGTTTATCTGCTTGACATCTGACAGGAGGGCGCTCCACAGAGCAGGCGCCACTACCGAGAAGGACCTCTGTCTCGTTCCCTGTATCTTCACTTCTCGCAGGGAGGGAACCGCCAGAAGGCCCTCAGAGCTGGGCCTCAGTTTCCAGCTTACTGTGCTTTGGTATGCCCCACGGAGGACCTTAAGGTCTGCAAATAATAACACCCTGAAGATCCCAGGCCCCAGGGAGATTAGACTGGCCTTGACCAGAGCCAGGGGCTTTTCGGCCGTGGCCCTGGCCCGGTGGAACGCTCTCCCACAAGAGACCAAGGCCCTGCGGGATTTGACATCTTTCCGCAGGGCCTGCAAGATGGAGCTGTTCCGCCAGGCCTTGGGTCGGGGTTCAGACTGATTCTTTTCTTTCTGTATAAGAACAAGCATTCAAGAGGCCTCTTGGCCCACTCACAGGTCCTTTCTTTATAAGACCAGTGGTAACAGTTGGCCCTGGAGAATATTAACCACTCTCAATTTTACCCATGGACTGCCATCGAGATTTTAATTTGCTCTGAACTAATTTTAAGATGTATTTTAATTAATTGATTGCCTGTTCTTATGTTCTTTGTATACTGTGTTAGTTTTATGATGTTAGCCGCCCTGAGCCTGGCTCCAACCAGGGAGGGCAGGGTACAAATAATTTTATATTTTGTTAATTATGAGTGGGACATTCCTTCTCATTCCCTTCCCCTGTGTGTCATGCCATGTTACCCGAAATATATGGCCACATTTCACGCACATACATTTCTCTCCCTTTGGGTGGTGCTTGGATGGACACCTGCCTTTCTGAGACACTGGGTTTCCGTTTGCAGCAATGATGATTGGCGCAGGGGTACGGACCTCAGCTAGATCATGGGAGCTGATTGTGAGCTATCTGCGTTCCGGCGTCGCTGGCGTGTGGCTGGCTTCCTGGAAACAGGCTTGCAAGAGAATTTCGCCTTACACTGAGCTGCCTTACAAATAATCGGGGGGACGGGACCCAAATGCAAAGAAAGCACATTCTGTTCAGTACAGTTGCTTAAAACACAACTTTTCATTTCTTCCAGCTGATGTGCACACCTTCAATGCGTTAATCGTCGCAGCTTCAGAAGTGCGGGAAAAGTACACTGAAAGATGGGAACTTGTTGAAGTAAGAAGTAATAACTAATTCAGGAGCTTTTAATGTATATTTGCCATGCCAAATATTTATTTAGGCGAATTTATATCCCACCTTAGTAGGGACGTGGGAGGTGCTGTGGGTTAAACCACAGAGCCTAGGACTTGCCAATCAGAAGGTCGGTGGTTCGAATCCCCGTGACGGGGTGAGCTCCCGTGGCTCGGTCCCTGCTCCTGCCAACCTAGCAGTTCGAAAGCACGTCAAAGTGCAAGTAGATAAATAGGTACCGCTCCGGCAGGAAGGTAAACGGCGTTTCCGTGCACTGCTCTGGTTCGCCAGAAGTGGCTTAGTCATGACCTGGAAGCTGTACGCCGGCTCCCTCAGCCAATAAAGCGAGATGAGCTCCACAACCCCCGAGTCGGTCACGACTGGACCTAATGGTCAGGGGTCCCTTTACCTTTACTATATTCCGCCTTTTCGTTATTAGGCAATATTCAGGGTGGTTGCGGGACTCAGGGTGGGTTATAAAGTGGCCTAAATTTCAAGTCTTGGTGTGCGTGTGTGTGTGCGTGTGTAGCAGTGGAGAGAAATCCCAGCATCTTCATAAAAGCTTCAGTCCAGTGCTTGCTTTGTTTCATCTTGGTTAATAGGACTTGCTGAACCAAATGGCTCAACAGAAGATACAGCCAAATCTGCTCACTTTTAATTCTGTCCTGAAGACTCTAAGGTGGTGTGGTCCCTTTGGCAAGAGCATGGCCCTTCGCACATTAAATGAGATGAAGGCACTAAATATAGGTAAGTTCTCAGCTGTCTGTTAAGATTGTCCCAGCAAAGCTTCTCAAGTGGTGAATATGTAGGGCAGGAGTCTCCAAGCTTTCCTTGCCTTGGGCCAGTGTCTCGAGCGACGATCGCACAGAGGGTGGAGGAGCGCGTCCATATGCGTGCGCGCACGCTATTTCCGGCGCACATCCAGGTCAGAGGAGGCCCATGTGCACAAGCTATTTCCGGTGCTCCTCTGACCCAGATGTGGGTCCCTGTAAGAGCGGGCAGTGGCACGGCTCACCACGGGCTGGATAAACGAGTCCGTAGGGCCTTATCCAGCCCCTGGGCCATAGGTTGGTGACCCCTGATATAGGGACTGCATATACGCAATTCATGTAGTTCCCTCACACACACTACCTGCTCAACAAAACTGGAATTCTGGGAGCAGTTTCAGTTTCTATTAGGGGGTACTCAAGTGAGCAGAATATGAATTAATGGATTTTTGTATCTTGGCCACATCGTCAGAATTGGCTGGTTCAGTATATGCCTCTCTGTTTGTTTTTAGAGCCTAGCCTTGCAACCTTTGACCATCTTCTTGGCATCTTTTATAAACCAGGTATGTGATTCCTAAATTAGAACAATAGCTAGTCAATTTGTTTCTGTAGTCTTTTGATGTTTGAACCGCAGCCCTCCAAAGTGCTGCATTGGAAGCTCCTTCTGGCTTTGCGCTAAACACAGGAAACTTCCCCCGCGTGACTCCTGCATTCTGACCCTTCTTCCTAAGCTACAGCATAGATCTGTTTAACCGAAGAGGCATCTGAGTGATGCTGCCCTGCTGCAAGGCTAAAAAGAATTTTAAAAAATATTGCATCCAAAATGTATGGTGTTTATACCACTTATTGGAGAAATTGTGAGTCTTCCTGAAGGCTAGTTTCTCTAGTGGTTTTGGCCAATACTGTTAATTAAGGTATAAAACTATTATACGTGTTACTGGGGTGCAGTGGGAAAGCTGTTGATAATTCTGCCTCTCTTATTAACAGGAGATTGCTGGGCACTTTGGTAGCTCTTAAGGCCTTCTTGGCCTTTGACTGTCCCAAAACCTTGTGAGGTGGAATGACTGGTTGCTACGGCAGTCACATTCTCATTTGGCATTCTGAAAGTGTAGTATTGCCTTCTTGAAGCTGGGCCCTGCAGCAGTCCTCAGCACCAAATACGGATTACGTGTTGTAGAATCTTGTCTACTGAATGTGTGTTCTTAATGGCGCCATGGCGTGTCTTGTTATTCTACAGCGGCATCTTCTCGAGGCGAAACAGAAATGATCTATGAAGTAATGGATGAGATTAAGGGAAAGCGTTTTTACCCACAGGACCCAGACGATGGTATGAATTCCCTCCTATATTCTGTGGTGATCTTGCATTATGTGGGACTAACATGAATGGGGGGAAATTGCCTTTAAAACTTTGTGTGAGTGGTGGGCTAATGATTGGTTTTCCGTGCAAAATAAAATATTATATCCGTGTTCTTCACAATTCGTTGTGGGTCTATAAAAATAGCAGTCTAGTCCACGCACACGCACACACACCACAATAATTCTTGGGCTCCATGATCACTGCAGATGGTGACAGCAGTCACGAAATTAAAAGATGCCTGCTTCTTGGGAGAAAAGCAATGACAAACCTAGGCAGCATCTTAAAAAGCAGAGACATCACCTTGCCAACAAAGGTCCGTATAGTTAAAGCTATGGTTTTCCCAGTAGTGGTGTATGGAAGCGAGAGCTGGACCATCAAGAAGGCTGATCGCCGAAGAATGGATGCTTTTGAATTATGGTGCTGGAGGAGATTCTTGAGAGTCCCATGGACTGCAAGAAGATCAAACCTATCCATTCTGAAGGAAATCAGCCCTGAGTGCTCACTGGAAGGACAGATTGTGAAGCTGAGACTCCAATACTTTGGCCACCTCATGAGAAGAGAAGACTCCTTGGAAAAGACCCTGATGTTGGGAAAGATGGAGGGCACAAGGAGAAGGGGACGACAGAGGATGAGATGGTTGGACAGTGTTCTTGAAGCTACCAGCATGAGTTTGACCAAACTGCGGGAGGCAGTGGAAGACAGGAGTGCCTGGCATGCTCTGGTCCATGGGGTCACGAAGAGTCGGACACGACTAAACAACTAAACAAAAACAACATGCAGTGATTTTTTGGTGGGCTTGTGCTGCCCTCATCTGGGTCATCTTGCCTGCTTTACTTTGCATAGTATCTGTTCTGGACTGGCTGGACCCAGAAGAATTGTGGGTGGCACCAGCTGCGGAACCCCCAAGGGAAGAAGGCTCAGAGCCTGGGAAGTGGCAATGGGATGACAGTGAGTGGTCAGAGGGAGAAAACTGGGAAGAAGAGGTATGGAAGCTGAAGGGGTAACAGGGTTTAGTGAGCGGGGAGAGTCTGTGGCAGAGAGCAGTTCAGAAGCTAAAGCAGGAAAGGAGGGAGGCTAAGAGGCAGAAGAGCCGGGCCAGTGAAGAAGCCAGGGGTTTCCCCCTCCTACTTTAACAAGCTCCCCTC
Source organism: Podarcis tiliguerta (assembly GCF_965153285.1). Taxonomy (NCBI): domain Eukaryota; kingdom Metazoa; phylum Chordata; class Lepidosauria; order Squamata; family Lacertidae; genus Podarcis; species Podarcis tiliguerta. Next base: position 11,530,436 of record NC_139546.1, read on the forward strand.
CCCGCAGTCTCCCAGGAGCAGAAGAGGTAAGAAGAGGGAGGAGTAGGAACAGGCAGTGTAGTCTCAGGTTTCTTGCAAAGGACCTGGGAGAGGAGACTTGGACGGCTGTGGGAATGCAGGGTTCTTTAGACTCCACAACTGCCCCATAAGGACAAGACCTACCAAGAAGAGTTGCTGCGCTCATTAGGTCTGGCTCCCCTGAGCAGGCCTTGCTTCTCCTAATGAAGAGTCAACTTCACGTACCCCATGTGATTTATTGCTGGCTTGGCTCCCTGGCCGTATCTCACCCAGCTTAGTTGAAGGCTGCTCATTTTGAAAGTGCCATCATGGTGGGTAGCAGTTGCATATGTACTGTGCCTTTGTTAAGTGTTAACAGGTTGTCATATATCCCATTGGGGGGGGGCGGGGTGGTCTACGCTATGATCAAATTAGTTTTAAATTGTCTTCTCCTCCCAGGAAAACCTGGGAGTAGTAGTTGGGACTGAGGACTTAAGATTCTTTTACACTGAATTCTCAGCACTTGGCCAAGCTACAATGGACAGTATTCTGTAGTCAAAGCCGTAAAATAGGATAAAGCTTGTATGTTTGCATTGTAGATAGGATCTTAGATATTACCTTGGCTTAAAGAACAGTTTTACCAGACTTCTATTGGTTTAGACAGCGGTTTGTTTAGCTGTTCAAATTTATTTCAGTAATGCTAGGAAGCCTGACAGATGTGCTTATCTTCTGCACTGCTAGATGTTGAAGATTAACATTGTTTGCTATTTCTTCTTTTTCAGGCAATTTTTTTGCAAGTGCCATGAAAATAGTAAGTGGATTTGGTTCCTGCTTTCTAACACTTAATTGTCTATTATAATGGCTTTCTAGCTACCTGTGAATTCCCTTGTGAATTCCCTTGAATAGTTTATAGTTTAAAAAACAAAACCTCTAAATCTGTTCCGCTACTCAGATTCCTCTTTATCCACAGCTGCACAATTCTTCCACATAAACCTCTTTCTGTTCCTTCAAGTTTTTGGTTTGATTTTGCAATCCATTATTCCTTGTGATTCTCCATCATGCTCCTTAACTTGCCATATTGGAACAAATAACCTAAATGGACATGGAGCAGATTCAGCTTCCAAACGTTGGATGGAGGAGCAGAGTTTGATTATATGGGGATGGTGGGAATTGGGATCAAACTGACCTAAAGCAGGTTTCATATTTTACTTGTATTCGTAAAACCTTTTATTGGCATCACATACAACATCCAAAAGGGACGCAGGTGGCGCTGTGGGTTAAACCACAGAGCCTAGGACTTGCCGATCAGAAGGTCGGCGGTTCGAATCCCCGTGACGGGGTGAGCTCCCGTTGCTCGGTCCCTGCTCCTGCCAACCTAGCAGTTCAAAAGCACGTCAAAGTGCAAGTACATAAATAGGTACCACTCTGGTGGGAAGGTAAGTGGCGTTTCTGTGCGCTGCTCTGGTTTGCCAGAAGCGGCTTAGTCCTGCTGGCCACATGACCCAGAAGCTGTACGCCAGCTCCCTCGGTCAATAAAGTGAGATGAGCACCGTAACCCCAGAGTCGGCCACGACTGGACCTAATGGTCAGGGGTCCCTTTACCTTTTACAACATCCAAAACAAAACAAATCATTACAGAATTACCACTTCCCCAGTGGCACAAAACATTTGCTAAAAGAAAGGAGACAGAGCAGTCTATCATCACATCTCTTGGTCTCCAGGGAGATCAGACGTCTGCAGTGTATTTCGACGACAAAAAACCAAATAGAGATATTTAGCCACTAACTTGCTGAGCTCCTGATCATTCCCCAGCAATAGAAATTGTATGACCTCTGACTCTGGTTTCCATTTGGAGATACAGAGTTGATCTAGAAATTGGTGGCGGAGATCAGCATATAGTTTACAATCGACAAATATTTTGAGGTTCCACATTTGATGTGGGAGCACAATTGCTTTTCAAACCCAATCATTTGCTTTTAACTGCAGGGCACTTGGGAACCAAATATAAATTTACACGGGTTCCTCCCCCTTTGATGTACGACGTTAAGATTGGGAAAGGGATGGTAATATACCCCCCAAATTCCTGTTAGACTATTGGTGCCCTGCTGAGCCAAAGAAATAAAAAGATAGCTCCTTGTACCTCATCTGAATCTTCTTTCTTACCCTAGCAGTTTGGGGTGGCTGTTACGTCTTGCCGTTTCATGATCATTTGCAAAACTTTGCTTTGGGAATACCCTTCTCTGCTTGCTGATGAAAGTGCAGGGAGCTTTTGTGTGGTGCACTGTGTGGCAGGGTGCCGCACGTCTTTAATATGAGTGCTCATGCTATGTGCCTTGATTGCAGTGCCTGGACCTCAAGGATATTCAGCTCGCCTATGAGCTCCATGAAGTGCTGGAGACAGGAGAGAACAGGAAAATGTTGGGAGACATTGGCCAGCAGACTACTTACTGGTATTTATTGTTTGGTGCTCCCTGGGGTTACAGGAGCAGGAAGATGAGACTGTGTGCTGTCAGTCTGGACGCAATTGTACTTCTAGGCTCAGTTTAAGATGTTCGCTTTTGCAATGAAAGCATTTTATATGGGCATAATATGTTGGGGGACATAATAGGAACCAGTTCATCTCCTAAGAGAGGGACGCGGGTGGCGCTGTGGGTTAAACCACAAGGCCTAGGACTTGCCAATCAGAAGGTCGGCGGTTCGAATCCCCACGACGGGGTGAGCTCCCATTGCTCGGTCCCTGCTCCTGCCAACCTAGCAGTTCGAAAGCACATCAAAGTGCAAGTAGATAAATAGGTACCGCTCCGGCGGGAAGGCAAACAGCGTTTCCGTGCGCTGCTCTGGTTCGCCAGAAGCGGCTTAGTCATGCTGGCCACATGACCCGGAAGCTGTACGCCGGCTCCCTCGGCCAATAAAGTGAGATGAGTGCTGCCACTCCAGAGTCGGTCACTACTGGACCTAATGGTCAGGGGTCCCTTTACCTTTTACATCTCCTAAGATGTATGGGAGAGGCCATACTTTGAGTCTCTTCTGTTTTGAGAGAGTGAAATTGTAACAGGGAAGAAGAAATGTTGAACAGTGTTGTCTTTTGAATCCCCTTTCTCATGGAACACTCTCCTGATCACAACTGACTTGATCTGCCAGTTTCTGGAAAGTAAAGCAAGCCGTCTTGGTTCCACCAAGCCAGTTGAATAGTTCAGGTTACATGAGTGGCCCATTTTAACTTGGATAGGCAAACCACATCAGCTTAATATTAAGTGCTGAGGTTGTTACATATCCTGTATTACAAGCTTTTGAAATCTCAAGTTGTGCTGGGTTTTTGCTTATTTTATTTTTCTCCTTTCGCTACAGTGGAAGGTTTTTTACCTTGCTGTGCATGATGGAACAGCTTGACGTTGTAATGAAGTGGTATAAAGAAATGGTCCCATCAGTAAGTATTAGTGTGTTGACTTTACATCTTCTTTTTTTTAAAGTTACGCTGAAACTGCTGTGGACCAAAATATTTTGCTTGTTTCATCAGATGTTTTACCCAAACTCTCAAGGGATGCTGGATCTTCTTTATGCATTGGACACAGCGAACCATTTGGAAATGATTCCCCAGATTTGGAAAGGTTAATACTTTTTTGTGTTCTATTTATTTCAGTATACATTAGTTGGTTTTAACTTTTCTAAAGTCACCAAACTTTGAAGATCTGATCTGATGAGAGCCACTGTTTGGGGTCACCAGCCTGATGAGGGGAAGTTATCCCCTTAAGATAATTCCAATCACATTTTTTGCAGTGAAAAGGATTACGTCTATATTTCTATCCACACTGTGCATAGTAATGTAAAAGAAAAGAAAAATCCTTGCTCCCAGATGCTGCTGCGCTTTCAGATGAGTTGGGTGGTAGTTTCAAAATTTCCCATTATGGGACGCGGGTGGCGCTGTGGGTTAAACCACGGAGCCTAGGACTTGTCGATCAGAAGGTCGGCGGTTCAAATCCCCGAGACGGGGTGAGCTCCCGTTGCTCGGTCCCTGCTCCTGCCAACCTAGCAGTTTGAAAGCACGTCAAAGTGCAAGTAGATAAATAGGTACCACTCCATCAGGAAGGTAAACGGCGTTTCCGTGCGCTGCTCTGGTTCGCCAGAAGCGGCTTAGTCATGCTGGCCACATGACCTGGAAGCTGTACGCTGGCTCCCTCGGCCAATAAAGCGAGATGAGTGTCGCAACCCCAGAGTCAGTCACGACTGGACCTAATGGTCAGGGGTCCCTTTACCTTTACCTTCGAAATTTCCCATTAGCTTAGTGCTAAAGTTCATCTGTGGGATGCAAATACTACTAGAATAATAGGAGTTTAAAAATGTGGCCTACAGCAAAACCATTGGGATGGATGGGCAGGAATCTGCTTTTTGTGGCTTCATTTCTGATTGCCTTTTACCCTACCCCTGCACAGATATCAAGCAGCTTGGACATGGCCGCAGACCTGCTGTGACAGAAGAGGTTCTGGCCCTCATGGCCAGAGATACGCAGCCCCCAGAGGTGAGTCTAGGTGAGACTCTTGCGGTGTGGAGAGTTGGTTCATCTGGACCAAAAACAGTCACAGCGTAATTTACAATAGCATATTGTAATACAGTGGTATCTCGGGTTAAGTACGTACCGTATTTTTTGCTCTATAAGACTCACTTTTTCCCTCCTAAAAAGTAAGGGGAAATGTATGTGCATCTTATGGAGCGAATGCAGGCTGCGCAGCTATCCCAGAAGCCAGAACAGCAAGAGGGATTGCTGCTTTCGCTGTGCAGCAATCCCTCTTGCTGTTCTGGCTTCTGGGATTCAGAATTTTTTTCTTCTTGTTTTCCTCCTCCAAAGACTAGGTGCGTCTTGTGGTCTGGTGCGTCTTATAGAGCAAAAAATACAGTAATTCGTTCCGGAGGTCCATTCTTAACCTCAAACTGTTCTTAACCTGAAGCACCACTTTAGCTAATGGGGCCTCCTGCTGCCACCACTTCCGGAGCACGATTTCTGTTCTCATCCTGAAGCAAAGTTCTTAACCTGAGGTACTATTTCTGAGTTAGCAGAGTCTGTAACCTGAAGCGTATATAACCCGAGGTACCACTGTATTGAAACATACTACAAAATAAAAGCATTAAAACAGTTCTCAAAATTTCGTAAGGAGCTTGAGTAAAAACGGTGAAGTTACTCAGCCAATCAGCTACCAAAAGCCCAGCAAAAAAGGTGGGTTTTTACCACAGAGTCTGGGAAAAAATGCAACTCTGGATATATTTCAATATACCATTGGTACATTTCAGTAGCTTCTCTCGGCTAGTCACTATTGCTAAAAGCTTAATGGGAAGATGTTTTCTGCAGTATTCCCAGTACTTTTAGAACTTTCCCCCTACTTATGCATTAGGTAAAAAGTGAATTTACTTGGATGCGTCGGTTTCTAAAAGCTACAGTATAAAAAGATGCTTGTGTAGCGCCCTCTGCTTTTGTGAGCTTAAACATTTTGGTTTGTCTAATATTTTTCAGACTCGAGTAGCATTTGCTGACTGTGCTGCAGATATAAAATCTTTCTGTGAGGCACAGGAAAGGAGACAAACAACTCTAGAATGGACAGCCACTTCACTGGGTAATTGTACTATATTGTTTGCCAGGGCTGGGCGAATGCAGGAAGCCTGGTAAGTAAAGCAAGGGTAATTCACTGGTGACCAATGTAACATTTGTAAGCTTATTTGTATCATATTTCATGTTTCAGTTAATATTTAACTCCAGTGACATTCGTGTGTTAACTGCCTTGATTTTCCCTACAAAAATTAATCAAGTAGTATGTCAAAGGTAGTTTAAATGCTTTCTTTTTGTTTTTGTTTAGAAATACATGACTAATGTAAAAGTTTTGTAAGCTTGAGAATTTGTCAGTAACTTGGATTTTGCCACCTCCCAAAATCTGCAGAGCAGTGAAAAGATACCAGGGAGTTTGAGACGCTTGTCTTTCCTTTTGAACAGTTAGGCACAGCGGGGACTGCAGTGTCTTTATGACATATGGTTTATTTACACATATTAGGCCATTTTGGGAAAGCCATGGCCACCCATGTGATTCAGTACTTAAAAGGATGTTGCATACATTGAAGGGACCTTCAATGCATCATGTTTTACTTTAGTAGCATGACTTTTGCATTCTTTTGACTTGAGTGCTAAATTCAAGATGTGTACAATTGAAAAGGGCATTAGGTTCAGAACTTGTGTTTCACAGGCATAGTTCCTTTTTGACCGAATGCATTTTTTGCAGTAGGGGTTGATGAGAAATGGGTTAGGTCTGATCTAAGGACTGAAACCGTTCATATCCCCTCCTTAATTAAGAACAGACCTTTTAAAAAAATCAGTGCAATTCAGAACTTTTCTCTCCAAATAGGAACATGCTGGAGCTGTTTAAGAAACACAATCGAATCCCCAGGTAAGTTCATCTACTGCCTAAATGCCCAAATGCTACTGTTGTTTACCATATAAAAGAGGGGATACTTTAAATCTGTGCCTGTTCTTCCCTTTCATTATTTCTGCCCCACAAAAAGACCTAAAAAACCCCAGCCCTTTTTCCCCTTAGTTAACTCTTTCCGCAACTCCAAATGGTGCTTTCTGCTGGGCTCCGCCACATGTGGAGGACAAACCCCACCATCAAGGGCTTTCCTGACTTGGGTTATGTTCACAAGCATACTATAATGAGGTGTTTGCAGCTGCTGCATCAAAAAAATTCTGTATTTCTTTACACATTGCTTGTGTTACGTTGACTGCCTGGTATGCTTGTGGTGCAAACTGAAAGTAAAAACAGCAATTGACATGTCTACTTAAGAGTATGAAGAATTGTATGTTGCACCTTGATTAGCATCTGCCCCTAAATACCTTGAAACCTGATAGGCAGAGTCTTCTGCATCTTGAGTGCTTTGCAGAGATATATTTGGATCTGAAACAGTGCACATTTGGTGAGCTCTTATTTCCAGTACTTAATTGTAAAAGAATTTAAGAATCCCTGTACATAGGGGAGTGAAAGCTGAAGTAGACTGCAGTGAAAGCTGGAGTAGACTCCTGTCCCAACATCTTCTGCACAAAGAGCTAAATTCCATTATGTACTGTTGCTGTTATATAGTCCAGAACATCTGAGCACTGAAGCAAGAATGTCTTAGCACTGTATGAGCGAGCTTTTCATGCAAGCGTAGCGTAGCTCAAGCTGAGAGTTCCTGCCAGCAGATCTGCTGTATAATCTTTGTCCCAGCTTTCATACAGAGCTTCTTAAGAAAGGAAGGTTTCATTTTGTTTGGTTGGATAGACCAAACCTCTGCTTGCATATGGGGCTTGTCTTGGGGGTGACAGCAAAGGGGTACATTTGGTACTGGTAGCAAATGGTAAAAAAGGTACCCCTGACAGACTCTAGGGTTGTGCGCCCATCTCACTCAAGAGGCCGGGGGCCAGCGCTGTCCGGAGACACTTCCGGGTCACGTGGCCAGCGTGACATCGCTGCTCTGGCGAGCCAGAGCTGCACACGGAAACGCCGTTTACCTTCCCACTAGTAAGCGGTCCCTATTTATCTACTTGCACCCGGGAGTGCTTTCGAACTGCTAGGTTGGCAGGCGCTGGGACCGAACAACGGGAGCGCACCCCGCTGCGGGGATTCAAACCGCCGACTTTTCAATCGGCAAGCCCTAGGCGCTGAGGCTTTTACCCACAGCGCCACCCGCGTCCCTTAGCAAATGGTACTTGCATATAAATATGTCAAGAAATAAATGAAAAAAAACTTGGCTGAAGTCCCTGGGTCAGAAACAATTGTGAAATTTTTATCTCCCCCCCCCCCCCCGCCCAACAAAAGATTGTAGTTTTGGGAATAGAAGTGTGTGTTAAATGCAGCCTTACCATGAATACCATCGGAGCATCCATGCTTCTTTTTCTCTCACTCATGCAGTGATTTGGTGATGGATGAAGTCTTGAATTGCATTAAGCAAAGCAAAGAGCCAAGTCAGGCCCTTGACCTGGTAAAGTTTGCTGCAGACTTCAGCTTACAATCAACTTCAAAGCTTGCCAGGAGAGCTCTGGAAGAATTTCAGCTCTCTGAAGAGCAAAGGTGAGCTCCGGGAAGTGGGTGAACTGTAGATGAGCACTTTTGAGCTCAAAGCAATGTCCAGGCTTCACTCCCAACTGCCTCTAACCTTTTTTAATCAGACACGGCTCTGCCAGCAACAGAAGGGTTGTGCCAGTAATTTGATGGGGCTTTATAATACCCACTTAACAATTTTATCTCTGAGCTCTGTACTTTTTTCCTTACAGGAAAGCTCTGGCTGATATGACAGCAGAAAGCAGTGACAACAGTGATGGTGAATAGATGCCAGGAAGGGACCGCTTTCTCTTTCCTGAAAAAAAGGGATGCCTCTGATCTGGCATGTGGCAGTCAAAATGGCTATACTGGACTTTGCCTGGTTGCTAGTTTTACATACACTGTCCTGATTGCTGACTAATCTGTACTTGGGCATGTCCTGTGTTGGAGAGACTTGTCCCCTTTGCATGTCACCTTACTCTGGAAAGCTAGAATTTCCTACCTGCAACAGAGGAGCAGAGCAAAAAGACAGGTCATTCCGTTGCCTCCACAAAAATGGTTAAAAATAAAGCGTAATACATTTTTCTTGCTTCCTATTTGTGATTATGATCTTGAGAGAATATGCGGCAGTATGTACCTGGTGGGGATTTCTCAGGCTGGTGTATGAGACATCCAGGGTTTTGTGCTCCAGTTTACTCAAGGTCGGGACACGTCTTGGAAATCTGTATAGGCTTCCTCCTGCTTCTTTAGTCGCCTGCCCAAAGGAGATGGGAATGTTGCTGTCTTCGATCTGACTTGTGCTCTGGTTGTAATTTGCTATTTTCCTCGCCTTTTCCACTTTTATTCTAGTATTCCCCCCTTGTTCTTTTGTCTGTCCTTTTTTTTTGGGGGGGGGTGTCCCTCAGTATTTTTCCAGCCCCTATGTTCTAATGTTCAATTCATGAAGCATCTCCCTGCAGGCCCTGGCCATTGTTGGGAAGGGGATAGCTCCTGGGCCATGCTGAAGAATCGTGCCGCATCTGACCAAATCTAGTCCCAATTTCTCGGTGGCCAGTCTGTTGCTTATGGAAAGTCACAAACAAGACAAGGAGCACCTCCCTGCTTTTGTGTCCCAAGAACTGGATTTCAGAGGCATGTGGTCTCTGCTAAAGGAGGTAGTGCATAGCCATTAATAGCCTTATCCTTAATGAATCTGTCTAATTTGATAACTTATGTGCTGTGTGAAATAGTACATGTGTTCTCAATTTCCCACCGTTCAGCTTCATAAGATGAAGAGGGTGGGGTAAAAATAATTGACTTGCAACTTATGTGCATTTAACTTGCATGATCTTTACAAGCTTGGTGGCCAGCCACCAGCTGAAATCACACGAAGCTAATACTAGCAAGGTGCAAAAGCACTTTCCGCACTGGGATCTCACAGGAGTCTCCCAGCGCCCAGTAAGCAAGATCTTGGGGGGCGAGGTCTGCTCAGCTCACATGGGGGCAGTTCCAGGGTTGCTTTTGACTATATGTGATTTTGGTTATACACAGAGTTCCTGGAGTGTAACCCCTGTGCACTCTGCAAGTCAACTGTATGTTTTCTACACCCTGTATAACCTCTATCATGCCTGTTTAAACAAAAAAAGAGCCTCTAATGTAACCTTTCCTTATTGGGGAGGTGCTCAAAAGCATCATTTGCACCATGCTCTGGCATGCTACCCTTAAAAGATGTATCTGACAAGTTATCCAAGAGCAATATTTACATTAGGTAGAAAAGAAATCAAAGGTTGCTGACCTTATCAGGAATCTTAATCCTTTCAGCAAGGATTGACTACACACTTCAAAGTATCTATTCACAGTACTTTGTCCAGAAGTTGACATTTCCTGCACTCCTGAGAACTTCAGAATTCCCAGTCCCATTATCACATTCCATCTTATTAGGGTTGTAAGGAGTAGACCAACCCAGTAAACATCCTAAGAGCAACTATTTTCTTTCCGGACATTACTTATCTAAGCAGAAATGGGGGGAGGAAAAGCAAGATGGTGGGTTTAACACCATTTATTTAAGTGCACCAAGTGGGTGAATCAGTAATAGAGGTTATAAACATTATTTTGGTTGGCTCACAAGCCTGATCAGTTACCTGGAAACTTAAAATTTTGTTATGCAAGTTGCAAAAAAAACATTCCAGACATGATAAATGGCTGAGGGGGGGAGGGGAGATACAAATGCAACAGGTGCTAAGTGAGAAGAAAACTAGAGACAGAACACCACGTCTTGCCAAGTGACATCACAACTCTGGTACGGTTTCCAAACCTCCTAAGATCTAAACCTTTGGTTTCCTCCCCGGCACTGTTAACGAATCTTGCATTTGTGTGGTTCTGAAGATACGGTAGCCTTGCATAGCTCATCTGCATCAGTCCACCTGAGTTGTTCCTAAACCCACAGCAGTGGCATAGGCAGTCAGGATATCCACCACTTGCTTTGCCTCTAGCGTCATCCGAGCTTCATTCAGCCAGTCCTGAGCCACTCTCCTGGATTCCCCTTTCAACTGATTGACAAACTTAGCTGCCAGCTCCAGGTCTCCGTGTTCGATGCAATAGGATGCGTAAGAGAGCAACTTAAATGTGTCCAGGTCTTCGGGGCCTAGCTCAGAAGGCGGCTTCAGCTGCTGAGGGTGCATGAGGAGAAGGGATTGAAGGTAAGAGAGGAAGTACTGATACAAGCTGTTTCTCGTTTCATCTATCAAGGCCACCCTCTTCGCCAGCTTTTCGACAGTGTGGAAGCGTGCCCTTAGTGCCTCTTCTGTGTACACTCCTCGACTGAGCGATTCCCGTGGAAGCGCAGCTGTTAAGGCCTGGGTGAACGTGTTGTCAGAACAGCTGGCCTGGATGGCTTCTACTGCACTCTCCAGGGGCTCGGTGGGGCTGTCTCCAGAAGCAGTTCTCATGCTTTGCTTCAGAGCTTCAACCGAAAGCCACAGCTGATGGGCCTTCCTGGCTTCCTCCTCAGCAACAGCATGGCCTGTAACATAAAATCCCACAGTGGCTTAACAGCAAGTCCACTTATAAACAGTGATTAAGTGGCTCATACATTATTAGCTCAAGAACCCCAACAGAAGTAACTTCGTAGGGTGAGATCAGTACAGTGGTACCTCGAGTTAAGTACTTAATTCGTTCTGGAGGTCCGTTCTTAACCTGAAGCACCACTTTAGCTAATGGGGCCTCCCGCTGCCGCCACACCGCCGGAGCACAATTTCTGTTCTCATCCTGAAGCAAAGTTCTTAACCTGAAGCACTATTTCTGGGTTAGCGGAGTCTGTAACCTGAAGCGTATGTAACCCGAGGTACCACTGTACTTCAGTGCATGGCTCGGACAGAATGATGGCTTGCAACAGGATACACCTGAGCCACTGACATCACAACTCAAATTTCATATCCCATGCGCTGCACCAGCTCTCAAATTAAGGCGGGCCTCAGTTTGCTTAAAGCTGTTTATGTATAGCAGGCTCCGCCAACCTGTCTGTGGCTGATGGGAGTTCTAGTCCAAAGCCTGGGGGAACCAGGTTGGCAAATCCTGCTGTGCAGACTGGTCATTTGGCAGCCTGTAGGAGCAAGCAAAGCATCTACTGAGATCTGGCCTTTCCAAGTTGACCTATGGATGTTATCTACAGAAGGGAAGCACCTTCCCGCCACATTCTGTCATAGAGAAGAGGGGGAAAGTGTGCCTGAGCATCTGCTGATTTGGTCTGGCAATTCTCTCTTTAGTGGCTGGAGATTAACTCTTGAAGCCTCCCCTAAATACATCACATACGATGGAAAAGAACCAGAGTTATCCGGGTCTAGCATTTTCAGCTTGAGTGTATCACATTGTTGCAAAGTCCTTCAACCCGCTCCCAATTCACAAAGGGTCATGCCAGAATTTTGGTGTGGAGCAGACTCTCTGAAATTAATAAGTTAGGTCCAATAAGGTCACTGGTGTATTCAGTAAAATATACAGGTACCTCTGGTTAAGAACTTAATTCGTTCCGGAGGTCCATTCTTAACCTGAAACTGTT